>NC_084550.2:64235000-64337500 GCF_033978685.3 Nerophis lumbriciformis | reverse complement strand
CCAAACAAGAATGACAAACACATTTCGGGAGAACATCCGCACCGTAGCACAACATAAACACAACAGAACAAATACCCAGAAGCCCTTGCAGCACTAACTCTTCCGGGGCGCTACAATATACACCCCCCAACCCCGCCCACCTCAACCTCCACATGCTCTCTTAGGGAGAGCATGTCCCAAATTCCAAGCTGCTGTTTTGAGGCATGTTAAAAAATTAAAAAAAATGCACTTTGTGACATCAATAATAAATATGGCAGTGCCATGTTGGCATTTTTTTCCATAACTGGAGTTGATTTATTTTGGAATACCTTGTTACATTGTTTAATGCATCCAGCGGGGCATCACAACAAAATTAGGCATAATAATGTGTTAATTCCACGACTGTATATATCGGTATCGGTTGATATCGGAATCGGTAATGAAGAGTTGGACAATATCGAAATATTATAATAATAATCTGAATTTTACTTGGCAAAATTATGACAAAAGTCACAATTTCACTCAAAAAATGCCACCATTTTACAAGAACAAAAAAATGAGGCAATATTGTGATAAAAAGTCAGAATTTTATATGACAAATGTCACCATTTTTCATTAAAAAGTAATAATTTTACGAGAAAATATTGCAATATTACAGAAGCAGAAAGAATATGAGAAATCTTTCCCAATTTTACAAGAAAAAGGTCGACACGTTGTGAGAAAAAGACTGCTTTTAGTTCATTTATTTTGGTTTTGATTTTTTTTAATATTCATTAATAAGCAGTAGAAAATGGATGGATGGATGGGTTATTTACTTCAAGTTATTACAGTATGTCTATATACATCCATCCATTTTCTACCGCTTATTCCCTTCGGGGTTGCGGGGGGCGCTGGAGCCTATCTCAGCTACAATCGGGCGGAAGGCGGGGTACATCCTGGACAAGTCGCCACCTCATCACAGGGCCAACACCACAGATAGACATATTTATTTTTTATTTTTTTAATACATTTTGGCCAAAGGGTGTGCATTTCAATTTCTTACACACACTTTTTACATATGTTGGCCAGAGGGGGAGCACTTCACATTTTTACACACACTTGTTATTTCATATGTTGACAGTTAATTTGAAATATCCCTCCTTTTTGGCACCACCTTAATTTTGATATATTTCACCACCAGGGGTGCAAATGAGACATTCTCTATTAGATGCAATGGTTTTCCTTATTGGGACCATGATTTATGTCATCACTTGTTCACCGATCCTCATATGGAAGGTACTTTTCCTTGTTGATGCCTCAAGTAGGGTAGAAATACAAGAACAAACACACACACACACAAAATAGGGAAGCATGTTAAAAATAAAAAAATGCACTTTGTGACTTCAATAATAAATATGGCAGTGCCATGTTGGCAATTTTTTCCATAACATGAGTTGATTTATTTTGGAAAACCTTGTTACATTGTTTAATGCATCCAGCGGGGCATCACAACAAAATTAGGCATAATAATGTGTTAATTCCACGACTGTATATATCGGTATCGGTTGATATCGGAATCGGTAATTAAGAGTTGGACAATATCGGAATATCGGCAAAAAAGCCATTATCGGACATCTCTAGTCACAGCTAGCGTTAGCACAAACTAGCATTGTGAGGCGATCCTTCATTAGCTTGTGTCCGGGTAGTGTCTTCTCATTCAATGTAAATAAAAGGTCCGCTGCATCTTTTTCAGTCTCATCACAATTAAAGACAAACAAAGCCCTCTTCGCTGACAAAATAAAGGAGCATCAAGCCGAAGGCTAACCACGTAGCTAAAATGCGTTTACGGGAAGTGATGTCATCAAAATGGCAGCCCTGCATTGGGTTTCCAGCGACACACATAATGAATGAATGAATGAATAAGTAAATGAAACGTTCTTACGCCGAGACGTGGCTCGCAGACAGAGGCATATTTGGTGCCATGTGAACGTTCACAAACCGAAAAGGCTAAGATAGCAAACGGGGAACACAGACGTGATTGTCAAACTGGGGTACGTGTACCACTAATGGTACGCGGGCTCCATCTACTCGTACGCCAAAGAATCACTTGGTTAAAGTACAGTGTTTTATTTTCCTATATTCAAACACAGTGTTACTGTTCAAACTGTGTGTAATGTTACAGTGGCCAGAAATATTAAATAAACATGTTAAATAAAACCTCTGCCTTGTTTTTAATGAATACTTAGGCCTACTGTGCTACAGTATTTCAATGTTGCTCATTGTGGTGGTACTTGGAGAGTCGAGTGTTTTCCGAGGTGCTACTTGGTGAACAAAGTTTGAGAACCACTAAGATCATTAAGAGTAAAGTTTGCGTGCGTTTGCAGACTGTGCCCGAGTTAAAAATAAACC
Organism: Nerophis lumbriciformis; assembly: GCF_033978685.3. NCBI lineage: Eukaryota > Metazoa > Chordata > Actinopteri > Syngnathiformes > Syngnathidae > Nerophis > Nerophis lumbriciformis. The sequence goes on along the minus strand of NC_084550.2, from coordinate 64,335,133 downwards.
AAAAACATTGTGAGTCTTTTATTAATGACAGGGTGGGTAATGTCGGGCGGAGCATGTCTGGATTTGAGTTTTAGGTAACCATGGATAACAAGATTCAGATCAGATCTGTGATGGGTGGGGCACTTTTGGCTCTGCAACATTGGAGCCGTGCAGGACTCTGGTCCAGGACAGAGCGTACTGAGCCTCTCACACAAAGTCAGCAGGGATAGGCTCCAGTTCACCAGTGAACAGGGTGAGCAGTAGAAAAATGCGTAAATGGAAAAATTAATTATAGTGGATAAGGACGAAGGGCACTCCATGTATCGTGTTCTTTGTTCCATCATTTGTCAACATGACACGCCGTCACACTCCAGTATGTGATGATGTCACACTACAGTATGTTATGATGTCAGACTACAGAATGTAATGTCACACTACAGTATGTGATGATGTCACACTACAGTTTGTTATGTCACACTACAGTATGTGATGATGACACACTACAGTATGTAATGTCACACTGCAGTATGTTATGATGTCACACTACAGTATGTGATGATGTCACACTACAGTATGTGATGATGTCACACTACAGTATGTGATGATGTCACACTACAGTATGTGATGATGTCACACTACAGTATGTGATGATGTCAGACTACAGTATGTAATGTCACACTACAGTATGTTATGATGTCACACTATAGTATGTTATGTCACACTACAGTATGTGATGATGTCACACTACAGTATGTGATGATGTCACACTACCGTTTGTTGTGCCACACTACAGTAAGTTATGTCACACTACAGTATGTGATGATGACACACTACAGTATGTAATGTCACACTGCAGTATGTTATGATGTCACACTACAGTATGTTATGATGTCACACTATAGTATGTTATGTCACACTACAGTATGTGATGATGCCACACTACAGTTTGTTATGTCACACTACAGTATGTAATGTCACACTCCAGTATGTGATGATGTCACACTACAGTATGTGATGATGTCACACTACCGTTTGTTATGTCACACTACAGTATATTATGTCACACTACAGTATGTTATGTCACACTACAGTATGTGATGATGTCACACTACAGTATGTGATGATGTCAGACTACAGTATGTAATGTCACACTACAGTATGTTATAATGTCACACTATAGTATGTTATGATGTCACACTATAGTATGTTATGTCACACTACAGTATGTGATGATGTCACACTACAGTATGTGATGATGTCACACTACCGTTTGTTATGTCACACTACAGTATGTTATGTCACACTACAGTATGTGATGATGTCACACTACAGTATGTAATGTCACACTGCAGTATGTTATGATGTCACACTATAGTATGTTATGATGTCACACTATAGTATGTTATGTCACACTACAGTATGTGATGATGTCACACTACAGTTTGTTATGTCACACTAAAGTATGTAATGTCACACTCCAGTATGTGATGATGGCCCACTACAGTATGTGATGATGGCACACTACAGTATGTAATGTCACACTACAGTATGTTATGATGTCACACTACAGTATGTTATGATGTCACACTATAGTATGTTATGTCACACTACAGTATGTGATGATGTCACACTACCGTTTGTTATGTCACACTACAGTATGTGATGATGTCACACTACAGTATGTAATGTCACACTACAGTATGTTATGATGTCACACTACAGTATGTTATGATGTCACACTATAGTATGTTATGTCACACTACAGTTTGTGATGAGGTCACACTACAGTATGTTATGATGTCACACTACAGTATGTTATGTCACACTACAGTATGTGATAATGTCACACTACAGTGTGAGTGATGATGTCACACTACATTGTGAGTGATGATGTCACACTACAGTATGTGATGATGTCACACTACAGTTTGTTATGATGTTACACTACAGTGTGTGATGATGTCGCACTACAGTGTGAGTGATGATGTCACACTACAGTATGTTATGATGTCACACTACAGTATGTGATGATGTCACACTCCAGTATGTTATGATGTCACACTACAGTATGTGATGATGTCACACTACAGTATGTAATGATGTCACACTACAGTTTGTTATGATGTTACACTACAGTGTGTGATGATGTCACACTACAGTATGTTATGATGTCACACTACAGTCATAACTCCCACCATCAGTGTGTGAATGGGTGAATGTGGAAATAGTGTCAAAGCGCTTTGAGTACCTTGAAGGTAGAAAGCGCTATATAAGTATAACCAGTATGTGATGATGTCACACTACAGTATGTTATGATGTCACACGACAGTAGGTGATGATGTCACACTACAGAATGTGATGATGTCACACTACAGTATGTTGTGATGTCCCACTACAGTATGTTATGATGTTACACTACAGTGTGTGATGATGTCACACTACAGTGTGAGTGGTGATGTCGCACTACAGTGTGAGTGATGATGTCACACTACAGTATGTTATGATGTCACACTACAGTATGTGATGATGTCACACTCCAGTATGTTATGTCACACTACAGTATGTGATGTCACACTACAGTATGTAATGATGTTACACTACAGTGTGTGATGATGTCACACTACAGTATGTTATGATGTCACACTACAGTCAAAACTCCCACCGTCAGTGTGTGAATGGGTGAATGTGGAAATAGTGTCAAAGCGCTTTGAGTACCTTGTAGGTTGAAAGCGCTATATAAGTATAACCAGTATGTGATGATGTCACACTACAGCATGTCATGATCTCACACCACAGTATGTTATGATGTCATACGTTCACACGACAGTATGTCATTGATGTAGCTCTCTCTGTCCTGACTGCACCTCACTGGGGCATTCATAACCAGGATTTACCTCATCCTCAGAACAGGTTGACTTACAATAGCTGAGATGTCTTTATTACCATACATTTGGGACTATAAGCCGCTAATTTTTTCCTATACTTTGAACACTGCGGCTTATAAAACGGTGAGGCTAATTTATGGATTTTTCTTTGCTGACGGCCATAATGCAATTAGTTCTCATTAAACACATGCAATAAAATAGTGTGTTGTTGTTGTTAATGATATTGGATGAGTTTTTTCACTGCAGGTGCAGCAGGGTGAATGCCTACAAGTGTTTCCTGTTGTCTAAAGCTTTGAACTGGAAGTACAAGTGCTAATCGTCCATAGCGTATGGATTTGTTCATCACCCCAAGCAATGTTTGTACGTTTTACAATATAACTAAAACAATTCTTACTTACTAAACCGTACCATGTGTGATGTCTGTAGAAGTGTTTTTATACATATTTGTACGTGCGTGTTGTTAGCATTAGCTAATATGCCAACACGTTTACGAGTGTTTGTGTTAGTACGTCACCGTGGCGTTATTGAGTCTGTTTAGCCGATTGGAGAGCTAGCTTCCGTAGCTAGTGGGTCCATGACGATGACTTCTGTTTTGTTTGATCAGCCGTTTACTGCCGCGTTACAGACACCGTTTGGAAACAATTAAGGTATGTAAATAAACATTTACAAAATATTTCTGTGGAAATAACTCATTTCACAACGTATATAACTCCGACTTATAGTCCAGTGTAGGGATGTCTCGATCCGATATTTGGATCGGATCGGCCGCCGATATTTGCCAAAAAATGCGTATCGGCAAGGCATGGGAAAATGCCGATCCAGATCCAGTTTTAAAAAAACTCCGGTCCGTGTTTTCCAACGCACCTATTTAAATAATACATTCCACTTTTCTGCTGCTCCCTAATTTCCGTTCCGCATTTTCCAGCACACCTTCAACACATCCACAGGTCTGTGGATTCTCACTCAGTTGCTTTTAGCTGCTGGCATTACACGACAGGCTCTTCTCACTCTTTCCTGTGTCTACCTCTCACAGACAGCAAGCGCACCTTCTTACACACGTCACGTCATACGTCACATACTGTCACGTCATACGTCACATACGTATACGTCCTCTTCGAGCAAAGAGGTAGCAGCATGGCTAACGTTAGCTGTGATGCTAGCGCAGCCGTGTGACCAACGTTCTCTCTAAGGTGCGCGCCTGTGCAATTGCGCACTGTTTAAGTGTCCTCTGCGCATTTAAATTATATGCCACGCACAAAATCAAATTAAAAAATAAGCGCATAACAATTTTCGACACACGGACACGACAGAGAAAACAGTTTTCGTCATCATTGTTCAAATATTGTAACGTCTGTCGAGACGCTTATTTCCGTTCGGTGCCACACGCCCACACCATCAAAATGCCGAGGCAAACATTTCCACATCAACACCGTATGAAAAAAATAGTGATTTTTTTAGTTGTGATTTCTTTCTCTGCATGAAAGTTTAAAAGTAGCATATATTAATGCAGTATGAAGAAGAATGTTTTAATGTAGACATGCAAGCCTTGAAAGAAAATTTTGAAAATCAAGACTACATTTCCTGTAAATGGGTGCATTTCTACCCTATATTTTAACTTTAGATTTATTCTCATATCAAACTCTTTTGGCTGTCTTTTTGACACTTACATCCGGCGCTCCCCTCCACACCCCGGATTATAAATAATGTAAATAATTCAATGTGATTATCTTGTGTGATGACTGTATTATGATGATAGTATATATCTGATAGCATATATCTGTATCATGAATCAATTTAAGTGGACCCCGACTTAAACAAGTTGAAAAACTTATTGGGGTGTTACCATTTAGTGGTCAATTGTACGGAATATGTACTTCACTGTGCAACCTACTTATAAAAGTCTCAATCAATCAATCAAAACACACAGAATCATCATACTGTTGTGATTATATGCATCAAGTGTTCATTCAAGGCTAAGGCAAAATATCGAGATATATATCGTGTATCGCAATATGGCCTTAAAATATCGCAATATTTAAAAAAGGCCATATCGACTAGCCCTAGTTCAATGATGCCATTTCTGTTTGTCATGTATAATTTTGTCTATTTTGTGTTTATCCTTGAATAAACAGGTCAGTTTCTTGTTACCAACCATTGTGTATTATTCATACTCCCCTAATTCAGCTGGCTAGTTGTTATCAAGAGTACTAAAACCCTTTTCAACATGATTCTGACAACTAAGTAGGCTAAATAACTTTAAACTTTAATACATGCTCGGATAGGCCAGTATCGGTCAGTATCGGTATCGGATCGGAAGTGCAAAAACCTGGATCGGGACATCCCTAGTCCAGTGCGGCTAATGTATAGAAAAATGTTGTTTCTCTAAAACTTTGTGGGTGCGGTTTATATTCCGGTGCGCTCTATAGTCCTGGAAATACGGTAAATGTTCTTTGAACATGCTCTTTGTCTCTTGTATCATGCATGCATTGTTCAAGCGGCGGTAAGAAGTCACACGGGCCAACCTGTCAGTGAATTTTTGCTGCGGGTCCTCGCCCCGCGTACACTTTATGACCGTCCTCCGCACATCTGATAGCACTCAACATCCGTGTGGGACGTAGCAGCAGACGGCCAATTACCTCGACTGTAATTCAGGCGGTAACAGACACAGTAACAGTCTTGCCGCCAAATAAGTTTTAACGTGAGCACATCACAGCGAGTTAAAGGTCTTTTAGTGGCTCAAGACGACACACATCTATGTTAAATCAAAATGTAATATAATTTGTTTTCATGCACAATGACTTTCCTGTTAAATGCACATCAGATGCAACATGACTGGCAATGCACGTCTTACTTTATTGAACTAAGGAGTGAAGACGAAAGGGGATACTTGGAGTCTAGACACATGTCTGCAGCTCGGAACAAAAGCAGAGTTCAAAGAGTTGGACTACAGCCACAAACCAGTATGCTGGTTGCTGCTTCTGGTGTACCCGTACACACACACACACACACACACACACACACACACACACACACACACACACACACACACACACACACCCCTCCCAATGCAAGCAAGCATTTCCCAGTCTGAAGAACAAGCCAACAGTAGCCTTCTCATGCTCCTTGTCGCCAGTCAGCACTTTTCCAGCTGAGTGAGAAACCGTCGCCGGTAACGCCTTCGACGTGACCCCGCTTCTCTGCAGTCCTCCCCCGTTTTATAAACAGCCACTTGTTGGAACTCGGGCACCCTGATTATCAAAGGCAGTGACAGTCCCAGTCATCAGCCCTGCTGGGACTGCGTTTATGAGCCAGAGGACCTGTGGGACTTTTGCGGAGGTTCTGTGAGAGAAGAAGGGTGAGGCAGGAAGTAAATTGTGCGGACAAGCACTTGTTCATGTTGTGGGAACTACGAGTGACATCATTACTTTCCCACCCGCAGCAAAGAAAGGAGTTGCTGTGTATGGCTTACAGTTGTATTTACCTCATCACGAGAGGGACAAGCAGTAGAAACTGGAAGGAGTGTGAGAACTTTCACCATCAGACTTTTGCATGATCTTTGGGACAAGCCTTTCATACATCTCAAACATACATTATACATCTCATACATACGTCATACACATACATCATACATCCATCATACAAACCCTGCTTCCATATGAGTTGGGAAATTGTGTTAGATGTAAATATAAACGGAATACAATGATTTGAAAATCATTTTCAACCCATATTCAATTGAATGCACTACAAAGACAAGATATTTGATGTTCGAACTCATAAACTTTTTTTTTTTTTGCAAATAATAATTAACTTAGAATTTCATGGCTGCAACACGTGCCAAAGTAGTTGGGAAAGGGCATGTTCACCACTGTGTTACATGGCCTTTCCTTTTAACAACACTCAGTAAACGTTTGGGAACTGAGGAGACACATTTGTTAAGCTTCTCAGGTGGAATTCTTTCCCATTCTTGCTTGATGTACAGCTTAAGTTGTTCAACAGTCCGGGGGTCTCCGTTGTGGTATTTTAGGCTTCATAATGCACCACACATTTTCAATGGGAGACATGTCTGGACTACAGGCAGGCCGGTATAGTACCCACACTCTTTTACTATGAAGCCACGTTGATGTAACACGTGGCTTGGCATTGTCTTGCTGCAATAAGCAGGGGCGTCCATGGTAACGTTGCTTGGATGGCAACATATGTTGCTCTAAAACCTGTATGTACCTTTCAGCATTAATGGTGCCTTCACAGATGTGTAAGTTACCCATGTCTTGGGCACTAATACACCCCCATACCATCACAGATGCTGACTGTTCAACTTTGCGCCTATAACAATCCGGATGGTTCTTTTCCTCTGTGGTCCGGAGGACACGACGTCCACAGTTTCCAAAAACAATTTGAAATGTGGACTCGTCAGACCACAGAACACTTTTCCACTTTGTATCAGTCCATCTTAGATGAGCTCAGGCCCAGCGAAGCCGACGGCGTTTCTGGGTGTTGTTGATAAACGGTTTTCGCCTTGCATAGGAGAGTTTTAACTTGCACTTACAGATGTAGCGACCAACTGTAGTTACTGACAGTGGGTTTCTGAAGAGTTCCTGAGCCCATGTGGTGATATCCTTTACACACTGATGTCGCTTGTTGATGCAGTACAGCCTGAGGGATCGAAAGTCACAGGCTTAGCTGCTTACGTGCAGTGATTTCTCCAGATTCCCTGAACCCTTTGATGATATTACGGACCGTAGAGGGTGAAATCCCTAAATTCCTTGCAATAGCTGGTTGAGAAAGGTTTTTCTTAAACTGTTCAACAATTTGCTCACGCATTTGTTGACACAGTGGTGACCCTCGCCCCATCCTAGTTTGTGAATGACTGAGCATTTCATGGAATCTACTTTTATACCCAATCATGGCACCCACCTGTTCCCAATTTGCCTGTTCGCCTGTGGGATGTTCCAAATAAGTGTTTGATGAGCATTCCTCAACTTTATCAGTATTTATTGCCACCTTTCCCAACTTCTTTGTCACGTGTTGCTGGCATCAAATTCTAAAGTTAATGTTTATTTGCAAAAAAAAAAAGTTTATAAGTTTGAACATCAAATATGATGTCTTTGTCACATATTCAACTGAATATGGGTTGAAAATGATTTGCAAATCATTGTATTCCGTTTATATTTACATCTAACACAATTTCCCAACTCATATGGAAATGGGGTTTGTACATCCATCATAAATGATAAATGGGTTGTACTTGTATAGCGCTTTTCTACCTTCAAGGTACTCAAAGCGCTTTGACACTACTTCCACATTTACCCATTCACACACACATTCACACACTGATGGAGGGAGCTGCCATGCAAGGCGCTAACCAGCACCCATCAGGAGCAAGGGTGAAGTGTCTTGCTCAGGACACAACGGACATGACGAGGTTGGTGCACACAAACATACAGTACATCATACATCCATCATACATACATACATGCATCGTACATCTCATACATCATATTTGCCAACCCTCCCGGATTTTCCGGGAGACTCCCGAAATTCAGCGCCTCTCCCGAAAACCTCCCGGGACAAATTTTCTCCCGAAAATGAGATGACTTGAAACTGTTTAATGTTGCACTTTTTATATGTAGAAGAAAAGTTTTGTCATTTTATTTAATCCGAGCAACAACTTGAGGCAGTTTAATGTTGATTAACGTGGTCAGAATTATTATAGTGTTCCCAATGTTAAAAGGATAAAGCCATTGTTTACAAATTTGGTAAATAAACAACCAAAAAATTTATATTTTGTTGTTTTCTTACTGTACCGAAAATGAACCGAACCGTGACTTCTAAACCGAATTTTTTGTGTACCGTTACACCCCTACCTGCTCCTGAGAGAAAATTGGTCAGGATGATCAAGAGTCAACCAAGAACCACCAAAAAGCAGGTCTGCAATGAATTGGAAGATGCTGGAACACAGGTGTCAGTGTCCACAGCGTGTTTTGCATCGCCATGGACTGAGAGGCTACCATGCAAGAAGGAAGCCCTTGCTCCAGAAGCCACACCTTAAGGCTCGTCTAAAGTTTGCTGCTGATCACATGGACAAACATAAGACCTTCTGGAGGAAAGTTCTGTGGTCAGATGAAACAAAAATTGAGCTGTTTGACCACAATACCCAGCAATATGTTTGGAGGAGAAAAGGTGAGGCCTTTAATCCCAGGAACACCATGCCTACCGTCAAGAATGGTGGTGGTAGTATTATGCTCTGGGCCTGTTTTGCTGCCAATGGAACTGGTGCTTTACAGCAGTGTTTTTCAACCTTTTTTGAGCCGAGGCACATTTCTTGCGTTGAAAAATATCCTGAGGCACACCACCAGCAGAAATCATTAAAAAACGAAGATGACAGTAAAAAGTTGTCGTAGCAATTGTTGGATATGACTTTAAACCATAACCAACCATGCATCACTATAGCTCTTGTCTCAAAGTAGGTGTACTGTCACAACCTGTCACATCACGCCGTGACTTATTTTGAGTTTTTTGCTGTTGTCCTGTGTGTACTGTTTTAGTTCTTGTCTTGCGCTCCTATTTTGGCAGCTTTTTCTCTTTTTTTGGTATTTTCCTGTCGCAGTTTCATGTCTTCCTCTGAGCGATATTTCCCGCATCTGCTTTGTTTTAGCAATCAAGAATATTTCAGTTGTTTTTATCCTTCTTTGTTGATTGCAATGTCATGTTCGCCGTCTTTGCTCCACAGTAAGTCTTTGCTGTCGTCCAGCATCCTGTTTTTGTTTACTTTGTAGCCAGTTAAATTTTTGTTTTGTTCTGCATAGCCTTCCATAAACTTCAATGCCTTTTCTTAGGGGCACTCACCGTTTGTTTATTTTTGGTTTAAGCATTAGACTCCTTTTTACCTGCACGCTGCCTCCCGCTGTTTCCGACATCTACAAAGCAATTAGCTACCGGCTGCCACTTACTGATATGGAAGAGTATTACAGGGTTACTCTGCCGAGCTCTAGACAGCACTGACACTCAACAACAACACATCATTTGCAGACTATAATTACTGGTTTGCAAAAAATATTTTTAACCCAAATAGGTGAAATTAAATAATCCCCCACGCCACACCAGATTGTATCTCACGGCACAGTGGTTGAAAAACACTGCTTTACAGAGAGTAAATGGGACAATGAAAAAGGAGGAAAACCTAAAATCCTCAGCCCGCAGGTTGGGTCTTGGGCGCAGTTGGGTGTTCCAACAGGACAATGACCCCAAACACACGTCAAAAGTGGTAAAAGAATGGCTAAATCAGGCTCGAATTAAGGTTTTGGAATGGCCTTCCCAAAGTCCTGACTTAAACCCCATTGAGAACATGTTGAAGAAACAAGTCCATGTCAGAAAACCAACAAATTTAGCTGAACTGCACCAATTTTGTCAAGAGGAGTGGTCAAAAATTCAAGCAGAAGCTTGTGGATGGCTACCAAAAGTGCCTTATTGCAGTGAAACTTGCCAAGGGACATGTAAGCAAATATTAAAATTGCTGTATGTATACTTTTGACCCAGCACATTTGGTCACATTTTCAGTAGACCCATAATAAATTCATAAAAGAACCAAACTTCATGAATGTTTTTTGTGACCAGGGATACAAGCAGGAAATAAAGACAAAATAAGAAGAGCGCTAACAGGACATAAAGATACAGAGGAAAAACTAAAACAAGCCTGACAACTACATCTGTAAGTGCAAGTTAAAACACCGCTATGCAAAGCGAAAGCCATTTATCAACAACACCCAGAAACGCCGCCGGCTTCGCTGGGCCCGAGCTCATCTAAGATGGACTGATGCAAAGTGTAAAAGTGTTCTGTGGTCTGACGAGTCCACATATCAAAATTGTTTTTGGAAACGGTGGCTGTTGTGTCCTCCCGAACAAAGAGGAAACAAACCATCTGGATTGTTATGGGCGTAAAGTTGAAAAGTCAGCCTCTGTGATGGTATGGGGGTGTGCTAGGGCCCAAGGCATGGGTAACATACACATCTGTGAAGGCACCATTAATGATGAAAGGTACATACAGGTTTTGGAGCAACATATGTTGCCATCCAAGCAACGTTATCATGGACGCCCCTGCTTATTTCAGCAAGACAATGCCAAGCCATGTGCTACAACAGCGTGGCTTCATAGTAAAAGAGTGCGGGTACTAGACTGGCCTGCCTGTAGTCCAGACCTATCCCCCATTGAAAATGTGTGGCGCATTTTGAAGTGTAAAATACCACAACTTAACAACTTAAGCTGTACATCAAACAATATTGGGAAAGCATTCCACCTGAAAAGTTTAAAAAAATTGGTCTCCTCAGTTCCCAAACGTTAACTGAGTGTTGTTAAAGCGGAACATTATCACCAGACCTATGTAAGCGTCAATATATACCTTGATGTTGCAGAAAAAAGACCATATATTTTTTCAACCGATTTCCGGGTGAATTTTGGCGAATTAAACGCCTTTCTATTATTCGCTCTCGGAGCGATGACGTCACAACGTGACGTCACATCGGGAAGCAATCCGCCATCTTCTCACTTTCGTCGGTGTGTTGTCAGAGGGTGTAACAACACGAACAGGGATGGATTCAAGTTGCACCAGTGGCCCAAAGATGCGAAAGTGGCAAGAAATTGGACGAAATTTGTTCAAAATACGAGGGTGTGGGGAAAGCCGACGAAATGGTCAGTCGTTTGTTCCGCACACTTTACCGACGAAAGCTATGCTACGACAGAGATGGCAAGAATGTGTGGATATCCTGCGACACTCAAAGCAGATGCTGACATCAACTCCAAAACTGGACAGATCAGCTTTCAGGAAAAGAGAGCGGATGAGGGTATGTCTACAGAATATACTAATTGATGAAAACTTTATTCATTACTCGCGGTTTTACGTAAATTATTATACATAAACTGTGTTTACCAATAATTTAGCTTAAAAACATTTATTTTTTTCAATCATTCGAGTACATTCGGGTAGTCTTGTGTAATGCAGTATTTTGTGTCTATTTAGGTATGGTTAACCTGAGTGCTGAAATCGTGGAAAAATATATTTTCTTAGCGCGCCTGAAATGGGCTGTCTGCACTCTCAAAGTGCATGTTGTTGCCAAATGTATTTCATATGCTGTAAACCTAGTTCATAGTTGTTAGTTTCCTTTAAAGTTAAAAAGTTAAAGTTAAAGTACCAATGATTGTCACACACACACTAGGTGTGGCGAGATTATCCTCTGCATTTGACCCATCACCCTTGATCACCCCCTGGGAGGTGAGGGGAGCAGTGGGCAGCAGCGGTGGCCGCGCCCGGGAATCATTTTGGTGATTTAACCCCCAATTCCAACCCTTGATGCTGAGTGCCAAGCAGGGAGGTAATGGGTCCCATTTTTATAGTCTTTGGTATGACTCGGCCGGGGTTTGAACTCACAACCTACCGATCTCAGGGCGGACACTCTAACCACTAGGCCACTGAGTAGGTATAATGCCAAACAAACACATACCAATCGTTGGTTAGAAGGCGATCGCCGAATTCGTCCTCGCTTTCTCCCGTGTCGCTGGCTGTCGTGTCGTTTTCGCTTGCATACGGTTCAAACCGATATGGCTCAATAGCTTCAGTTTCTTCTTCAATTTCGTTTTCGCTACCTGCCTCCACACTACAACCATCCGTTTCAATACATGCGTAATCTGTTGAATCGCTTAAGCCGCTGAAATCCGAGTCTGAATCCGAGCTAATGTCGCTATACCTTGCTGTTCTATGCGCCATGTTTGTTTGTGTTGGCATCACTATGTGACGTCACAGGAAAATGGACGGGTGTATATAACGATGGTTAAAATCAGGCACTTTGAAGCTTTTTTTAGGGATATTGTGTGATGGGTAAAATTTTGAAAAAAACTTCGAAAAATAAAATAATCCACTGGGAACTGATTTTTAATGGTTTTAATCCTTCTGAAATTGTGATAATGTTCCCCTTTAAAAGGAAAGGCCATGTAACACAGTGGTAAAAATGCCCCTGTGACAACTTTTTTGCAATGTGTTGCTGCCATTAAGTTTTGTATTTATAAGACGAAAGACTAAAAGACATTAAAAAAAATCCTTGTGTATTTCAACAATTTTATCAAAAAGATGCATTGAGGCTATAAATGTGTGATACGTTGAGGCATGTTAAAAAAAAAATGCACGTTGTGACTTCAATAATAAATATGGCAGTGCCATGTTGGCATTTTTTTCCATAACTTGAGTTGATTTATCTTGGAAAAACCTTGTTACATTGTTTAATGCATCCAGCGGGGCATCACAACAAAATTAGGCATAATAATGTGTTAATTCCACCACTGTATATATCGGTATCGGTTGATATCGGAATCGGTAATTAAAGGGGAACATTATCACAATTTCAGAAGGGTTAAAACCATTAAAAATCAGTTCCCAGTGGCTTATTTTATTTTTCGAAGTTTTTTTCAAAATTTTACCCATCACGCAATATCCCTAAAAAAAGCTTCAAAGTGCCTGATTTTAACCATCTTTATATACACCCGTCCATTTTCCTGTGACGTCACATAGTGATGCCAACACAAACAAACATGGCGCATAGAACAGCAAGCTATAGCGACATTAGCTCGGATTCAGACTCGGATTTCAGCGGCTTAAGCGATTCAACAGATTACGCATGTATTGAAACGGATGGTTGTAGTGTGGAGGCAGGTAGCGAAAACGAAATTGAAGAAGAAACTGAAGCTATTGAGCCATATCGGTTTGAACCGTATGCAAGCGAAACCGACGAAAACGACACGACAGCCAGCGACACGGGAGAAAGCGAGGACGAATTCGGCGATCGCCTTCTAACCAACGATTGGTATGTGTTTGTTTGGCATTAAAGGAAACTAACAACTATGAACTAGGTTTCTAAAATACCCGATAGCTGTAGCCCTACTTGTTCCAACCGAATTCATGCAAACCTTTGTTTTGTTTTTTTAAAGGGGAACATTATCACAATTTCAAAATTGTTAAAACCATTAAAAATCAGTTCCCAGTGGCTTATTAAATTTTTCAAAGTTTTTTTCAAAATTTTACCCATCACGCAATATCCCTAAAAAAAGCTTCAAAGTGCCTGATTTTAACCATCGTTATATACACCCGTCCATTTTCCTGTGACGTCACATAGTGAAGCCAACACAAACAAACATGGCGGAGAGAACAGCAAGCTATAGCGACATTAGCTCGGATTCAGACTCGGATTTCAGCGGCTTAAGCAATTAAACAGATTACGCATGTATTGAAACGGATGGTTGTAGGGTGGAGGCAGGTAGCGAAAACAAAATTGAAGAAGAAACTGAAGCTATTGAGCCATATCGGTTTGAACCGTATGCAAGCGAAACCGACGAAAACGACACGACAGCCAGCGACACGGGAGAAAGCGAGGACGAATTCGGCGATCGCCTTCTAACCAACGATTGGTATGTGTTTGTTTGGCATTAAAGGAAACTAACAACTATGAACTAGGTTTAAAGCATATGAAATACATTTGGCAACAACATGCACTTTGAGAGTGCAGACAGCCCAATTTTCATCAATTAATATATTCTGTAGACATACCCTCATCCACGCTCTTTTCCTGAAAGCTGATCTGTCCAGTTTTGGAGTTGATGTCAGCAGGCCAGGGAAGCTAGGGTCGATATTCTTCTCTTGATCATCTTCGGTGGCATAAGGGACGGTGTGAGCCAAGACATCCAGGGGGTTTAGCTCGCTCATCTGCGGGAACAAACTGCCGCCATTGCTTGCCGTGCTAGCGAGGTCCTTTGTCCCTGAATTGCTCACACACTCCGGCAGATTCAATGGGGGTCCGGCGGCAGATTTCTTTGACTTTATCGTTGGAAATGCATCTGCTTAGAGTGTCGCAGGATATCCACACATTCTTGCCATCTCTGTTGTAGCAAAGTGTCTAATTTCTTGCCACTTTCGCATCTTTGGGCCACTGGTGCAACTTGAATCCGTCCCTGTTCGTGTTGTTACGCCCTCCGACAACACACTGACGAGGCATGATGTTTCCAAGGTACGGAAAACAGTCGAAAAAACGGAAAATAACAGAGCTGTTTTGACCCGGTGTTTGAGAAAATGGCGGATTGCTTCCTGATGTGACGTCACAACGTGACGTCATCGCTCCGAGAGCGAATATTAGAAAGGCGTTTAATTTTGCCAAAATTCACCTATTTAGAGTTCGGAAATCGGTTAAAAAAATATATGGTCTTTTTTCTGCAACATCAAGGTATATATTGATGCTTACATAGGTCTGGTGATAATGTTCCCCTTTAAGTAGTTTTTCACAGTGCCCCAGCAGGATCTGCAACACAAACTTAGTAAAAACAAGAAAAGATGAGTTTTTGCTGATAAAAGTTGTCTGATGGTGTAACTCGTAACTGTGCTAACTTGCTACTGGGGCTTGAGCAGAGTCCCAGAATAGAGCATGTTTGACCTTTCGCGGTTCTAGCGGAGAGTCCATGTATTCACAAGTGTTAATCAGCCGAGGGTCAACTGGAGGAAGCAGGAAAGTAGAAGGTGGTTTGTGGCGGAGGGGAGAGGGGTGCTATGATGAGAGCCAGAGATGCAGCACCACCCCACGGTATGGTCGCAGAGATAAGTGCAGCTGACAGAACCCCACCCAGGCTGCACATTCATTTACAACAAAGGCAATTCGGGGAAAATGCAAAGCTCTGCTTACGGCTGATCAGCTGAGAGCTCGCTCTCCAGCAGAAAGGAGGGGGGGATTTCTTCGAAAAGGGCGGCTTCTGCAAAGGTTAATGGGGAAAGTCGGTTCAACATGTGCCAGTGCAAATAACACAAGTCTGTTATTCCTGCATCGCCATGAAGAATTTCCAGTTCGACTTGAACTATGATACAGTGGGCTCTCAGAAGGAGGTGGAACAGTACGGTCTTGTACGTGCTGTACAGCTTGTGGCTCCGCAACGGCATGAAATAAATAAAAATGGAGCAGTCACGTGCAAAGTCATTTCTAAATCCGACATTCACACGCTCATTTTTTTGAGTTTTTCCCTGAGTATCGCCAAAAGTACAAACACATTCTGCTGCAGCTCGCGCAGAACCAGTTCTCGGGAAATCAAAACCGCAGATCCCCGACACGGAGCAGCGTGTGGAATGAGATAAGCACATCCTAATCAATGTCCTTAAACGTGCTGATGTTGAGAACAGGACTGAGTGCACTTGCAGGGGAACAAGACTGACAAGGAGCAGCATGTGGGTCAGGGACTGCCTGACTCCAGATAAGTGTGATAACCCTGGGCGCGGGAAGCATCTGGGTTGAACACAGGCTACCATTCAAATCTGGACACGCGATAATGACAGCGCACACGCCGTACAATACGCTAACTCACAGGTGTCAAACTCGAGGCCCGGGGGCCAGATCTGGCCCGCCACGTCAATTTGTGTGGCCCCCGAAAGCGTGGAAATAATATGTGTAAATAAAATCTTTTCTTAATAAATGTATTACGAAAATACATGTACTGCGTGCAATTACATATATTTTCACTTTAATCATCTCTAATAATAAAACAAAATATTATATCATCATACATTTCAAAACAATGCTATTGTTAGAGATGTCCGATAAGATCGGACTGCCGATATTATCGGCCGATAAATGCTTTAAAATGTAATATCGGAAATTATCGGTATCGGTTTCGAAAAGTTAAATTTATGACTTTTTAAAGCGCCGCTGTGTACACGGACGTAGGGAGAAGTACAGAGCGACGATAAACCTTAAAGGCACTGCCTTTGCGTGCCGGCCCAATCCCATAATATCTACGGCTTTTCACACATACAAGTGAATGCAAGGCATAGTTGGTCAACAGCCATACAGGTCACACTGAGGGTGGCCGTATAAACAACTTTAACACTGTTACAAATATGCGCCACACTGTGAACCCACACCAAACAAGAATGACAAACACATTTAGGGAGAACATCCGCACCGTAACACAACATAAACACAACAGAACAAATACCCAGAACCCCTTGCAGCACTAACTCTTCCGGGACGCTACAATATACACTCCCGCTACCCCCTACCCCCCCAACCCCACCCACCTCAACCTCCTCATGCTCTCTCAGGGAGAGCATGTCCCAAATTCCAAGCTGTTGTTTTGAGGCATGTTAAAAAAAAAGAATGCACTTTGTGACTTCAATAATAAATATGGCAGTGCCATGTTGGCATTTTTTTCCATAACTTGAGTTGATTTATCTTGGAAAAACCTTGTTACATTGTTTAATGCATCCAGCGGGGCATCACAACAAAATTAGGCATAATAATGTGTTAATTCCACGACTGTATATATCGGTATCAGTTGATATCGGAATCGGTAATTAAGAGTTGGACAATATCGGAATATCGGCAAAAAAGCCATTATTGGTTTGTTCAAACTAGATGAGGCAATTCCTGAAGGAATTGCGTGTGAATGATCCAATGCTGACGTTGAACTGAAATCCTGGAATTTTTTTGATAATTGTTGAAGCAGAGCACATAATACCTGAACAGTTTGAATCAGATGAAAAATGTGGGAGTTGTGGAGCTTTGAAAAATGTCCCATTCTTTTCAATGGAAAATTTCCCCAAAATTTGGGAATTTCGGGAAAAAGCGGCAATTTGGGGGCGGGGAGGGGGGTCTTGAATGTTGTGAATGAATTGTAATGGTTGGCGTTAGAATTTTTCAAATCGGTTGAGTAATGTTGAAGTAGTAACATTTTTAATTGAGAAATGGTATTAAGGCATTCCTGGAATTTCCAGTTTGAAAAACAACTTTGTTTTTCGTCATGATTGAGAGGAATGTTTGGACGGTGGAGCGGTTGAAGTGGGTGGATAAATGTGGAAGGAGTAGTCGCCAGAAAAAAGGGTAAAAAAATAGTTTGAAAAAACGTGAATTCCGGGAATTTTTTTTAACTTGGAAAAAATTTTGTTTGAATGTCCAGGATGAGTGGAATGTGTTGAAGGTGGAATGGTTTGAATTGGTTGAAAATTCTGGAAAACGGTGGAAGTTTGAAAAAAGTTCAAATAATTTTGAATGGGAAAAATGTCCCAGAAAACATGGAATTCTGGGAAATCTGGGGAATTTTTGGAAATTTGTCAAGGGAAAGCCTGCGATTCCCAAATAAACTGAACAGTTTGAAGTTGGAACGTTTGAATCAGATGAAAAATGTGGAAGGTAGAGCGTGCCAAAATCTGGAGATGAATAATAATAATAACTAGATGACTTTTGGTGTAGAAAACCATATGTGTGAATGTTTTGAATATAGTAATCCAACAAACTGCTCATGTAAAAACATTTTTTACAGTAAAATCCACTTTCAATATAGAGTAATAATACACTATAAAAACACGACAACCGTAGATTTTACAGTATAAAAAACTTGCATGGATTTTTACGTTAAAAAAAAACAGTGATGCCATTCAGTAAAAAAAAATTTAAATTCCATTCCGTTTTTTAAGGCTGTATGCCATAATGTTTTTAGCATTCAGACATTATTGTGTGGTTTTGTATTAGTGTTCTGAAAAGTAGATATACCGGCTCCCAGACAAATTTTTTTCTCTAAATTTGGCCCCCCAAGGCAAAATAAATGCCCAAGCCTGTATTGTCCTTTTCAGAAGAAAAACTGAAAAACTTTGTTTTGTCAATGCAGTTTAGGTCAGTAAAGAGTGACATTTTGGAAAACTACCATCATAATACCCAAATGCAGAAGAGAAATGTTGCGTACATCACAATGTGCATAGTTATGACATTATTATTATTGATGAGAGACCATTTTATTTTAATCATCAAGAAAGGGAAGACCGACATCTACAAACCCCGTTTCCATATGAGTTGGGAAATTGTGTTAGATGTAAATATAAACGGAATACAATGATTTGCAAATAATTTTCAACCCATATTCAGTTAAATATGCTACAAAGACAACATATTTGATGTTCAAACTGATAAACTTTTTTTTTTTTGCAAATAATCATTAACTTTAGAATTTGATGCCAGCAACACGTGACAAAGAAGTTGGGAAAGGTGGCAATAAATACTGATAAAGTTGAGGAATGCTCATCAAACACTTATTTGGAACATCCCACGGGTGTGCAGGCTAATTGGGAACAGGTGGGTGCCATGATTGGGAATAAAAGTAGATTCCATGAAATGCTCAGTCATTCACAAACAAGGATGGGGCGAGGGTCACCACTTTGTCCACAAATGCGTGAGCAAATTGTTGAACAGTTTAAGAAAAACCTTTCTCAACCAGCTATTGCAAGGAATTTAGGGATTTCACCATCTACGGTCCGTAATATCATCAAAGGGTTCTGGAGAAATCACTGCACGTAAGCAGCTAAGCCCGTGACCTTCGATCCCTCAGGCTGTACTGCATCAACAAGCGACATCAGTGTGTAAAGGATATCACCACATGTGCTCTGGAACACTTCAGAAACCCACTGTCAGTAACTACAGTTGGTCGCTACATCTGTAAGTGCAAGTTAAAACTCTCCGATGCAAGGCGAAAACCGTTTATCAACAACACCCAGAAACGCCGTCGGCTTCGCTGGGCCTGAGCTCATCTAAGATGGACTGATACAAAGTGGAACAGTGTTCTGTGGTCTGACGAGTCCACATTTCAAATTGTTTTTGGAAACTGTGGACGACCAAAGATGAAAAGAACCATCCGGATTGTTATAGGCGCAAAGTTGAAAAGCCAGCATCTGTGATGGTATGGGGGTGTATTAGTGCCCAAGACATGGGTAACTTACACATCTGTGAAGGCGCCATTAATGCTGAAAGCTACATACAGGTTTTGGAGCAACATATGTTGCCATCCAAGCAACGCTACCATGGACGCCCCTGCTTATTTCAGCAAGACAATGTCAATGACAAATTGTGCAGTTCATAGTAAAAGAGTGCGGGTACTAGACTGGCCTGCCTGTAGTCCAGACCTGTCTCCCATTGAAAATGTGTGGCGCATTATGAAGCCTAAAATACCACAACGGAGACCCCCGGACTGCTGAACAACTTAAGCTGTACATCAAGCAAGAATGGGAAAGAATTCCACCTGAGAAGCTTAAAAAATGTGTCTCCTCAGTTCCCAAAAGTTTACTGAGTGTTGTTAAAAGGAAAGGCCATGTAACACAGTGGTGAACATGCCATTTCCCAACTACTTTGGCACGTGTTGCAGCCATGAAATTCCAAGTTAATTATTATTTGCAAAAAAAAAAACAAGTTTATGAGTTTGAACATCAAATATGTTGTCTTTGTAGTGCATTCAATTGAATATGGGTTGAAAATGATTTGCAAATCATTGTATTCCATTTATATTTACATCTAACACAATTTCCCAACTCATATGGAAACGGGGTTTGTAGATGTGGTGGAAAAAACTACAAAAACCAAAGCTTTGAAGGATCAAGGAACACCACTTTATACAATACATGAAGGGATGGAGGAAACTCGGTTTACTTTGATGTTACAATGATGTCCATGCAGCGGAAAACAACTGCTCTCATTTTTAAATGCACATTACTGCCACCTACAGGACTGGTATGGTATATTGGCTAGAGACATGCTTAATTAAGGAGCATCATGTGGTTACGTCACATGAACTACACAAATTGTGCAGTGTGAAGGAAAAGGAGGCAATAAAACCTGAAAAACAAGGATTATTTTTTTTTTTTTTTAAGTAGCGTAATTTCCGGGCTATAGAGGGCACCAAAGCCACATACACCAAATTTGAGAATAAATTAATATTTTTAATATTTAAGCCACATCGGATCATAAACTGCCGATATATATTGGTACAAAACATTTTGGAAATGTTTATTTACATTGCTTAATTGTTTCCAAACAGTGTCTGTAACACGGCAGTAAAACGGATGATCAAACAAAACAGAAGTCTTTGTTATGGACCCACTAGCTGCAGAAGCTAGCTCTCCAATCAGCTAAACAGACTCAATAACTCCACGGTGACGTTTTGGTGAATTTACTGAGGAGTTTGTGAATCTGAAACAATACAAACAGGATGTAAGTTAATAATACTAAAACAGAGACTGGTAAAGGTGTTAGCATATTCGCGAATGCTGACGACGCTAGCTTGATTACATTACGATAGCATCACAAATATGCATGAAAACACTCCTACAGACATCACACATTGGACGGTTTTAGTAAGTGGAACAATTGCCCTTGTGGATCAATAAAGTTAGTCTAAGTCTAAGTATGAATTGTTTTAGTTATATTTCAAAACTTACAAACGTTGCTTTGAGTGATGAATGAAAAACCCTTTCGCGCAGAAATGCTATGGACGAATATGCTTCCGGCGCGAAACAGGAAATACATAGTCAACCCGCAGCACCTGCAGTGAGCGAACTCGTCCTAAAGACGGCGCCATACCACAAACAATAACACCTTTTCAGTGTCTCTGTCGGTGTGATATGAAAACTGTTTGTTAAATACTAAACAGTATAGCAGTTCGCAAAGACAATCTATAAATTAGTATCACCATTTCATAAGCCGCATGGTTCAAAGCGTAGGAAAGAACTAGTGGCTTATAGTCCGGAAAATACATTACAATTGGTATAATAAGTTTGTAGAAGTGGAGACATTACATAAAGACAAATAAGTCAACATTTGAGTTGAAGGGCTAGGGTTGAACTGTATGACAACTTGATTAGAGATGTTCTATAATGGCTTTTTTGCCGATATCCGATATTGTCCAACTCTTAATTACCGATTCCGATATCAACCGATACCGATACATACAGTCGTGGAATTAACACATTATTTTGCCTAATTTTGTTGTGATGCCCCGCTGGATGCATTTAACAATGTAACAAGGTTTTCCAAAATAAATCAACTCAAGTTATGGAAAAAAAATGCCAACATGGCACTGCCATATTTATTATTGAAATCACAAAGTGCATTGTTTTTTTCAGCATGCCTCAAAACAGCAGCTTGGAATTTGGGACATGCTCTCCCTGAGAGAGCATGAGGAGGTTGAGGTGGGCGGGGTTAGGGGGGGCGGGGTTGAGGTAGGGGGTGGTGTGTGGATTGGAGCGTCCCGAAAGAGTTAGTGCTGCAAGGGTTTCTGGGTATTTGTTCTGTTGTGTTTATGTTGTGTTACGGTGCGGATGTTCTCCCGAAATGTGTTTGTCATTCTTGTTTAGTGTGGGTTCACAGTGTGGCGCATATTTGAAACAGTGTTAAAGTTGTTTATGCGGCCACCCTCAGTGTGACCTGTATGGCTGTTGACCAAGTAGATATTTTGTGATTGGGCCGGCACGTAAAGGCAGTGCCTTTAAGGTGTATGGCGCTCTGTAATTCTCCCTACGTCCGTGTACCACTCCGTACAGAGGCGTTTTAAAAAGTCATAAATTGTACTTTTTGAAACCGATACCGATAATTTATCGGCCGATAATATCGGTAGTCCGATATTATCGGCCATCTCTAATATTGATTTGTCATTAAATGAGTCAGACTGACACTGCACTCGATTATTTCAGTAATCCAGTAATCTATTAATTAGTCTGTTGTATTAATCAAATTACATTAAAAAAAAAATTAAAAACATAAAAACATTTTATAAAAATAAAAAAAGTAGGATTATTTAAGTAAATAAAACACACTTTCTAGCCTCATTGCATATTTTAGGAAGAATAGTTTAACTACTTTTCTGCTTGCCATACGTTTAATTCTTTTTTCTAATAAATGTACTTCATCAACATTAAAATTGCACTTTTGACATTTGTGCATTGATGAAAAAAATATTTTAAAAAAAATAAAATGCTGTTTGCGGCACCAACATATCACCGCTACACAAAAGTTTTCAATTCTATCACTTATCATAAATTCCGGACTACAAGCCTCTACTTTTTTCCTACGCATTGAATCCTGCAGTTTATAAAACGGTGCGGTCAATTTATGGATTTTTCTTAGCTAACGGCCATAATGTTTTGAATTGAACTAAATCCTTTCAGCAAAAATATGGCAATATCGCGAAATGATCAAGTATGACACATAGAATGAATCTGCTATCCCCGTTTAAAGGGGAACATTATCACCAGGCATATGTAAGCGTCAATATATACCTTGATGTTGCAGAAAAAAGACCATATTTTTTTTAACCGATTTCCGAACTCTAAATGGGTGAATTCTGGCGAATTAAACGCATTTCTAATATTCGCTCTCGAAGCGATAAGCAATCCGCCATTTTCTCAAACACCGAGTCAAATCAGCTCTGTTATTTTCCGTTTTTTCGACTGTTTTCCGTACCTTGGAGACATCATGCCTCGTCGGTGTGTTGTCGGAGGGTGTAACAACACGAACAGGGACGGATTCAAGTTGCACCAGTGGCCCAAAGATGCGAAAGTGGCAAGAAATTGGACGTTTGTTCCGCACACTTTACCGACGAAAGCTGTGCTACGACAGAGATGGCAAGAATGTGTGGATATCCTGCGACACTCAAAGCAGATGCATTTCCAACGATAAAGTCAAAGAAATCTGCCGCCAGACCCCCATTGAATCTGCCGGAGTGTGTGAGCAATTCAGGGACAAAGGACCTCGGTAGCACGGCAAGCAAAGGCGGCAGTTTGTTCCCGCAGACGAGCGAGCTAAACCCCCTGCATGTCTTGGCTGACACCGTCCCGAAGATGATCAAGAGAAGAATATCGACCCTAGCTTCCCTGGCCTGCTGACATGAGGGTATGTCTACAGAATATATTAATTGATGAAAATTGGGCTGTCTGCACTCTCAAAGTGCATGTTGTTGCCAAATGTATTTCATATGCTGTAAACCTAGTTCATAGTTGTTAGTTTCCTTTAATGCCAAACAAACACATACCAATCGTTGGTTAGAAGGCGATCGCCGAATTCGTCCTCTCTTTCTCCCGTGTCGCTGGCTGTCGTGTCGTTTGTCGGTTTCGCTTGCATACGGTTCAAACCGATATGGCTCAATAGCTTCAGTTTCTTCTTCAATTTCGTTTTCGCTACCTGCCTCCACACTACAACCATCCGTTTCAATACATTCGTAATCTGTTGAATCGCTTAAGCCGCTGAAATCCGAGTCTGAATCCGAGCTAATGTCGCTATACCTTGCTGTTCTTTCCGCCATGTTTGTTTGTGTTGGCTTCACTATGTGACGTCACAGGAAAATGGTTAAAATCAGGCACTTTGAAGCTTTTTTTAGGGATATTGCGTGATGGGTAAAATTTTGAAAAAAACTTCGAAAAATATAATAAGCCACTGGGAACTGATTTTTAATGGTTTTAACCATTCTGAAATTGTGATAATGTTCCCCTTTAAATAAAAAAAAGTTCATTTCAGTAGGCCTTTAATGATTAATTGATGCACCAGAATACAAATGGAAGATTTTTTTTAAATCGAATGAATCGATTAATTGTTGCAACTCTGGCTAATTTTATTAGTGAATTAATAGAAATGACTTGCTCATAATTTCTGATTGGCTAAAAACGTTTTGGCTTAATTGGTCCTGGGAATGACTGCAAATGTATTTTCATGTAGACCATTTTTTTTAAATAAATGATGTCATCTACTTTCGTACTGGTGGCGACAGCCTTACTGTAGCTGCCCTGACACAATCAGTGATCCGGGTATTAGAATATAGCTCCTGAACTGCTGAGTGGGACATTACAAGCTAGTGGGGTCAGGAATGCTGTTTGGCCATTGTTGAATTAGCGAATGATCAGTTGTGTAACCCTCAAAAAAAAAAGGTGGGTTTTAGCGGGAATGTGTCTGATAATGATGCAGTAGAAGTTTATTCAAACAAACCATGCACTGTACTTCATACACTGTGACACCATGTTTTTGCATCACTTCCTGTCATGTACGTTGGTCACGCTAAGAGTACACAAGCCAGACAAGACAAACCGGGAGAGATGAACTGAGCGAGACACGGTGATGAGAACCATTCCAGGTTTCTCCTCGCATGGGAGGGGCCAACTCTGAAGCGTTTGTTGACGCTCACTAAGTACAGTATTTAGACCTTACGCACGGATGCCAGGCGTCTGACACAGGCGCCAGAGCAGTGCTCCCCCGTGATATCGTGTGTACTAAAAATAGCAGACAGGTCGAAATCTACCTTTCCAAGGGACATCCTGAAACTCTGGAATGACTGTGCAAATTGCACATATCGTTTTTTTTGCACTAAAAACCTATTATATTCATCCGGTCTCCCCTAGAGGGGGGGGGGGGGGGTTCACCCTCATCTGCGGTCCTCTCCAAGGTTTCTCATAGTCATTCACATTGACATCCCACTGGGTTGTGAGTTTTTCCTTGCCCTTTTGTGGGCTCTGAACCGAGGATGTCGTCGTGGCTTGTGCAGCCCTTTGAAACACTTGTGATTTAGGGTTAATAAATAAACATTGATTGATTGATTGACATCCTTGGCTGCTACCGTATTTTTCGGAGTATAAGTCGCACCGGCCGAAAATACATAATGAAGAAGGAAAAAACCATACATAAGTCGCATTTTTTGGGGAAATGTATTTGATAAACCCAACACCAAGGATAGACATTTGAAAGACAATTTAAAATAAATAAAGAATAGTGAACAACAGGCTGAATAAGTGTACGTTATATGAGGGATAAATAACCAACTGAGAATGTGCCTGGTATGCTAAAGGGGAACATTATCACAAATTCAGAAGGGTTAAAACCATTAAAAATCAGTTCCCAGTGGCTTATTTTATTTTTCGAAGTTTTTTTCGAAATTTTACCCATCACGCAATATCCCTAAAAAAAGCTTCAAAGTGCCTGATTTTAACCATCGTTATATACACCCGTCCATTTTCCTATGACGTCACATAGTGAAGCCAACACAAACAAACATGGCGCATAGAACAGCAAGCTATAGCGACATTAGCTCGGATTCAGACTCGGATTTCAGCGGCTTAAGCGATTCAACAGATTACGCATGTATTGAAACGGATGGTTGTAGTGTGGAGGCAGGTAGCGAAAACGAAATTGAAGAAGAAACTGAAGCTATTGAGCCATATCGGTTTGAACCGTATGCAAGCGAAACCGACAAACGACACGACAGCCAGCGACACGGGAGAAAGCGAGGACGAATTCGGCGATCGCCTTCTAACCAACGATTGGTATGTGTTTGTTTGGCATTAAAGGAAACTAACAACTATGAACTAGGTTTACAGCATATGAAATACATTTGGCAACAACATACACTTTGAGAGTGCAGACAGCCCAATTTTCATCAATTAATATATTCTGTAGACATACCCTCATCCGCGCTCTTTTCCTGAAAGCTGATCTGTCCCGTTTTGGAGTTGATGTCAGCAGAACAGGGAAGCTAGGGTCGATATTCTTCTCTTGATCATCTTCGGTGGCATAAGGGACGGTGTGAGCCAAGACATCCAGGGGGTTTAGCTCGCTCGTCTGCGGGAACAAACTGCCGCCTTTGCTTGCCGTGCTACCGAGGTCCTTTGTCCCTGAATAGCTCACACACTCCGGCAGATTCAATGGGGGTCTGGCGGCAGATTTCTTTGACTTTATCATTGGAAATGCATCTGCTTTGAGTGTCGCAGGATATCCACACATTCTTGCCATCTCTGTCGTAGCATAACTTTCGTCAGTAAAGTGTGCGGAACAAACGTCCAATTTCTTGCCACTTTCGCATCTTTGGGCCACTGGTGCAACTTGAATCCGTCCCTGTTCGTGTTGTTACACCCTCCGACAACACACCGACGAGGCATGATGTCTCCAAGGTACGGAAAACAGTCGAAAAAACGGAAAATAACAGAGCTGATTTGACTCGGTGTTTGAGAAAATGGCGGATTGCTTCCCGATGTGACGTCACGATGTGACGTCATCGCTCCGAGAGCGAATATTAGAAAGGCATTTAATTCACAAAAATTCACCCATTTAGAGTTCGGAAATCGGTTAAAAAAATATATGGTCTTTTTTCTGCAACATCAAGGTATATATTGACGCTTACATAGGTCTGGTGATAATGTTCCCCTTTAACGTAACATATTATGGTAAGAGTCATTCAAATAACTATAACATATAGAACATGCAATACGTTTACCAAACAATCGGTCACTCCTAATTAGGGATGTCCGATAATGGCTTTTTGCCGATATCCGATATTGTCCAACTCTTTAATTACCGATACCGATATCAACCGATACGATATATACAGTCGTGGAATTAACACATTATTATGCCTAATTTGGACAACCAGGTATGGTGAAGATAAGGTACTTTAAAAAAAAAATTAATAAAATAAAATAAGATAAATTAATCAAAAAAATGTTCTTGAATAAAAAAGAAAGTAAAACAATATAAAAAACAGTTACATAGAAACTAGTAATTAATGAAAATGAGTCAAATTAACTGTTAAAGGTTAGTACTATTAGTGGACCAGCAGCACGTACAATCATGTGTGCTTACGGACTGTATCCCTTGCAGACTGTATTGATATATATTGATATATAATGTAGGAACCAGAATATTAATAACAGAAAGAAACAACCCTTTTGTGTGAATGAGTGTAAATGGGGGAGGGAGGTTTTTTGGGTTGGTGCACTAATTGTAAGTGTATGTTGTGTTTTTTATGTTGATTTAATAAAAAAAAACAAAAAAACGATACCGATAATAAAAAAAACGATACCGATAATTTCCAATATTACATTTTAACGCATTTATCGGCCGATAATATCTCTACTCCTAATCGCTAAATCCGATTAAATCTTATACGTCGAGTCTCTTACGTGAATGAGCTAAATAATATTATTTGATATTTTACGGTAATGTGTTAATAATTTCACACATAAGTCGCTCCTGAGTATAAGTCGCACCCCCGGCCAAATTATGAAAAAAACTGCGACTAATAGTCAGAAAAATACGGTAGTTAGCGTATTTTCCAGACTATTTGGCGCACCCACTAAATTTTTAGAAGAAAGAAATATGTTTTCAAATATGCCCAAAGATTGTAATAAATCTATTAAAAGAATACAGCCTGCCGTTTTCTTTAACTTGGACACACACATCTATACCTTTGGCCATTAAAAAACAGTAATTTCGAGGAGTTATCTCACCTTCTGAAAAGTTTTACTAATGTTTTCCAATGTTGTATAAATGTGTAGAATAAATACTGAATTTTAATGTTTCTATGGCAACACATAGTCATTTTGATAGTAGGCTATTGAAGCTAATATGGATACGTACGCCATGTGTTGCCTTCATTATAACACTTATATATGGCTTTTCCTTTTTTGCGGCCCCAGACAGATTTGTTTTTTGTATTTTGGGTCCAATATGGCTCTTTCAACGTTCTGGGTTGCTGACCCCTGGCATTGATCCAACGACTCGATGACTAAAATAATCGCCAACTATTTCTATAATCGATTTTAATCTATTACCGTATTTTTCGGAGTATAAGTCGCACCGGAGTATAAGTCGCACCTGCCGAAAATGCATAATAAAGAAGGAAAAAAAACTTATATAAGTCGCACTGGAGCCCGGCCAAACTATGAAAAAAAACTGCGACTTATAGTCCGAAAAATACGGTAGTTTTTGCAGCCCTAGTTGATTTATTTTGGAAAACCTTGTTACGCCGGATAGTCGAACCTCGGATTCAGGAGGAACAGTGTGGTTTTCGTCCTGGTCGTGGAACTGTGGACCAGCTCTATACTCTCGGCAGGGTCCTTGAGGGTGCATGGGAGTTTGCCCAACCAGTCTACATGTGCTTTGTGGACTTGGAGAAGGCATTCGACCGTGTCCCTCGGGAAGTCCTGTGGGGAGTGCTCAGAGAGTATGAGGTATCGAACTGTCTGATTGTGGCAGTCCGCTCCTTGTATGATCAGTGTCAGAGCTTGGTCCGCATTGCCGGCAGTAAGTCGGACACGTTTCCAGTGAGGGTTGGACTCCGCCAAGGCTGCCCTTTGTCACCGATTCTGTTCATAACTTTTATGGACAGAATTTCTAGGTGCAGTCAAGGCGTTGAGGGGATCCGGTTTGGTGGCTGCAGGATTAGGTCTCTGCTTTTTGCAGATGATGTGGTCCTGATGGCTTCATCTGGCCAGGATCTTCAGCTCTCGCTGGATCGGTTCGCAGCCGAGTGTGAAGCGACTGGGATGAGAATCAGCACCTCCAAGTCCGAGTCCATGGTTCTCGCCCGGAAAAGGGTGGAATGCCATCTTCGGGTTGAGGAGGAGACCCTGCCCCAAGTGGAGGAGTTCAAGTACCTCGGAGTCTTGTTCACGAGTGAGGGAAGAGTGGATCATGAGATCGACAGGCGGATCGGTGCGGCATCTTCAGTAATGCGGACGCTGTATCGATCCGTTGTGGTGAAGAAGGAGCTGAGCCGGAAGGCAAAGCTCTCAATTTACCGGTCGATCTATGTTCCAATCCTCACCTATGGTCATGAGCTTTGGGTTATGACCGAAAGGACAAGATCACGGGTACAACCGGCCGAAATGAGTTTCCTCTGCCGGGTGGCATGGCTCTCCCTTAGAGATAGAGTGAGAAGCTCTGAGGAGCTCAAAGTAAAGCCGCTGCTCCTCCACATCGAGAGGAGCCAGATGAGGTGGTTCGGGCATCTGGTCAGGATGCCACCCGATCGCCTCCCTCGGGAGGTGTTTAGGGCACGTCCGACCGGTAGGAGGCCACGGGGAAGACCCAGGACACGCTGGGAAGACTATGTCTCCCGGCTGGCCTGGGAACGCCTCGGGATCCCCCGGGAGGAGCTGGACGAAGTGGCTGGGGAGAGGGAAGTCTGGGCTTCCCTGCTTAGGCTGCTGCCCCCGCGACCCGACCTCGGATAAGCGGAAGAAGATGGATGGATGGATGGATGGATCCCCCAATCTAAACTTGTATAAACACATTGCTGTCTGAGAATTTAATCTATTCAATTGTGCACATTTAAGCTTCAAGCTGTGCTCTCTTAGCACATGGTGATCTTAGACTTAGACTTTGACTTCCCTTTATTGTCATTCAAATTTGAACTTTACAGTACAGATAATAACAACATTTTGTTGCATTAGTTCGTTGTAGTGCAGGATAAAAGAACAATAATGTGCAGATATAAATAAATAGATTACTGTACAGATAAATATTTTTTTTTTATACTTTTGCATATGCATCCACGTTTATGGATGTATGTTATATTGTTTTTATATTCCAGCGAGTTAATCCGTTTTTGGGGGGCAATTAAGGGTATTATTATGATGAATGTATACCCGGAAGAATATGGCACAGAGGTTTTTCAACAGTATGTTCGAGGACCGCCTAACAGAGTAGGACGCCACATTACCCGCCAGAAAGAACACTTACCAGTTAAGCATAAGAAATTAAAATATGTGTGCTTTCTAAAAGTGGGTCCATTTATTTTACTTATTTAAACAAATCAAAAGATTTCCTGCTTAGGCTGCTGCCCCCGCGACCCGACCTCGGATAAGCGGAAGAAGATGGATGGATGGAAACCTTGTTACATTGTTTAATGCATCCAGCAGGGCATCACAACAAAATTAGGCATAATAATGTGTTAATTCCACGACTGTATATATCGGTATCGGTTGATATCGGAATCGGTTATTAAGAGTTGGACAATATCGGAATATCGGCAAAAAAGCCATTATCGGACATCTCTAATAATAATATGACTCCTTTAACGCGGTCTTTAATCCGGTGCGCCTTATATATGAAAATAAACCTGAATAGACCAGCTCATCGGCAGTGTGCCTTATATGCCCTATAGTCCGGAAAATACGGTATGTCTTGTACATGTAAAAAATAGACCCTAAAATTGGCCCTAAAATGTCAACATGGAGCGCCAGCCGAGTGTCACCCGAATGATCAAGGTCCCTGCACTTTCCACCGAGGTCCCTCGGACCCTGCGCTTCCACAGTTTCAGAGCGTTATCAAGCCCAGAGCAGCCCAAAACAAACACGGGCCTGTGACAGATAATGCTCCTCAGACGTCACTGCAGACGCACGGCGACACGCGGCAGACAAAAGGCCACCGGGGCGGAGGAGAAGGAGCCGGGCAGCGTCTCCGCACCGCCCTCAGAAAACAAGTCGTATTGTTGTCAAAAGGTGCACAAAGGGCAGCTGAGCGCAAAGTTTGCTGGAGTTGGACGCAGGAGGCTGCAAGTGGGGAGAGCTGGGAGTTATGTGTGCAGAAGAGTTGCCTGCAAGTTGTGCAGCTGTGTGCATGTTGCCTTTGGGCCCGCGCCAAGATCCTGCAGCCGGCGACAGGAGCGCCATAAAACTTACAGCTATTGTGCCTCCTCTGGCCTCTGAAAGCTACTATTCATGAGCAGGACAGAGGGACACTACACAATGGCTCTCACTCCTGCCCTGCCTGTGTGGAACAATAAACAAACCAATTCAGTCTTTCCAGACTCCGCCCCCTCCCCCCCTGCCCCAGTGCGTTACATGAAGGTGGAGCCCAGGGGGGCCAAAGGTCCAGCGTGTTGCTAGTAGGCCATCAAACTGTCCCCCTTCCCAGCTGGAAGGGGGACTAAACAACGGATGGAATAATTGATAATGGCCTTGGACGTCACACGGCCTGTTAGAGAACAAAGGAAAGGTAATAAAGGGCGGTTTGTTTTTCCAAGTGAGAAGAAAAACATGACGGGGTGATGTAATTGATGGTTAAGTGTGTTTGCGTGTGCTGGAGAAGATTACGTGCGTGTGTTGGAGGCTGATTGGGAGTATATCTGCACAAGTGCACCGCACACAGTAGCAATATATGCTTCCGTTGCAATGCAAACAAACTAGTGGAGATGAGCATAATAATTACCGTATTTTTCAGAGAAAATGCATAATAAGGAAGGAAAAAAACATATATAAGTCGCATTTTTTGGGGAAATTTATTTGATAAAACCCAACACCAAGAATAGACATTTGAAAGGCAATTTAAAGTAAATAAAGAATAGTGAACAACAGGCTGAATAAGTGTACGTTATATGAGGCATAAATAACCAACTGAGAACGTGCCCGGTATGTTAAAGGCCTACTGAAATGCGATTGTCTTATTTAAACGGGGATAGCGGGTCCATTCTGTGTCATACTTGATCATTTTGCGATATTGCCATATTTTTGCTGAAAGGATTTAGTAGAGAACATCGACGATAAAGTTTGCAACTTTTGGT
Source organism: Nerophis lumbriciformis (assembly GCF_033978685.3). NCBI lineage: Eukaryota > Metazoa > Chordata > Actinopteri > Syngnathiformes > Syngnathidae > Nerophis > Nerophis lumbriciformis. Next base: position 64,303,118 of record NC_084550.2, on the reverse strand, counting down.
CGCTGATAAAAAAGCCTTGCCTGTATCGGAAGTAGCAGACGAGTAGTGTGACGTCACAGGTTGTGGAGCTCCTCACATCCGCACATTGTTTACAATCATGGCCACCAGCAGCGAGAGCGATTCGGACCGAGAAAGCGACGATTTCCCCATTAATTTGAGCGAGGATGAAAGATTTGTGGATGAGGAAAGTGAGAGTGAAGGACTAGAGGGCAGTGGGAGCGATTCAGATAGGGAAGATGCTGTGAGAGGCGGGTGGGACCTGATATTCAGAAAACAGTAAATAAACACAAGACATATATATACTCTATTAGCCACAACACAACCAGGCTTATATTTAATATGCCACAAATTAATCCCGCAAAACAAAGACCTCCCCCCTCCCGTCCATATAACCCGCCAATACAACTCAAACACCTGCACAACACACTCAATCCCACAGCCCAAAGTACCGTTCACCTCCCCAAAGTTCATACAGCACATATATTTCCCCAAAGTCCCCAAAGTTACGTACGTGACATGCACATAGCGGCACGCACGTATGGGCAAGCGATCAAATGTTTGGAAGCGTACTCACGGTACCGTGTCTGCGTATCCAACTCAAAGTCCTCCTGGTAAGAGTCTCTGTTGTCCCAGTTCTCCACAGGCCAATGGTTAAGCTTGACTGTCATCTTTCGGTAATGTAAACAATGAAACACCGGCTGTGTTTGTGTTGCTGCAGTCGGCCGCAATACACCGCTTCCCACCTACAGCTTTCTTCTTTGCTGTCTCCATTGTTCATTGAACAAATTGCAAAAGATTCACCAACACAGATGTCCAGAATACTGTGGAATTTTGCGATGAAAACAGACGACTTAATAGCTGGCCACCATGCTGTCCCAAAATGTCCTCTACAATCCGTGACGTCACGCGCCGGCGTCGTCATACTGAGACGTTTTTAGCAGGATATTTCGCGCGAAATGTAAAATTGCACTTTAGTAAGCTAACCCGGCCGTATTGGCATGTGTTGCAATGTTAAGATTTCATCATTGATATATAAACTGCGTGCTCGGTAGTAGTGGGTTTCAGTAGGTCTTTAAATGACGATAATTCATTCGACAAACTCAACTAAAAAACAATGCAATTCGAATGATGGAATGGATCAAGTTTTATTGCCACTTAACTGTCGACTTCTTGCACCACTAATCCCACACTAGTGTTGTCCCGATACCAATATTTTGGTACCGGTACCAAAATGTATTTCGATACTTTTCCGTACTTTTCTAAATAAAGGACACCACAAAAAATTGCACTATTGGCTTTATTTGAACTAAAAAATCTTACGGTACAATAAACATATGTTTCTTATTGCAAGTTTGTCCTTAAGTAAAAAAGTGAACATACAAGACAACTTGTCTTTTATTAGTAAGTAAACAAACAAAGGCTCCTAATTAGTCTGCTGACGTATGCAGTAACATATTCACCTCCCAGGGGGTGGACAAGGGAATGGGTCAAATGCAGAGGACAAATTTCACCACACCTAGTGTGTGCGTGTGACAATCATTGCTACTTTTTATACTGTGTCATTTATTATTCCATTATTTTGTCAACATTATTAAGGGCAAGTGGTAGAAAATGAATTATTAATCGACTTGTTCATTTACTGTTAATATCTGCTTATTTTCGGTTTCAACATGTTCTAACAACACTTCTGTTAAAATGCAATAATCACTTATTCTTCTGTTGTTTGGATACTTTATATCAATTTTGGATGATACCACAAATTTGGGTATCAATCTGATACCAAGTAAGTACAGGATCATACAATGGTCATAATTTAAGCCCTCATGTCACCAGGGACGTATTTCCTGAGTTTATAAACATAATATACATTTTCAAAAAAAACAAAAGAAGCTTCTGTGATGCTAAAAAATATTGATGTAATCATAGTAGTATCGACTAAATACACTCCTGTACTTGGTATCATTACAGTCGATGTTAAGTGTAGATCCACCAATGGCGTTTGTTTACATTTTGACGCCGGTGAACTATTGTATCCTCCTACGGTGTGTAGTGAAGCATGTTTAGCTATTCCTCGTCCTGCAGGGATGATACTTGTAAGAAACTTACTTCATTTGTCGCCATGGAGGCGAGGATTAGTGATTTAGAAGTAGCTAAAACACTGCAGACTGCGGATGGAATTTAGCCGCTAGCTAGCTAGCCATGTCTTAAAGCACCTCTTCCTGAGGGCGTTTCAGTGTTATAACTTCACCTTTATCGGTAGTTTTTAAGCCAAAATGCGCCCGTTATCCCTTTTCTGTCTACACACTGTGTCTGCTTGTAAGTACTCTGTGTGTGTGCGCTGCCGAACATGCTCCTCTGCTCGTAAAACCAGCAATGACATGACGTGACAACAACGGGGGGGCGTGGGACCGGTACTTTTTAGAGGCCGTATACAAACCCTGTTTCCATATGAGTTGGGAAATTGTGTTAGATGTAAATATAAACGGAATACAATGATTTGCAAATCTTTTTCAACCCATATTCAATTGAATGCACGACAAAGACAACATATTTGATGTTCAAACTCAAATATTAATTAACTTAGAATTTCATGGCTGCAACACGTGCCAAAGTAGTTGGGAAAGGGCATGTTCACCACTGTGTTACATGGCCTTTCCTTTTAACAACACTCAGTAAACGTTTGGGAGCTGAGGAGACACATTTTTTAAGCTTCTCAGGTGAAATTCTTTCCCATTCTTGCTTGATGTACAGCTTAAGTTGTTCAACAGTCCGGGGGTCTCCGTTGTGGTATTTTAGGCTTCATAATGCGCCACACATTTTCAACGGAAGACAGGTCTGGACTACAGGCAGGCCAGTCTAGTACCCGCACTCTTTTACTATGAAGCCAAGTTGATGGAACACTTTGTCTTGCTGAAATAAGCAGGGGCGTCCATGGTAACGTTGCTTGGATGGCAACATATGTTGCTCCAAAACCTGTATGTACCTTTCAGCATTAATGGCGCCTTCACAGATGTGTAAGTTACCCATGTCTTGGGCACTAATACACCCCCATACCATCACAGATGCTGGCTTTTCAACTTTGCGCCTATAACAATCCAGATGGTTATTTTCATCTTTGTTCCGGAGGACACGACGTCCACGGTTTCCAAAAACAATTTGAAATGTGGACTCGTCAGACCACAGAACACTTTTCCACTTTGTATCAGTCCATCTTAGATGAGCTCAGGCCCAGCGAAGCCGACGGCGTTTCTGGGTGTTGTTGATAAACGGTTTTCGCCTTGCATAGGAGAGTTTTAACTTGCACTTACAGATGTAGCGACCAAGTGTAGTTACTGACAGTGGGTTTCTGAGGTGTTCCTGCGCCCATGTGGTGATATCCTTTACACACTGATGTCGCTTGTTGATGCAGTACAGCCTGAGGGATTGAAGGTCACGGGCTTAGCTGCTTACGTGCAGTGATTTCTCCAGATTCTCTGAACCCTTTGATGATATTACGGACCGTAGATGGTGAAATCCCTAAATTCCTTGCAATAGCTGGTTGAGAAAGGTTTTTCTTAAACTGTTCAACAATTTGCTCACGCATTTGTTGACAAAGTTGTGACCCTCGCCCCATCCTTGTTTGTGAATGACTGAGCATTTCATGGAATCTACTTTTATACCCAATCATGGCACCCACCTGTTCCCAATTTGCCTGTTCACCTGTGGGATGTTCCAAATAAGTGTTTGATGAGCATTCCTCAACTTTATCAGTATTTATTGCCACCTTTCCCAACTTCTTTGTCACGTGTTGCTGGCATCAAATTCTAAAGTTAATGATTATTTGTAAAAAAAAAAAAAAAGTTTATCAGTTTGAACATCAAATATGTTGTCTTTGTAGCATATTCAACTGAATATGGGTTGAAAATGATTAGCAAATCATTGTATTCTGTTTATATTTACATCTAACACAATTTCCCAACTCATATGGAAACGGGTTTTGTAGTACCGAATATGATTCATTAGTATCGCGGTACTATACTTATACCGGTATACCGTACAACCCTATCCCACACAGCAAGGTAGCAGTACAGCGACACGGTGTGGAGCAGACGTGCGGAAATCGCCCCAAAACATGATCGATATTACAACATTAACAATTGATATTATATTGTTGGAAAATAATAGCAACATAGTAAAGGAATGTGTACCTTACTTATTACCAGTACCTGGGAATCAATATTGGTACACAACAGTACCAATTCCGGCACTTTTGCGTGTGTTCAAATGTGTTAATAAACATTAACTGTTTAATATCAAAATCTTTTCTTAGAATGTTTTTAAATGTTACATTTAGTGAGCTGATAATGATAACTGTTCTCCGGTTATTTCTATTTTTCGTACACTTCGGTGTCTCAGCTGCAAGTATTACTTTGCATTAGGGCTGGGCAATATTACCTTTTTTTTAATATTGCGATATTTTAAGGCCATATTGCGATACACAATATATATCTCAATATTTTGCCTTAGCCTTGAATGAACACTTGATGCATATAATCACAGCAGTATGATGATTCTATGTGTTTTGATTGATTGATTGAGACTTTTATTAGTAGGTTGCACAGTGAAGTACATATTCCGTACAATTGACCACTAAATGGTAACACCCGAATACGTTTTTCAACTTGTTTAAGTCGGGGTCCACTTAAATTGATTCATGATACAGATATATACTATCAGATATATACTATCATCATAATACAGTCATCACACAAGATAATCACATTGAATTATTTACATTATTTATAATCCAGGGTGTGGAGGCGGGCGCCGGATGTAAGTGTCAGAGTTTGATATGAGAATAAATCTAAAGTTAAAATATAGGGTAGAAATGCACCCATTTGCAGGAAATGTAGTCTTGATTTTCAAAATTTTCTTTCAAGGCTTGCATGTCTACATTAAAACATTCTTCTTCATACTGCATTAATATCTGCTACTTTTAAACTTTCATGCAGAGAAGGAAATCCCAACTAAAAAAATCACTATTTTTTCCATACGGTGTTGATCTGGAAATGTTTGCCACGGCATTTTGATGGTGTGGGCGTGTGGCACCGAACGGAGATGTTGACATGCGGAGTAAGCACTGTTTATTCTTCAGCGGGTGACTTTTCAAATGATGCTACATATTAGCAGTAATGCTACTTTTTATAGCAACGCTTTCGCCCCATACTTGACAAATTACGGTTGTCTGTTCGACATATTCCCACTTGAAGCCAAACCACCGCCAGACGATGGACCCACTGCTGTTTTTTGGGGGAATTAATTATTCCTTCATTTATTACCATATTTGCACCTTCTTTCTCTCGTATTACCGCTCACACGGCTATGCTAGCATCACAGCTAATGTTAGCCATGCTGCTACCTCTTTGCTGGGCGTATACGTATGTGACGTATGATGTGACAGTATATGACGTGTGTAGAAGCTGCGCTTGCTGTCTGTGAGAAGGAGAGACAGGAAAGAGCGAGGAGAGCCTGTAGTGTAACGCCCGCAGCTAAAAGCAACTACGTGAGAACGCATACTCGAATATCACGATATAGTCATTTTCTATATCGCACAGAGACAAACCCGCGATATATCGCGTATATCGATATATCGCCCAGCCCTACTTTGCATGCAGTTGCAATTCCAAGACGTTAGATGGCAGTAGTGTATAGTGTGTGCCCGTCTTTTTATTTTGTTGAGCCCTACAAAGTGTTTATATTGTAAGTATTGGATTTATTACACACCAGCTGTTTGATTGTAATGTGCATCTAAGAACTAGTATTCGTTACCAAATTTGGAGATGTTAAAATCGCCATGTAAAATCGCTAATGCTAATGGAGTAATTTTTGACATTTTCAAAATGGAGCTTTACAGTACTTTTGATCACTTTCTTCTTGCTTTGTTGGCGTGGAAAATTGGAACATTAATTCGAGGCAGTCCGACTGAGTAGAAATAGCAATCGAAGTACTGAATTCAGTACTCATCCGTAGTAAAGACTAACTTACTTTTCCAGTTCTATAGCTGTGATTACATGTACTCTTCTGCTTCCCTTTGTGCTTGTATTTGGAAAAATGCTAAAGAAGAAGCAAATACAGCATGACAAACTAGTTATTCAGAACGGATATCTCAAGTTGCAAGAGAAATTTGGTTGTGTTTCGCCGCCTCATTAAACCACAGGACATTTTGAAAAAGTGCTCAGCCTGTCGCGGGGAAATTTATTTGCCCACAAACTGCAGACCTTTACCCTTGCAGACCAGGACAGTGTGGATTTCCTTTTTCTTCCACGGATTGGAGCACTTTTCACTACTCATGTGTGATTTTTGCACTTTGACAAGGACATCGGACACTGGAAACGTTAAACTCCCTTCTCTTGTGAAAGCAAGGTTTTAAAGTCATAAACTACAAACCCCGTTTCCATATGAGTTAGGAAATTGTGTTAGATGTAAATATTAACGGAATACAATGATTTGCAAATCATTTTCAACCCATATTCAGTTGAATATGCTACAAAGACAACATATTTGATGTTCAACCTCATAAACTTTAATTTTTTTTTGCAAATAATAATTAACTTAGAATTTCATGGCTGCAACACGTGCCAAAGTAGTTGGGAAAGGGCATGTTCACCACTGTGTTACATGGCCTTTCCTTTTAACAACACTCAGTAAACGTTTGGGAACTGAGGAGACACATTTATTAAGCTTCTCAGGTGGAATTCTTTCCCATTCTTGCTTGATGTACAGCTTAAGTTGTTCAACAGTCCGGGGGTCTCCGTTGTGGTATTTTAGGCTTCATAATGCGACACACATTTTCAATGGGAGACGGGTCTGGACTACAGTCAGGCCAGTCTAGTACCCGCACTCTTTTACTATGAAGCCACGTTGATGTAACACGTGGCTTGGCATTGTCTTGCTGAAATAAGCAGGGGCGTCCATGGTAACGTTGCTTGGATGGCAACATATGTTGCTCCAAAACCTGTATGTACCTTTCAGCATTAATGGCGCCTTCACAGATGTGTAAGTTACCCATGTCTTGGCCACTAATACACCCCCATACCATCACAGATGCTGGCTTTTCAGCTTTGCGCCTATAACAATCTGGATGGTTCTTTTCCTCTTTGGTCCGGAGGACACGACGTCCACAGTTTCCAAAAACAATTTGAAATGTGGACTCGTCAGACCACAGAACACTTTTCTACTTTGTATCAGTCCATCTTAGATGAGCTCAGGCCCAGCGAAGCCGACGGCGTTTCTGGGTGTTGTTGATAAACGGTTTTCGCCTTGCATAGGAGAGTTTTAACTTGCACTTACAGATGTAGCGACCAACTGTAGTTACTGACAGTGGTATTCTGAAGTGTTCCTGAGCCCATGTGGTGATATCCTTTACACACTGATGTCGCTTGTTGATGCAGTACAGCCTGAGGGATCGAAGGTCACGGGCTTAGCTGCTTACGTGCAGTGATTTCTCCAGATTATCTGAACCCTTTGATGATATTACGGACCGTAGATGGTGAAATCCCTAAATTCCTTGCAATAGCTGGTTGAGAAAGGTTTTTCTTAAACTGTTCAACAATTTGCTCACGCATTTGTTGACAAAGTGGTGACCCTCGCCCCATCCTTGTTTGTGAATGACTGAGCATTTCATGGAATCTACTTTAATACCCAATCATGGCACCCACCTGTTCCCAATTTGCCTGTTCACCTGTGGGATGTTCCAAATAAGTGTTTGATGAGCATTCCTCAACTTTATCAGTATTTATTGCCACCTTTCCCAACTTCTTTGTCACGTGTTGCTGGCATCAAATTCTAAAGTTAATGATTATTTGCACACAAAAAAAAAAGTTTATCAGTTTGAACATCAAATATGTTGTCTTTGTAGCATATTCAACTGAATATGGGTTGAAAATGATTTGCAAATCATTGTATTCCGTTTATATTTACATCTAACACAATTTCCCAACTCATATGGAAACGGGGTTTGTATGTCCAAGACTATTTTAGACAATATGGCTTTAAAACCCACCGCTTGTCTTGCCTCTTGAGACACTTTGCTCTCACTATGTTGAAATGAAAGAAGCTTTACTCCAATCGGAAAAAGTGGGGTAATAAGCAAAACCCTCGAATAGGGCTTTATGTGTGTGCAGTTAAAAGTCCAATTTGTCTTCTTCAAGCGGGAAGAGTGCTTTCTGAAGCGCGGACAAGACTGACATGCTCGTGCTTGGCAGACAGGACGAAGCATGTGACCGCTGGCTAGCTTTCTGACAAGATAGAGGAAAACAAATGCAGGCGTACTGGTAAGTTTGTGTCTAAATTCGCATTCCAAATCCCAAATGGAGTAGCACAAATTAGGTCAGGAGTTTTAGTCACCCTGAACTTTACTACACTCGAGTTTCAGAAACGTGCTAATGAATTTTATGATGGTTGACAATTTATGACGGAGGTGAATGTCTAGGTCAAAAGAACCATTAAGATGGCAATGGTGTTGTACGGAACACCCCTACTTATAAAGTACTGCCGTACTAATGAATTAAAAACGCCACTATACTGTCTTTAAACAATACCGGGACCCTATTTTTCTCAAAACTCGACAGTGCGCCTTATAACCCGGTGCGCCTAAAGTAGGGAATAATTCTGGTTTTGCTTACCGACCTCGAAGCAATTTTATTTGGTACATGGTGAAAGGATAAGAGTGACCAGTAGATGGCAGTCACACATAAGAGATACATGTAGGCTGCAATATGACTCAAGTAAACAACACCAACATGTTATATGTTCAATTGAAAATATTAGAGATGTCCAATCGGCCGATAAATGCTTTAAAATGTAATATCGGAAATGATCGGTATCGGTTTCAAAAAGTAACATTTACGACTTTTTAAAACGCCGCAGAGCGCCAATAAACCTTAAAGGCACTGCCTTTGCGTGCCGGCCCAATCACATAATATCTACGGCTTTTCACACACACAAGTGAATGCAATTCATACTTGGTCAACAGCCATACAGGTCACACTGAGGGTGGCCGTATAAACAACTTTAACACTGTTACAAATATGCGCCACACTGTGAACCCACACCAAACAAGAATGACAAACACATTTCGGGAGAACATCCGCACCGTAACACAACATAAACACAACAGAACAAATACCCAGAACCCCTTGCAGCACTAACTCTTCCGGGACGCTACAATATACCGTAATTTTCGGACTATAAGTCTCAGTTTTTTTCATAGTTTGGCCGGGGGTGCGACTTATACTCTGGAGCGACTTATGTGTGAAATTATTAACACATTACCGTAAAATATCAAATAATATTATTTAGCTCATTCACGTAAGAGACTAGACGTATAAGATTTTATGGGATTTAGCGATTAGGAGTGACAGATTGTTTGGTAAACGTATAGCATGTTCTATATGTTATAGTTATTTGAATGACTCTTACCATAATATGTTACGTTAAAGGGGAACATTATCACCAGACCTATGTAAGCGTCAATATATACCTTGATGTTGCAGAAAAAAGACCATATATTTTTCTAACCGATTTCCGAACTCTAAATGGGTGAATTTTGGCGAATTAAACGCCTTTCTATTATTCGCTCTCGGAGCGATGACGTCACAACGAAGCAATCCGCCATTTTCTCACTTTCGTCGGTGTGTTGTCGGAGGGTGTAACAACACGAACAGGGACGGATTCAAGTTGCACCAGTGGCCCAAAGATGCGAAAGTGGCAAGAAATTGGACAAAATTTGTTCAAAATACGAGGGTGTGGGGAAAGCCGACGAAATGGTCAGTCGTTTGTTCCGCACACTTTACCGACGAAAGCTATGCTACGACAGAGATGGCAAGAATGTGTGGATATCCTGCGACACTCAAAGCAGATGCATTTCCAACGATAAAGTCAAAGAAATCTGCCGCCAGACCCCCATTGAATCTGCCGGAGTGTGTGAGCAATTCAGGGACAAAGGACCTCGGTAGCACGGCAAGCAATGGCGGCAGTTTGTTCCAGCAGACGAGTGAGCTAAACCCCCTGGATGTCTTGGCTCACACCGTCCCTTATGCCACCGAAGATGATCAAGAGAAGAATATCGACCCTAGCTTCCCTGGCCTGCTGACATGAGGGTATGTCTACAGAATATATTAATTGATGAAAATTGGGCTGTCTGCACTCTCAAAGTGCATGTTGTTGCCAAATGTATTTCATATGCTGTAAACCTAGTTTATAGTTGTTAGTTTCCTTTAATGCCAAACAAACACATACCAATCGTTGGTTAGAAGGCGATCGCCGAATTCGTCCTCGCTTTCTCCCGTGTCGCTGGCTGTCGTGTCGTTTTCGTCGGTTTCACTTGCATACGGTTCAAACCGATATGGCTCAATAGCTTCAGTTTCTTCTTCAATTTCGTTTTCGCTACCTGCCTCCACACTACAACCATCCGTTTCAATACATGCGTAATCTGTTGAATCGCTTAAGCCGCTGAAATCTGAGTCTGAATCCGAGCTAATGTCGCTATAGCTTGCTGTTCTTTCCGCCATGTTTGTTTGTGTTGGCATCACTATGTGACGTCACAGGAAAATGGACGGGTGTATATAACGATGGTTAAAATCAGGCACTTTGAAGCTTTTTTTAGGGATATTGCGTGATGGGTAAAATTTTGAAAAAAACTTCGAAAAATAAAATAAGCCACTGGGAACTGATTTTTAATGGTTTTAACCATTCTGAAATTGTGATAATGTTCCCCTTTAACATACCAGGCACATTCTCAGTTGGTTATTTATGCCTCATATAACGTACACTTATTCAGCCTGTTGTTCACTATTCTTTATTTATTTTAAATTGCCTTTCAAATGTCTATTCTTGGTGTTGGCTTTTATCAAATAAATTTCCCTCAAAAATGCGACTTATACTCCAGTGTGACTTATATATGTTTTTTTTCCTTCTTTATTATGCATTTTCGGCCGGTGCGACTTATACTCCGGAGCGACTCATACTCCGAAAAATACGGTGCACCTCCTCAACCTCCTAATGCTCTCTCAGGGAGAGCATGTCCCAAATTCCAAGCTGCTGTTTTGAGGCATGTTAAACAAAATAATGCACTTTGTGACTTCAATAATAAATATGGCAGTGCCATGTTGGCATTTTTTTTCCATAACTTGAGTTGATTTATTTTGGAAAACCTTGTTACATTGTTTAATGCATCCAGCGGGGCATCACAAGAAAATTAGGCATAATAATGTGTTAATTCCACGACTGTACATATCGGTATCGGTTGATATCGGAATCGGTAATTAAGAGTTGAACAATATCGGAATATCGTCAAAAAAGCCATTATCGGACATCTTTAGAAAATATAGAACATTACACACGGCGCTCAAAAATCTATCAAAATGTTTTAGTAGGACTTTGGTAAGCTATAAAGCCACACCACTGTGCTTCAAGATAGGAGTATTATAATGGTGTGTGCACTACAATATGATATAATAATAATAATAATAATAATGGATTAGATTTATATAGCGCTTTTCTGCGGTCACCCACATCTGCGGTCCTCTCCAAGGTTTCTCATTGTCATCCCACTGGGTTGAGTTTTTCCTTGCCCTGATGTGGGATCTGAACCGAGGATGTCGTTGAGGCTTGTGCAGCCCTTTGAGACACTTGTGATTTAGGGCTATATAAATAAACATTGATTGATTGACTGATTGTTGCCATTTCTAATATAAAGTAGTGTAAAGTTCTTACTAATGTCTGTCAGTAAACTCGCCATTAAAGCGCTAAAACATACCGGTGTAGTGAGTTTACATTATTTACCCAAGGAACTTTAGTTATTAGAGTTCCGGTCGGACGGTTTTTTTTTCAGGGGACACATTTCTGGTGTTGTTGTTTGCGGATGAGGACATGCTGCTTTGTTATTATTTTAAGTAAAGTCTAAATGTCATTAAAACAGTTAGCGCCATCTTTTGACACTTCTTCCACCCCCGTCCTTGCACGCTACACCGCTACAACAAAGATGACTTGGAGAAGACGCTGTCGAAGGTGAGCCACGTAAAAAAGACCGCCCACAAAATGGCTTGAATATGATCTGTAAAACATCATCTATGCAACATTTTGACCAAAGAACCACCATGACATGTTATGTAGACCACAGGGAAGTATTTTACATTTAGAAAAAATAAATAATAATATGGCTCCTTTAATGAGCCCTATAATCCAGTGCGCCTTATACAAACCCTGTTTCCATATGAGTTGGGAAATTGTGTTAGATGTAAATATAAACCGAATACAATAATTTGCAAATCATTTTCAACCCATATTCAGTTGAATATGCTACAAAGACAACATATTTGATGTTCAAACTGATAAACTTTTTTTTTTTTTGCAAATAATCATTAACTTTAGTATTTGATGCCAGCAACACGTGACAAAGAAGTTGGGAAAGGTGGCAATAAATACTGATAAAGTTGAGGAATGCTCATCAAACACTTATTTGGAACATCCCACAGGTGAACAGGCAAATTGGGAACAGGTGGGTGCCATGATTGGGTATAAAAGTAGATTCCATGAAATGCTCTGTCATTCACAAACAAGGATGGGGCGAGGGTCACCACTTTGTCAACAAATGCGTGAGCAAATTGTTGAACAGTTTAAGAAAAACCTTTCTCAACCAGCTATTGCAAGGAATTTAGGGATTTCACCATTTACGGTCCGTAATATCATCAAAGGGTTCAGAGAGTCTGGAGAAATCACTGCACGTAAGCAGCTAAGCCCGTGACCTTTGATCCCTCAGGCTGTACTGCATCAACAAGCGACATCAGTGTGTAAAGGATATCACCACATGGGCTCAGAAACACTTCAGAAACCCACTGTCAGTAACTACAGTTGGTCGCTACATCTGTAAGAGCAAGTTAAAACTCTACTATGCAAGGCGGAAACCGTTTATCAACAACACCCAGAAACGCCGTCGGCTTCGCTGGGCCTGAGCTCCTCTAAGATGGACTGATACAAAGTGGAAAAGTGTTCTGTGGTCTGACGAGTTCACATTTCAAATTGTTTTTGGAAACTGTGGACGTCGTGTCCTCCGGACCAAAGAGGAAAAGAACCATCCGGATTGTTATAGGCGCAAAGTTGAAAAGCCAGCATCTGTGATGGTATGGGGGTGTATTAGTGCCCAAGACATGGGTAACTTACACATCTGTGAAGGCGCCATTAATGCTGAAAGGTACATACAGGTTTTGGAGCAACATATGTTGCCATCCAAGCAGTTCACCATGGACTAGGAATGTCCCGATCCAGGTTTTTGCACTTCCGATCCGATACCGATATTGTTTTTGCATTTCCGATCCGATACCGATACTGACCGATACCGATACTGACCGATACTGGCCTATCGGAGCATGTATTAAAGTTTAAAGTTATTTAGCCTACTTAGTTGTCAGAATCATGTTGAAAAGGGTTTTAGTACTCTTGATAACAACTAGCCAGCTGAATTAGGTGAGTTTGAATAATACACAATGGTTGGTAACAAGAAACTGACCTGTTTATTCAAGGATAAACACAAAATAGACAAAATTATACATGACAAACAGAAATGGCATCATTGAACTAGGGCTGGGCGATATGGCCTTTTTTTAATATTGCGATATTTTAAGGCCATATTGCGATACACAATATATATCTCGATATTTTGCCTTAGCCTTGAATGAACACTTGATGCATATAATCACAGCAGTATGATGATTCTATGTGTTTTGATTGATTGATTGAGACTTTTATTAGTAGGTTGCACAGTGAAGTACATATTCCGTACAATTGACCACTAAATGGTAACACCCTAATAAGTTTTTCAACTTGTTTAAGTCGGGGTCCACTTAAATTGATTCATGATACAGATATATACTATCAGATATATACTATCATCATAATACAGTCATCACACAAGATAATCACATTGAATTATTTACATTATTTATAATCCAGGGTGTGGAAGGGGGCGCCGGATGTAAGTGTCAAAAAGACAGCCAAAAGAGTTTGATATGAGAATAAATCTAAAGTTAAAATATAGGGTAGAAATGCACCCATTTGCAGGAAATGTAGTCTTGATTTTCAAAATTTTCTTTCAAGGCTTGCATGTCTACATTAAAACATTATTCTTCATACTGCATTTATATATTACACTTTTAAACTTTCATGCAGAGAAGGAAATCACAAGTAAAAAAATCACTAATTTTTTCATACGGTGTCGATGTGGAAATTTTTGCCTCTGCATTTTGATGGTGTGGGCGTGTGGCACCAAACGGAGATAAGCGTCTCGACAGACGTCACAATATTTGAACAATGATGACGAAAACTGTTTTCTCTGTCGTGTCCGTGTGTCGAAAATTGTTATGCGCTTATTTTTTTATTGGATTTTGCGCGTGGCATAGATTTGCTATGCGCAGAGGACGCTTAAACAGTGCACAATTGCACAGGCGAGCACCTTAGACGGAGCGTTGCTCGCACGGCTGCGCTAGCATCACAGCTAACGTTAGCCATGCTGCTACCTCTCTGCTCGGGGAGGACGTATACGTATGTGACGTATGTCGTGACAGTATGTGACGTATGACGTGACAGTATGTGACGTGTGTAAGAAGGTGCGCTTGCTGTCTGTGAGAGGGAGACACAGGAACGAGTGAGAAGAGCCTGTCGTGTAATGCCAGCAGCTAAAAGCAACTGCGTGAGAATTCACAGACCTGTGGATGTGTTGAAGGTATGCTGGAAAATGCGGAACGGAAATTACGGAGCAGAAGAAAAGTGGAATGTATTATTTAAATCGGTGCGTTGGAAAACACAAACCGGATTTTTTTTTTTAAACTGGATCTGGATCGGCATTTTCCCATGCCTTGCCGATACGCAATTTTTGGCAAATATCGGCAGCCGATCCGATCCAAATATCGGATCGGGACATCCCTACCATGGACGCCCCTGCTTATTTCAGCAAGACAATGCCAAGCTTTTACGTGGCTTCATAGTAAAAGAGTGCGGGTACTAGACTGGCCTGCCTGTAGTCCAGACCTGTCTCCCATTGAAAATGTGTGGCGCATTATGAAGCCTAAAATACCACAACGGAGACCCCCAGACTGTTGAACAACTCAAGCTGTACATCAAGCAAGAATGGGAAAGAATTCCACCTGAGAACCTTAAAAAATGTGTCTCCTCAGTTCCCAAACGTTTACTGAGTGGTGAACATGCCCTTTCCCAACTACTTTGGCACGTGTTGCAGCCATGAAATTCTAAGTTAATTATTATTTGCAAAAAAAAATAAAGTTTATGAGTTTGAACATCAAATATGTTGTCTTTGTAGTGCATTTAATTAAATATGGGTTGAAAAGGATTTGCAAATCATTGTATTCCGTTTATATTTACATCTAACACAATTTCCCAACTCATATGGAAACGGGGTTTGTATATGAAAAAAGATACAAAATAGACCATTCACCAGTGGTGCACCCGGTGCGCCCTATGGTCCGGAAAATACGGTAATGAAATACTAAAAAAACGATGGCCAAAATCTGCCTCAAAAAAGATCATAAAGTGTTGTTTTGTAGCGTGTTATGTGCTAGTGGGCAACATAAATCAAAGCAATGGCGTGTCAAAAGTCATCTAGGGATAATAAATGATTGAGTTGTAAACCACAAATGAAAACTTGTGACACTGACTCAGCCCAATTGCTTGGAATGTTGCTCCAGGAAGCACGAGGCCAACGTAACGTGAGCCAAACTTTCCCACTGGTTTCATCTCTGATGCGTCAAGAGCGGGGTCAGACACGCGCTCAGACAAATAACACTATTAATCAGGCGGGGAGGAGGCTGCCATTTAGGGGTCTCCTCCCTCAGCCATCTAACACTTTCAAAGGCACAGGAAAGACACTCTGGGGGTCACACTGAGGACACTTCCTCTGCAGCCCACTCTTGAAGAAGTGACCTCCTCTTTCTCCCTTCACTTCCTTTTCCCCCTCACGCTCTTGTGACCATGTCTTAGCGCTAGTAGGTCAGCGCTGAGGTCACTGGGTCCACCTGCTGTGTTGACTTCTGCACACATTGTACGCATGTTATCATGTCCGTGCATGTCCCTGTGAATGAAACCTGACAAATAACAAATAACCGTGTGGAATAATCCAGGTTGCACGCGTCAAACATAGTGAAGTGAAGTGAAGTGAAGTGAATTATATTTATATAGCGCTTTTCTCTAGTGACTCAAAGCACTTTACATAGTGAAACCCAATATCTAAGTTACATTTAAACCAGTGTGGGTGGCACTGGGAGCAGGTGGGTAAAGTGTCTTGCCCAAGGACACAACGGCAGTGACTAGGATGGCCGAAGCGGGGATCCAACCTGGAACCCTCAAGTTGCTGGCACGGCCGCTCTACCAACCGAGCTATACCGCTGTCATTTTGGGTTGTGCCAGACTTTACACGCTTAAAAGTACCCGGGTCTACAGCAGGGGTGCTCCAAGTGCGGCGCAGGGGCCATTTGCCGTTTTTTTGTTTTATTGGTCCGCGACACAAAAGAAAAAAAAAAAGACGAAAAAGAAAAAAAAGGAAAAAAGTAAATGCGCAATTGTGCATTTGAACACTCGTGTTTGGCATTTGTAGATTTGTACAAATCCCAAAACCAGTGAAGTTGGCATGTTGTGTAATTTGTAAATAAAAACAGAAAACAATGATTTGCACATCATTTTCAACTCATATTCAATTGAATAGACTGCAAAGACAAGATATTTAATGTTCGAACAAAAAAACTTTTCTGCAAATAATCATTAACTTAGATAACTTAAATTCAATGCACTGCAAAAAAGGGGGCATTTTTACCACTGTGTTACATGGCCTTTCCTTTTAACACTCAGTAAACGTTTGGGAACTGAGGAGACCAATTTTTGGAATTCTATCTCATTCTTGCTTTGTGTACAGCTTCAACAGCTCCGTTGTTGTATTTTAGGTTTCATATTGTGCCACACATTTTCAATGGGGGACAGGTCTGGACTACAGGCAGGCCAGTCTAGTACCTGCACTCTTTTACTATAAAGCCACGTTGTTGTAATAAGCTGAAATAAGCAGGGGCGTCCATGATAACGTTGCTTGGATGGCAACACATGTTGCTCGAAACCTGTATGTACCTTTCAGTATTAATGGTGCCTTCACAGATGTGTAAGTTACCCATGTCTTGGGCACTAATACACCCCCATACCATCACAGATGCTTGCTTTTGAACTTTGCGCCTATAACAATCCAGACGGTTCTTTTCCTTTTTGTTTCGGAGGACACGACGTCCACATTTTCCAAAAACAATTTGAAATGTAGACTCCTCAGACCACAGAACACTTTTCCACTTTGCATCAGTCCATCTTAGATGAGCTCGGGCCCCCAGCAAAGCCAGCGGCGTTTCTGGGTGTTGTTGATAAATGGCTTTTGCTTTGCATAGTAGTGTTACAGAAGTAGCAACAAACTGTAGTTACTGACAGTGGTTTTCTAAAGTGCTCGCGAGCCCATATGGTGATATCCTTTACACACTGATGTTGCTTTTTGATGCAGTACCACCTGAGGGATCGAAGGTCCGTAATATCATCGCTTACGTGCAGTGATTTCTACCTTTTGATGATATTACGGACCGTGGATGGTGAAATCCCTAAATTCCTTGCAATAGCTCGTTGATAAATGTTGTTTGTAAACTTTGCTCAGGCATCTGTTGACAAAGTGATGACCCTCGCCCCATCCTTGTTTGTGAATGACTGAGCATTTCATGGAAGCTGCTTTTATACCCAACCATGGCACCCACCTGTTCCCAATTAGCCTGTTCACCTGTGGGATGTTCCAAATAAGTGTTTGATGAGCATTCCTCAACTTTCCAAGTCTTTTTTGCCACTTGTGCCAGCTTTTTTTGAAACATGTTGCAGGCATCAAATTCCAAATTAGCTAATATTTGCAAAAAATAACAACGTTTTCCAGTTCGAACGTTAAATGTCTTGTCTTTGCAGTCTATTCTATTGAATATAAGTGGAAAAGGATTTGCAAATCATTATATTCTGTTTTTATTTACCATTTACACAACATGCCAACTTCACTGGTTTTGGGTTTTGTAAATTAAAATACCTCATTTGATTAAAAGAGATTAACTAATTAAAGGGGAACATTATCACCAGACCTATGTAAGCGTCAATATATACCTTGATGTTGCAGAAAAAAGACCATATATTTTTTTAACCGATTTCCGAACTCTAAATGGGTGAATTTTGGCGAATTAAACGCCTTTCTATTATTCGCTCTCGGAGCGATGACGTCACAACGAAGCAATCCGCCATTTTCTCACTTTCGTCGGTGTGTTGTCGGAGGGTGTAACAACACGAACAGGGACGGATTCAAGTTGCACCAGTGGCCCAAAGATGCGAAAGTGGCAAGAAATTGGACGAAATTTGTTCAAAATACGAGGGTGTGGGGAAAGCCGACGAAATGGTCAGTCGTTTGTTCCGCACACTTTACCGACGAAAGCTATGCTACGACAGAGATGGCAAGAATGTGTGGATATCCTGCGACACTCTAAGCAGATGCATTTCCAACGATAAAGTCAAAGAAATCTGCCGCCAGACCCCCATTGAATCTGCCGAAGTGTGTGAGCAATTCAGGGACAAAGGACCTCGCTAGCACGGCAAGCAATGGCGGCAGTTTGTTCCCGCAGACGAGCGAGCTAAACCCCCCTGGATGTCTTGGTTCACACCGTCCCTTATGCCACCGAAGATGATCAAGAGAAGAATATCGACCCTAGCTTCCCTGGCCTGCTGACATCAACTCCAAAACTGGACAGATCAGCTTTCAGGAAAAGAGCGCGGATGAGGGTATGTCTACAGAATATATTAATTGATGAAAACTTTATTCATTACTCGCGGTTTTACGTAAATTATTATACATCAACTGTGTTTACCAATAATTTAGCTTAAAAACATTTATTTTTTTCAATCATTCGAGTACATTCGGGTAGTCTTGTGTAATGCAGTATTTTGTGCTGAAATCGTGGAAAAATATATGTTCTTAGCGCGCCTGAAATGGGCTGTCTGCACTCTCAAAGTGCATGTTGTTGCCAAATGTATTTCATATGCTGTAAACCTAGTTCATAGTTGTTAGTAATTATCTTATCAGACAGTGTTAAGCCGCTGAAATCCCGAGTCTGAATCCGAGCTAATGTCGCTATAACTTGCTGTTTGTTTGTATTGGCATCACTATGTGACGTCACAGGAAAATGGACGGGTGTATATAAAGCTGGTTAAAATCAGGCACTTTGAAGCTTTTTTTAGGGATATTGCGTGATGGGTAAAATTTTGAAAAAAACTTCAAAAAATATAATAAGCCACTGGGAACTGATTTTTAATGGTTTTAACCCTTCTGAAATTGTGATAATGTTCCCCTTTAATTCGGGAATATAATTAAATAATGACAAATTTTTAAATTGCTAGACAAGGCTAACAAAATGCATCAAAGTGGCTCCCGCATCCTTCAGTTTTTATGTATGCAGCTCCCACTAAAAAAAAGAAAGTGTGATCTCCGGTATAAGTTCGGTCAGTTGGACCTATCTGTGTTGCAGAGCCTGCAGCTGATTGCCTCTCACAAAAGATGTCAGATAAGTGTAAGAGGCCCAAAGAGAGGGAACATTGCCTTTTTGTTCAGAGTTCAAGAGGTAACCTGCACAAGGAGTCACTGTATAGACACAGTTGCCTGCAAAACGGAGGGTGGAGGGGCCCGTTCAGAAGGGCACCACACAAGAATAAATGACTGGAAATGAGAGTGCAATGAAAGATCTCCAGCTCTTTAAGTGAGGATGAGACTATGGACAAGAACACAAACTGTGACTGTGCCCAGCCTGGACACCTGTTCCTGCTCACACTTTGGACAAAGACACAGTGTCGCGTGGGACACAAAAAGTTTGGGGCCCACGGATGCGCAGACAAGACACCGTGGCTGCATCTTCCCAGTCTAAAAGGCAAGCACACAAGTTTGGGGATGCCAGCCTAATTCCCCATAAAGGTTCTAAACCAGGAGTGTCAATCTGTGCACACGCGGGCCAGACTATTAAAATCACGGCATTAAAACTAAAAATTAAAGGCAACCAGGGCTGCAACAACTAATCGATTAAAATCGATTATAAAAATAGTTGGCGATTAATTTAGTCATCGATTCGTTGGATCTATGCCAGGGGTCGGCAACCCAAAATGTTGAAAGAGCCATATTGGACCAAAAATACAGAAACAAATCTGTCTGGAGCCGCAACAAATTAAAAGCCATATTACATACAGATAGTGTGTCATGAGATATAAATTGAATTGAGATGACTTAAAAGAAACTAAATGCCCTCAAATATAGCTACAAATTAGGCATAATGATGCAATATGTACATATAGCTAGCCTAAATAGCATGTTAGCATCGATTAGCTTGCAGTCTTGCAGTGACCAAATATGTCTGATTAGCACTCCACACAAGTCAATAACATCAACAAAACTCACATTTGTGCATTCATGCACAAGGTTAAAAGTTTGGTGGACAAAATGAGACAGAAAAAGAAGTGGCATAAAACACGTTCTCGAAAATCGGAGAAAGTTATACATGTAAACAAACTACGGTGAGTTCAAGGACCGCCAAAATTAGTAGGACAAAACAGCGCTCGCCAAATACTTGAGTCAGTGAAGCATGTTTAATACAAACAATGTGCTTTATAACAATAAGGGAGGTTTGTGTCATGTTTGTACTCCTACAGAAACCATATTAAAACAAAAAATATATATTTTTCCCCTCATCTTTTTCCATTTTCCATACATTTTTGAAAAAGCTCCAGAGAGCCACTAGGGCGGCGCTAAAAAGCCGCATGCGGCTCTAGAGCCGCGGGTTGCCGACCCCTGATCTATGCTATGCGCATGCACACAGGCTACGTTTTTTTTTTTTTTTTTTTACTTTTATTTATAAACTGCGACATTTACAAACAGCTGAGAAACAATAATCAAAATAATAGGGGTGTAACGGTAAGTGTATTTGTATCGAACCGTTTCGGTACGGGGGGTTTCGTTTCGGTGCGGAGGTGTGCCGAACGACTTTCCACACGGACATATTACGAAGCGTACTGCACGTTGTGTAAACAATACTCAAAATGCCGGACATTTGAGGCATTTAAGAAACTCCGCCCTGACAGCTACGCAAAAGAGGACATGTCCGGTGAAAAGAGGACATATGGTCAGTCTATCGCTGATAGCATGCCAGCAAAAGAGGACTAGCAGCGATCGGTTTCACCGGACGTGAAACCGATCGACCGGGCTAGGATAGACTGACCATACGTCCTCTTTTCACCGGACATGTCCTCTTTTGCGGGGCTGTCAGGGCGGAGTTTCTTAAAGGGGAACATTATCACCAGACCTATGTAAGCGTCAATATATACCTTGATGTTGCAGAAAAAAGACCTTTTTTTTTTTAACCGATTTCCGAACTTTAAATGGGTGAATTTTGCCAAATTAAACGCATTTCTAATATTCGCTCTCAGAGCATCGGGAAGCAATCCGCCATTTTCTCAAACACCGAGTCAAATCAGCTCTGTTATTTTCCGTTTTTTCGACTGTTTTCCGTACCTTGGAGACATCATGCCTCGTCGGTGTGTTGTCGGAGGGTGTAACAACACGAACAGGGACGGATTCAAGTTGCACCAGTGGCCCAAAGATGCGAAAGTGGCAAGAAATTGGACGTTTGTTCCCCACACTTTACCGACGAAAGCTATGCTACGACAGAGATGGCAAGAATGTGTGGATATCCTGCGACACTCAAAGCCGATGCATTTCCAACGATAAAGTCAAAGAAATCTGCCGCCAGACCCCCATTGAATCTGCCGGAGTGTGTGAGCAATTCAGGGACAAAGGACCTCAGTAGCACGGCAAGCAATGGCAGTTTGTTCCCGCAGACGAGCGAGCTAAACCCCCTGGATGTCTTGGCTCACACCGTCCCTTATGCCACCGAAGATGATCAAGAGAAGAATATCGACCCTAGCTTCCCTGGCCTGCTGACATGAGGGTATGTCTACAGAATATATTAATTGATGAAAATTGGGCTGTCTGCACTCTCAAAGTGCATGTTGTTGCCAAAGGTATTTCATATGCTGTAAACCTAGTTCATAGTTGTTAGTTTCCTTTAATGCCAAACAAACACATACCAATCGTTGGCTAGAAGGCGATCGCCGAATTCGTCCTCGCTTTCTCCCGTGTCGCTGGCTGTCGTGTCGTTTTCGCTTGCATACGGTTCAAACCGATATGGCTCAATAGCTTCAGTTTCTTCTTCAATTTCGTTTTCGCTGCCTGCCTCCACACTACAACCATCCGTTTCAATACATGCGTAATCTGTTGAATCGCTTAAGCCGCTGAAATCCGAGTCTGAATCCGAGCTAATGTCGCTATAGCTTGCTGTTCTATACGCCATGTTTGTTTGTGTTGGCTTCACAATGTGACGTCACAGGAAAATGGACAGGTGTATATAACGATGGTTAAAATCAGGCACTTTGAAGCTTTTTTTAGGGATATTGCGTGATGGGTAAAATTTTGAAAAAAACTTTGAAAAATATAATAAGCCACTGGGAACTGATTTGTAATGGTTTTAACAATTCTGAAATTGTGATAATGTTCCCCTTTAAATGCCTCAAATGTCCGGCATTTTGAGTTAGGGTTGCGTGTATTTTCAATGTACGTTCAGGGTTAAGAAGGTTAAAAACACAACAAAGCAGCATTGGTGAGGGAGGGGCAGAGACAGAGAGAGCCAGAGAGTTGTGATAAACGCGCATGCGTCGTCAGGCTCTGCTTTCTATCCATAGATTTATCGATTTAATTTGTTATTATCTATAGCAGGGGTGTCAAAAGTGTGCATTTTTGTAACATTTTCCTTGTTTTATTTGGCAAGTTGAAAGAACATGGCGCCAGTCTGCTGTTTTTTTTCTTCAATAAAACACTGGAAAGGATAGAAATGGAGTTTGTCTCTTTTATCCGATTAATTAATTAATTAATCGATTAATCGAAGTAATAATCGACAGATTAATCGATTATCAAATTAATCATTAGTTGCAGCCCTAAAGACAACTATAGATTTTTTTCTTCGTCTTACTTTGGCCAAACAAGGAACAAACAAAATATTAAACTGAAAATATTACAATAAAAATATAGAAAAAAAATACAGCCATCCCCATGTTCACCCTCTGGGAGGTGAGGGGAGCAGTGAGCAGCAGCGTGCGCCGCGCTCAGGAATCATTTTGGTGATTTAACCCCCAATTCCAACCCTTGATGCTGAGTGCCAAGCAGGGAGGCAATGGGTCCCATTTTTTGTAGTCTTTGGTATGACTCGGCCGGGGTTTGAACTCACGACCTCCCAGTCTCAGGGCGGACACTCTAACACAGTGGTTCTTAACCTTGTTGGAGGTACCGAACCCCACCAGTCTCATATGCGCATTCACCGAACCCTTCTTTAGTGAAAAATAAAATGTTTTTTTTTCAAATTCAAGACAAAGTTATATGTTTTTGGTAACACTTTAGTATGGGGAACATATTCTAAGTAACAAAGACTTAATTTAGAGTTATTTGGTTAGGGTTAGAGGATTAGGGTTATAATAAGGCCATGCCAAATAAGGCATTAATAAGTACTTAATAATGATTAGTTAAGAGCCAATATGTTACTAATTTGCATGTTAATAAGCAACTAATTAATGGTGAATATGTTCCCCATACCAAAGTGTTACCATGTTTTTTTACTGGTGCACAAAATGAACCGTGCATGAACATCACCTTATTCAAAGAACAAAACCAACACAGTGCATGAACTCACAACAAATTACACACCTGAAAATCAGTCTGACTTCTGCTGTTGCCGTATCCGTAATACGCCGATAGGGAATAGTTTTTATTTACATGATGAGTCGGGTGTGTCTTGACCTCTGCCGAACCCCTGACCCAGACTCACCGAGCCCCTCGGGTTCGATCGAATCCAGGTTAAGAACCACTGCTCTAACCACAAGGCCACTGAGCTGGTGAATGAATGTTTATAACTGAATAAATATACATATGCATAAAAATGTGTTTTCTTTTGTATTATTTTATTTTTAATGAATTAAGTAACGTTTATGACAGCCTTTTTCCAAAACACAATATAGTATGTGAGATGTAACAGGATAATACATACAAGTATCATTTGTTTTCAAAACGCTTACAAAAAAGTGGGACCCCAAAAATATACTGTGGGACACCATTTTTATGACTTGATAGGGTCCCTGGGAAAATTCCTAGCACCAACACTGATGGAGTATTGGTGCGTGCAAAACAGCAGCAGGCGGCTGTGGCCTGCGGGCCGGTTCCAATACAAATCAAATATCATCCCTCGGGTCATAGATCATTCATTTGTGGGCTTTGACTTTCTAAACAAATGCATCAAAAAGTCCTCTTCAAAAAAATGTTCCATGCAAC
Organism: Nerophis lumbriciformis; assembly: GCF_033978685.3. NCBI lineage: Eukaryota > Metazoa > Chordata > Actinopteri > Syngnathiformes > Syngnathidae > Nerophis > Nerophis lumbriciformis. The sequence goes on along the minus strand of NC_084550.2, from coordinate 64,278,610 downwards.
CAGGACTTTGTGGAAGTCACATCCTTCTCTCTCTCTTTTTGATTTTTTTACTACCAGTCTGACAGGAACCGAGTTATAAACGCGAGCCAGACAGGATATGACCATATTTAGGCAAGTGTATCATTGTGTGTTTGAGTCAGAGGAAATGTGCAGTACAGTAAGTTGGTGGAGGTGTGTCTTCCTGTGAGGGGGAGTGCTTCAAAGAACTGTAAAGAATGGCTGCTGTTACACTTTTGCACGCCTGGAATGTGATACAAGCAATAAAATACTTTTTTTTTTAATGGATTACATGTCTCTGTAAAAACAAGGTTGTTGTTTTTTTTTACATTTGAATAAGACTTTTGAATTATCGACGATCGGTCCTGTTGTGTGTTCATGGTGTTGTGCTGTGCTGCTTGTGCTGGTTAATACACGGCCTTTCCAGTAAATAATACAAATAGCAACGTGATCCGCAGACACAGACACAGACACAGACACACACACACACACACACACACACACACACACACACACACACACACACACTCACACACACACTCACACACACACAATGTAAGCCACCGAGCAGGATGAATAACTGCAAACTGACTCATCACGTTAAACATCCCCTCTGCAAGAAAGGCCTGTTTTCTGTCCCATACAGTTGGTGTTGAACAATGGACACAAAGCACAATGGGCCCTCCTGGTGAAGACTTAAAGAGAGGTGGGACCACTTGGCAGTGTCAGAGACACACGTGGGGTCATAATTGGCAGTGTGGGAGAAAGGGTGTGAGAGATAGTTGCTCAAATTGGCTCAGGGGTTGAGCATGGAGGGAAACGCAGTGAAACACTACCATCTTGTGGCGGAACGAAGCAACTGCATATTGGTACTCCAAGTTAATGATTTTTGGCTTTTCTGTTGATATTGGGATCGACATTCCACTGTGTTTTTTTAGAAGTAAATAGAACATTAATTTTTATTTTTGAAAAAAAAAGTTTTATTATTGTTAAAACACACAGAAAAGTGTTCATGGTGCTTTTAAAAAAACTCAAGTGTGTGAGTCAAATTACATCAAATATATAACATGCAGCATATGTCTGACGTTGAAAGTTAAAACAAAAAAATATTTTTAATATATTTTATTTTATTGTTTTATACATGCATTTATGCCATTTTTGTGTATAATCTTTTATAAAGTGCTTAATAGATTATTGATTTATATAAAGCATAACATTAAACCACTACAGTAAGTCAAATGTTGATTAATACAAGTAGATAACTATAATTTCACATCTCAATAAAGATATAACATTATTTCAGGATTTAGATGACTAACAAGCTGAAATAATATTTCTTTAAGAAAAAATACAAAATTGAAAAAGCATCATTTTCATTGTTGAAAACATATTCAGTTATGTTATCAAAATACTCCGGAAAGTGTTCTAGAAGACATTAAAAATGGGAAAAATCCAGAATTATATTAAAATATACAACATACAGTTTATGTCTGACGTTAAAAGTGAAAAAAAAAATTACAATTTAAAATAAAAATTATTAAAAGCATTTTCATTAATATTATTTTCTGTATTCGGTTGTACATGTAATTTTGTATTCTTACATGTTGCTTTTAAAACAAAACATTTTAAAAATGGAAAAGTCGACAATTATAAATGATAAATGATAAATGGGTTGTACTTGTATAGCGCTTTCCAACCTTCAAGGTACTCAAAGCGCTTTGACACTACTTCCACATTTACCCATTCAGACACACATTCACACACTGATGGAGGGAGCTGCCATGCAAGGCGCTAACCAGCACCCATCAGGAGCAAGGGTGAAGTGTCTTGCTCAGGACACAACGGACATGACGAGGTTGGTACTAGGTGGGGATTGAACCAGGGACCCTCGGGTTGCGCACGGCTACTCTCCCACTGCGCCACGCCGTCATTACATTAAAATATATAACATACAGTTTGTCTGAATTTAAAAATCGAAACAACATTTTTTAATTTGAAATAAAAATGTATATTTTATTGTATTGTTTATACATGCATTTATCCCTTTAATGTATGAAAAACATGTTTGTACAGAGCTTAATACATTTATGTAATTAATAAAGCATAAAACTACTAAGTCAAATGTGGGTGGATGAAAGTAAATAATTATAGTTGTACATCTTAATCAAGAACACATGATTTCAGGATTTAGACCGCTTATTAGCTGAAACTGTTTTTAGAAAAAAAAAATTAAAAAAAAAAAGAAAAAAAAAAAAAAAAAATATATATATATATATATATATATATACCGTATTTTCCGCACCATAAGGCGCCCTGGGTTAAAAGCCGCGCCTTCAATGAACGGCATATTTCAAAACTTTGTCCACCTATAAGCCGCCCGGTGTTGTAAGCCGCATCTAACTGCGCTAAAGGAATGTCAAAAAAAACAGTCAGATAGGTCAGTCAAACTTTAATAATATATTAAAAACCAGCGTTCTAACAACTCTGTTCACTCCCAAAATGTACGCAAATGTGCAATCACAAACATAGTAAAATTCAAAATAGTGCAGAGCAATAGCAACATAATGTTGCTCGAACGTTAATGTCACAACACACAAAATAAACATAACGCTCACTTTCTGAAGTTATTCTTCATTCATAAATCCCTCGAATTATTCTCCTTTGTTGTCCGAATTGAAAAGTTGGGCGAATGTGGGATCCAAAATGTCGTCTGGCGCTGTCTCCCTGTCTCCCTGTCTTGGTGAACGTCACGTGTGTTCGCCTTCTGTCATCCACTGTTCCCACGCAGTTAGCAGTCTAGCTTCGAATGCCCTGTTGACACCAATATCTAGCGGCTGGAGGTCTTTTGTCAATCCACCCGGAATGACGGCGAGTATTGAATTAAGCGCGTAAGCGTGTCTCTTAATGTGCTGTTATGAGCTAGCAAATATAACAACTACACTACCCAGCATGCAACGATAGTGACGAGCATGCGCGGTAGCCCTGAGAAGCGTTGTTGTATGCTGGGAGTTAGAATGTGGTTATGAGCACGCTGTGAGTAAACGTTGAGAACTCAGTTAACACGCCTCGTCTGCATTATTTATAATTAGACAGACAACACACTTAATAGGAGCCATTTTGGGGTCTTTACATAAACACACAAATGGAAATGAAAGGTCACATATCCCAGCATGCACCGCGCGCTTCTTCTACGGGGAAAAAAGATGGCGGCTGTTTACCGAAGTTGCGAGACCGAAACTTTATGAAAATGAATCTTAATATTTATCCATATATAAAGCGCACCGGGTTATAAGGCGCACTGTCAGCTTTTGAGAAAATTTGTGGTTTTTAGGTGCGCCTTATAGTGCGGAAAATACGGTGTGTATATATATATATATATATATATATATATATATATATATATATATATATATATATATATATATATATATATATATATATATGTATGTGTGGGGAAAAAAATCACAAGACTATTTCATCTCTACAGGCCTGTTTCATGAGGAGGGGTACCCTCAATCATCAGGAGATCCTGATGATTGAGGGTACCCCCCCTCATGAAACAGGCCTGTAGAGATGAAATAGTCTTGTGATTTTTTTCCCACACATACATATATTGCGCTCTACTACGGTATCGAGCACTATTTTTTGGATAACCTTATTAAGACATATATATATATATATATATATATATATATATATATATATATATATACTGTATCTAACATACAGTTAATGTCTGACGTTGAAGGTCAAATCAAAATAATCAAGTTTTGAAAAAAAAAAGTTTTTAAAACAGTACAATTATTTTAATGTATTGTTTTATTTATGCATTTATTCAATTTTTGTAAGAAAAACATTTTGTAAAGTGCTTAATACATGTATGTAATTAATAAAGCGTACAATAGAACCATTATGTCAAATGTTGATGAATACATGTAAAAAAAAACAACCTATAAATGTACATTTTAATCAAGAAATATGTTTTAGGATTTAGATTACTTACTAATTGAAAACATATTTCTTTAAGAAAAAATACAAAATAGAATAAGCTTTATTTTTTATTTTTTTATGTATTTAGTATAATCAAAATTCTTACATATTCCTTTTAAATATATATATATATATATAACATACAGTTTGTCTGAATGTGTAAGTTGAAACTAAAAATGTACATTTGAAATAAAAAATATTTGGAAAACATGTTTAATAATATTTTATTGTATTGTTTTATACATGCATGTATCCCATTTGTGTATGAAAAACATTGTTTACAGTGCTTAATACATTTATTTAATTAATAAAGCATAACATTAAACCACTGAGTCAAACATGGATGGATAAAAGTAAATAACTTAAATTTTACATCTTAATTGAAAAAAATTCAGGATTTAGACTAACTCGCTGAAAATATATTTCTTTAAGAAAAAAACCAAAATTAAATCAGCATTATTTTTATTGTTGGATACATACAGTATGTAGTAATATCTATTAAAATATTAAGGAAAGTGTTGTACAAGTCCTTATGTCTGACGTTGAAGGTTTACACAAAAAATTACAATTTGAAATATATTTATACATGCATGTATCCCATTTTTGTATGAAAAACATGTTGTACAGTGCTTAATACATTTATGTAATTAATAAAGCATACATTAAACCACTAAGTCAAATGTGGGTGGATGGTAGTAAATAATTATAATTTTACATCTTAATTAAAAAATTATATGTTTTTCCGGAATCAGATCATTAACTAGTTGAAACCATGTTTCTTTAAGATAAAAAGAAAAAAAAATGTATTGTTGAAAACATAGCATTAGTATTAGATAACATTAGTATTATTATCAAAATACTCCGCAATGTGTTCTACAAGTCCTTTTGTCGTGTCTGTGTGATCATGTTTTGTTTTAGTCATGTTCGGTTTTGTTTTTGGACTTTTTGTGCACTTTGTTTTGTTTGTTTTGTCACCATAGCAACCATTAGTTTTCACCTGTCACGTCACGCACCTGTTTCACGTTTTGAGTCACGCACCTGTTTTTACTAATCATGTCTGTAGTATTTAAGTTCATTGTTTTCAGTTTGTCTTTCTGGCGACATCCCACATTTATGCTCTGCACATTCCTGACACTTGTTTTCATGTCCATCGTTCATGCTACTCCTTTAGTCCATGCCAAGTAAGTTTTCGTTTATTAATGCCACAGTTAGTGTGTTTCATTGTTCACAGTTTCTGCCTTTGTGCTATAGTCTTTTTGGTTTCATAGTTTGTTCTCCGCCACTGTGTGCGCTTTTCGTTTGTACTTTTTTTTATAGTAATAAATGATATACTCACATTCCCGTCTCGCCCGAGCCAACTTTCCGTTGCCTTCTGGAAAAACTAAACCCAAGGACCAAGTCTTGACACCTTTAAAAAATGGGAAATTCAACAATTACTTTACTTTTGTCTGAATATGAATGATAAAACCAAAAAATACAATTTGAAATAAAAATATTTTCTAAACATTTTAAAGATTTTTACCGCCTCGGGAAGGGGAAGCAGTGCACTGTCAACACCGTGTATGGTGAGGATGGTGTGATGCTGACCTCGACTGCGGATGTTGTGGATCGGTGGAAGGAATACTTCGAAGACCTCCTCAATCCCACCTACACGTCTTCCAATGAGGAAGCAGTGCCTGGGGAGTCTGTGGTGGGCTCTACTATTTCTGGGGCTGAGGTTGCCGAGGTAGTTAAGAAGCTCCTCGGTAACAGGGCCTCCCAGGTGGATGAGATTTGCCCGGAGTTCCTTAAGGCTCTGGATACGGTGGGGTTGTCTTGGTTGACAAGACTCTGCAACACCGCGTGGACATCGAGGACGGTACCTCTGGATTGGCAGACTGGGGTGGTGGTTCCTCTCTTTAAGAAGGGGAACAGGAGGGTGTGTTCCAACTATCGTGGGATCACACTCCTCAGCTTTCCTGGTAAAGTGTATACAGGTGTACTGGGTAGGAGGCTACGCCGGATAGTCGAACCTTGAATTCAGGAGGAGCAGTGTGGTTTTCGTCCTGGTCGTGGAACTGTGGACCAACTCTATACTCTTGGTAGGATCCTTGAGGGTGCATGGGAGTTTGCTTAACCAGTCTACATGTTTTGTGGACATGGAGAAGGCATTCGACTGTGTCCCTTGTTAAGTCCTGTGGGGAGTGCTCAGACAGTATGGGGTATCGGATCGCCTGATTGTGGCGGTCCGCTACTTGTACGATCAGTGTCGGAGCTTGGTCCGCATTGCCGAAGGTAAGTCGGAACCGTTTCCAGTGAGGGTTGAATTCCGCCTAGGCTTCCCTTTGTCACCGGTTCTGTTTACAACTTTTATAGACAGAATTTCTTGCCGCAGTCAAGGCGTTGAGGCAATCCAGTTTGGTGGCTTCAGGATTAAGTCTCTGCTTTTTGCAGATGACGTGGTCCTGATGGCTTCATCTGGCCAGGATCTTCAGCTCTCACTGAATCGGCTCGCAGCCGAGTGTGAAGTGACTAGGGCTGAAGCGACGCGTCGACGTAGTCAACGTCATCGATTACGTAAATACGTCGACGCCGTTTTTGTGTGTCGACACGTCGCATATTTACGTCACACTACCGTCATGGCGGAGCGCAAAGCAGACGATGCGAGCGGTGCGAGCGAGGGGAAAAAAAGCACGCCAAAAGTCGTCAAAAGTGTGGGAGTATTTCAATAAACGGCCTAAGAAGAAACGCTACTTTTACTCCGCTACTTTTATCTACATTCAGCTCGCTACTCGCTACTAATTTTTATCGATCTGTTAATGCACGCTTTGTTTGTTTTGGTCTGTCAGACAGACCTCCTTTGTGCCTGCGTTTCAACAAATAGTCACTGGTGACGTTCACTCCGTTCCACCAATGAGATGCAGTCACTGGTGACGTTGGACCAATCAAACAGAGCCAGGGGTCACATGACCTGACTTAAACAAGTTGAAAAACGTATTCAGGTGTTACCATTTAGTGGTCAATTGTACAGAATATGTACTGTACTGTGCAATCTACTAATACAAGTTCCAATCAATCAATCAAAAGTGTGACGGAAAAAATACCCTTTTTTATTTCAACCGTACATCCCGTCAAAAGCCTAAAGACTGACTGCACAGTTCCTGTCTTCACAATAAAAGTGCCGCTCCATCGCGCCTGCGCTTTCAAAATAAGAGTCTCCGAAAGCCAGCGCAAACAAGCTAGCAAGCTACGGAGTTTGCCGCCAATGTATTTCTTGTAAAGTGTATAAAAACGAATATGGAAGCTGGACAAATAAGATGCCAAAAACCAACAACTTTCATGTGGTATTAGACAGAAAGGAGGAACTTTTTTTCTCCTCCATTTGAAAACGTGGACGTTATCAGCACTACTGTCTGATTACAATCAATGCAAGTCATCAGAATCAGGTAATACACCAACTTATATTCTTGTCTTCATGAAAGAAAGGAATCTATATGTGTTAAACATGCATGTATATTCATTAAAACACCTTTAACATGTAAACAAAAACGGCAAAATAAATAAATATAAATTATATACTGTATATATATCAATGTATATATATATATATATATGTGTGTGTGTGTATATATATATATATATATATATATATATATATATATATATATATGTGTGTGTGTGTATATATATATATATATATATATATATATATATATATATATATATATGTGTGTGTGTGTATGTTACTCATCAGTTACTCAGTACTTGAGTAGTTTTTTCACAACATACTTTTTACTTTTACTCAAGTAAATATTTGGGTGACTACTCCTTACTTTTACTTGAGTAATACATCTCTAAAGTAACAGTACTCTTGAGTACAATTTCTGGCTACTCTACCCACCTCTGCTAATAATGTTGTTGTATGCACACTGTGTCGAGCGGAAATGGCCTATCATAGCAGCACAATGGCTATGAACGAACATTTGAAAAGAAAACACCCGACAGCGTTCTTGCCATCACCATCAACTAGTCAATCGTCCGCGTGAGTATACGTTGTCATCATTACACAAAAACACGAATGTGTCATTTGTATCTGTGTTGTAAATTCATAAACTAAAGCACCGTTTCGCTCTGAGAGGAGCGTTTGGCGTGCCTGTTCAGTGTTTACAAAGACGCACTCCTCTTTAACGCTAACGTTAATTAGTTGTGCAAATACCTTTTACAACATTAACAGTTACATATGCTATGTACAAATGAACAATCAACTTTCACTTTAATCATACTATCATTGTTCTGTTATTAAGCAAAATAAGCAATAATTTTACTTTTGTTGAAATGTTTACACAGTTACAGAATATTTCGTTTTGCACTTTTTTGTATTGGATGTTTATCTTTATTTTTGCACATTTTAAAGCAAAATAAGCAATACTTTTAATTTTGAAATGCTTATACTATTGCAGAATATTAAGATTTGCACTGGATGTTTACTTTTATATTTGCAAATAAGCTACTTTTAATTTTGTTAAAAGTTTTAAATGTTTACATTGTTACAAAATATTTTGTCATGTTGTTGTCAATGTTGACTGAGTGGCCATACTTTTTTTTTTTTTGTAAATAAAAGTCATGCCTTTTGAAAAAACGGACCTACATTTATTTTTTCATCTTCATTTTAAATAAAAAAAATTATCGGTAAAAGGAAAAATAATCTATAGATTAATCGAAAAAAATAATCTATAGATTAATCGACAGAAAAATAATCGTTAGCTGCAGCCTTAGTAAACGCCAATACCGTATTTTCCGCACTATAAGGCGCACCTAAAAACCACAAATTTTCTCAAAAGCTAACAGTGCGCCTTATAACCCGGTGCGCTTTATTACGATTAATTTTCATAAAGTTTCGATCTCGCAACTTCGGTAAACAGCCGCCATCTTTTTTCCCGGTAGAACAGGAAGCGCTTCTTCTTCTACGCAAGCAACCGCCAAGGAAAGCACCCGCCCCCATAGAACAGGAAGCGCTTTAAGCAACCACCCGCCCCCGGAAGAAGAAGAAAAAACGCGCGGATATCACCGTACGTTTCATTTCCTGTTTACATCTGTAAAGACCACAAAATGGCTCCTACAAAGGACAAGGATCCGGTTCATAAAAAGACGCAATCTCTCCATCCGCACACGGATTACTACCGTATTTCACAGCAACTGATATTCCTGTGGAACGGGAGCACGTACGGTGAATATTCGCACCACAGGGAATGAGAAGTCGTCCTTCACTGTGGTTCTAGCTTGCCATGCTAATGGCCAGAAACTTCCTCCCATGGTGATATTCAAAAGGAAGACCTTGCCAAAAGAGACCTTTCCAGCCGGCGTCATCATAAAAGCTAACTCGAAGGGATGGATGGATGAAGAAAAGATGAGCGAGTGGTTAAGGGAAGTTTACGCGAAGAGGCCGGGTGGCTTTTTTCACACAGCTCCGAAGGCGAACACACCTTCACTAAGACGGGCAGATAGCGCCGGTCGACATACGCCAACATCTGCCAGTGGATCGTAAATGCCTGGGCAGATAGTTTCGGTCACAACTGTGGTCCGAGCTTTCCGGAAGGCAGGATTCACAGAACTGCTGCACAACAACAGCGACACTGAATCCGATGACTTCGACGAGGCGGAGCCGGCCATTTTTGGATCCCACGCTTGCGCAACTTTTCAATTCGGACACCGAAGACGAAGAATTCGAAGGATTTACGAATGAAGAATAACTTCAGAAGGTGAGCGCTATGTTTATTTTGTGTGTTGTGACATTAACGTTCGAGCAACATTATGTTGCTATTTATTGCTCTACACCATTTTGAATTTTACTATGTTTGTGATTGCACATTTGCGTACATTTTGGGACAGAGTTGTTAGAACGCTGGTTTTCAATATATTATTAAAGTTTGACTGAACTATCTGACTGTTTTTTTGACATTCACTTTAGCGCAGCGTTTTTTTGACATTCACTTTAGCGCAGCGTAGGCGCGGCTTTTAGTCCGGGGCGGCTTATTGGTGGACAAAATTATGAAATATGTAATTCATAGAAGGTGCGGCTAATAATCCGGTGCGCCTTATAGTGCGGAAAATACGGTAATCGATAATTTAGTGTAAAATAATGCAGACATTCCTAAAATGTGTCTGACTGCAGCGAGCGATTCGAGCAGGTCATTCATTTTAGGGCGCTTATGTTCCATGAATTTAATAATTTGTGATGGAAATGTCTTATTACAAAAGCACTGTTTTTAAAAGTTGCTTATTAGAAATGTAAACCTGCATCAATATACCTAAATTAAAGATGCATCAATAGTCGATTTTTAATCGAATCGTAGCTCCTGAATCGTAATTGAATCGTGAGGAGGCCAAAGATTCCCACCTCTAGTAATAATACATCTGAATGACAAAAAATAGTATTTTCTTCAGGACTTAGACCACTAACTTGTTGAAACAGAATGAACAGCGCCTCTGCTGGTCACAGCCATGTAGTGCACATTGTCACCTCGGTTCCTTCAAAACACAATCAATGACCATATTTTTCGGACTATAAGTCGCAGTTTTTTCATAGTTTGGCCGGGGTTGCGACTTATACTCAGGAGCGACTTATGTGTGAAATTATTAACACATTACCGTAAAATATCAAATAATATCATTTAGCTCATTCACGTAAGAGACTAGACCAGAGGTCGGCAACCTTTACCAGTCAAAGAGCCATTTTGACCAGTTTCACAAATGAGAGAAAACAATGGGAGCCACAAAAATCTTTTGAAATTTAAAATGAAATAACACTGCATACAAAGTTTTTTTTTGTTGCTTTGTGCTATGTATAAACCAAGGGTCTCAGACACGTGGCCCACACCTTAACATGAAAATTGAATGTTAGAGCGGCCCGCGGGTTTTATATGAATGGCGCTTGGGAGCGTCATGCTTGTCAACCCTCCCTTTTGCTTGCTCACGTAAGGGACAGCAAGGCATACTTGATCAACAGCCACACAGGTTACACTGACGGTGGCGGTATAAAAAACTTTAACACTCTTACTAATAATGCGCCACACTGTGAACCCACACCAAACAAGAATGACAAACACATTTCGGGAGAACATCTGCACCGTAACACAACATAAACACAACAGAACAAATACCCAGAATCTCATGCAGCCCTGACTCTTCCGGGCTACATTATACACCCCCGCCCACCTCAACCGACGCACAGAGGGGGGGGTTGATGTGTGAGGGAGCAGCGTTGGGGTGGGGGCGGGGTTTGGTGGTAGCAGGGGTGTATAATGTAGCCCGGAAGAGTCAGGGCTGCATGGGATTCTGGGTATTTGTTCTGTTGTGTTTATGTTGTGTTAAGGTGCAGATGTTCTCACCAAATGTGTTTGTCATTCTTGTTTGGTTTTGGTTCAAAGTGTGGCACATTATTAGTAAGAGTGTTAAAGTTGTTTTATATGGCCACCGTCAGTGTAACCTGTGTGGCTGTTGACCAAGTATGCATTGCTGTCCCTTACGTGTGCAAGCAGAAGATGCATATAACAAGAGGCTGGGCTGGCACGGTGTTTATACAGATTGTAGAGGGTGCTAAATACTGTACCATCATGGCACGCCCTTATTTTTATTGTAAGGGTGAAAATTGGAGAATATTAATCCTGGGAGTATTCTGCGAGAGGCACTGAAATCCGGAAGTCTCCCAGGAAAATCGGGGTGGTCGGCAAGTATGCAGCTGAGCCGCATCAGAGTGATCAAAGAGCCGCGGGTTGCCGACCCCTGGACTAGACGTATAAGATTTCATGGGATTTAGCGATTAGGAGTGACAGATTATTTGGTAAACGTATAGCATGTTCTATATGTTATAGTTATTTGAATGACTCTTACCATAATATGTTACGTTAACATACCAGGCACGTTCTCAGTTGGTTATTTATACCTCATATAACGTACACTTATTCAGCCTGTTGTTCACTATTCTTTATTTATTTTAAATTGCCTTTCAAATGTCTATTCTTGGTGTTGGGTTTTATCAAATACATTTCCCCAAAAAATGCGACTTATATATGTTTTTTTCCTTCTTTATTGTGCATTTTCGGCAGGTGCGACTTATACTCCGGTGCGACTTATACTCCAAAAATTGCGGGAATCAACAAGAAGCTGACATTTCTTAGCCATCAAATCCTGTCAAGTATCTTGTCATCTCTAATTACTATGACGGGAATAACAATCTCAGATGATGAAACAGTTTTGCTTTTGCCACAGATAATTATGCAAATGGATCAAATGACATTTACTGCCCTCAAGACACGAATTCCTTGTTCCTAGCAAAAGCTAGGACCCAGCCAAAGATCGACCTGGTCTTGTGACACGACCACTAGGTCAGAAGCAGAGTGGGACACGGCAAGAATGTCGCTTGAAGACATTTCTAAGGACTTAATACAAAGTATGTACATATGATGCTGGCCTGAGAACAATGTTGACATAAGACCAAGTGAGGCGTTCAAGTGCAGTCAGGTAATTAGTGTCCACTCCACTCTGCCTGACGGAGAGCAGTCATGTGATTAGCGGAGAGGCGTGGCTGCAAATGGCCGCCTGACCATGACAGTCAGGCCACAAATAGACTTTCTGTTTTCTGAAGTGATCTATAAATAACCTTCATCACTCTTTCACGTTCTTCTAAATCATTTACCCATTAGTGTCTTATCTGTCCGGAAACAAACAAACACACACACACACACACACACACACACACACACACACACACACACACACACACACACACACACACACACACACACACACACACACACACTCACATTGTTGTATTTGTTACCTTCTTGAGACCTCTGAAAAAAGTCTACCTCTTTAGGACCACCCTTTCTAGATATATAAAGATTTGTATTTACAGCATTATTATTATTATATACATACTATGCAAATATAAGAAAGCTTGTTGTGAAAAATGAGTTGGAATTTCACAAGAAAAAGGTCACAATTTCACAAGAAAAACTTAGAATTTTGGCAGGATTATAATCTATCCATCCATTTTTAGAAGTCGTAATTTTACTCAACGCAAGTCAAAATTTCACAAGAAAAACGTAGAATTTTGGCAGGATTATAATCCATCCATCCATTTTTAAAAGTCGTAATTTTACTCAACGTAAGTCAAAATTTTACAAAAACTGAACATTTGTGCAATATTATGATAAAGTTAGAATTTTACTCAATAACAGTCACAATGTTACCAGAAAGGCTTAACATTTAGGCAATTTTATGAAGAGTTGTAATTTTACTCGACAAAAGTCACAATTTTATAAGAAAACTAACATTTTGGCAATATTTTAATAATAATCGGAATTTTACAAAAGTCAGAATTTTACTCAAAAAATGTCACCATTTTACAAGAACAACAAAAAAATTGGCAATATTTGTGATAAAAAGTCTGAATTTTATTTGACAAATGTCATTATTTCTAATTAAAAAGTAGTTATTTTACATTAAAAAGTAATAATTTTACGAGAAAATATTGCAATATTACAGAAGCAGAAAGAATATGAGAAAAGTTTCCCAATTTTATAAGAAAAAAAAGTCGACACAATGTGAGAAAAATATTGCTTTTAGTTTATTTATTTTTGTTTTGATTTTTTGGTTTGTAATTGGTTTTTAATATTCATTATTTACTTCAAGTTATTTCAGGATGTCTGTATACATATTTTCTTATTTATTTTATTAATAAATTTTGGCCAAACGCAGCGCATTTCAATTTCTTACAAACACATTTTACATATGTTGGCCAGAGGGGGAGCACTTCACATTTTTACACACACTTGTTATTTCATATGTTGACTAGAGGGGGAGCACTTTTAAAAGCGACACACAGTTAATTTGAAAACTCCCTCCTTTTTGGCACCACCTTAATTTTGTTGGATTTCACCACCAAATGAGACATTCTCTGATAGATGCAATGGTTTTCCGTATTGGGACCATGCTGTAAGTCCTAACTTGTTCACCGGTCCTCATATGGAAGGTACTTTTCCTTGTTGATGTCTCAAGTAGGGTAGAAATGTAAGAACACACACACACACGCACACACACACACACACACACACACACACACACACACACACACACACACACACACACACACACACACACACACACACACACACACACACACACACACACACACACACACATACATACATTATTGTATTTGTTACCTTCTTGAGACCTCTGAAAAAAGCCTACCTCTTTAGGACCACCCTTTCTAGATATATAAAGATTTGTATTTACAGCATTATTATTATTATATACATACTATGCAAATATAAAAAAGCTTGTTGTGAAAATGAGTTGGAATTTCACAAGAAAAAGGTCACAATTTCACAAGAAAAACTTAGAATTTTGGCAGGATTATAATCCATCCATCCATTTTTAAAAGTCGTAATTTTACTCAACGCAAGTCAAAATTTTACAAGATAAAACTGAACATTTGTGCAATATTATGATAAAGTTAGAATTTTACTCAATAACAGTCGCAATTTTACCAGAAAAGCTTAACATTTTGGCAATTTTATGAAGAGTCGTAATTTTACTCGGCAAAAGTCACAATTTTATAAGAAAACTAACATTTTGGCAATATTTTAATAATAATCGGAATTTTACAAAAGTCACAATTTTACTCAAAAAATTTCACCATTTTACAAGATCAACAAAAAATTGGCAATATTTGTGATAAAAAGTCTGAATTTTATGACAAATGTCATTATTTTTCATTAAAAAGTAGTTATTTTACATTAAAAAGTAATAATTTTACGAGAAAATATTGCAATATTACAGAAGCAGAAAGAATATGAGAAAAGTTTCCCAATTTTATAAGAAAAAAAAGTCGACACATTGTGAGAAAAAGATTGCTTTTAGTTTATTTATTTTTGATTTGATTTTTTGTTTTGTAATTGGTTTTTAATATTCATTATTTACTTCAAGTTATTACAGTATGTCTATATACATATTTATTTATTTTTTTTTATACATTTTGGCCAAACGGGGCGCATTTCAATTTCTTACAAACACATTTTACATATGTTGGCCAGAGGGGGAGCACTTCACATTTTTACACACACTTGTTATTTCATATGTTGACTAGAGGGGGAGCACTTTTAAAAGCGACACACAGTTAATTTGAAAACTCCCTCCTTTTTGGCACCAACTTAATTTTGATAGATTTCACCACCAAATGAGACATTCTCTGATGGATGCAATGGTTTTCTGTATTGGGACAATGATATAAGTCCTAACTTGTTCACCGGCCCTCATATGGAAGGTACTTTTCCTTGTTGATGTCTCAAGTAGGGTAGAAATACAAGAACACACACACACACACACACACACACACACACACACACACACACACACACACACACACACACACACACACACACACACACACACAGATGGACTGGACAATGTTTGGATGCTCTGATCTTATAAGGACGTCAGTAAATAATATATTTACATAACATATCAGACAAAGTAAGACCTTAGAAAAGAGTGATACATTTTTGTGGTTTATTTGCTCTGTAAATTTTAGAACTTTGGTACATACAGTCGTCCCTCATTTATCGCTGTTAATTAGTTACGGACATGACCGCAATAAATTAATTTCCGCAAAGTAGAAATCATTAATTATAAATCGAATATTTTCATAGCTAGAGCAATAAAAAATGTTTTTTGCAACTTTCTAAATACGCTTTTCAACATTATGGGAGCCTTCTGGGCATGAAATAACACCTAATGAAATATAATAATGTTGTCTTACGCTGAACCAATCAGTGGCCAGGACACTAAACAAGTGCTCTGATAGTTTTAGTGCCCTCTGTTGGCCAATACTACTGTAGTATTAATATTTGAGTATTTAGACATTTTTATGCTCGAAAAATGCTTAATTTAGGACCAATTGTAAAATATGATATACAAAAATATATATGTTTTTCTCTTAAAAAAAAAAATATATATATATATATATATACATATATATATATATATATATATATATATATATATATATATATATATATATATATATATATATACATATATATATATATATATATATATATATATATATATATGTCTTAATAAGGTTATCCAAAAAATAGTGCTCGATACCGTAGTAGAGCGCAATATATGTATGTGTGGGAAAAAAAATCACAAGACTATTTCATCTCTACAGGCCTGTTTCATGAGGGGGGGTACCCTCAATCATCAGGAGACTTTAATGGGAGCATTCGCATACCATGGTTTATATAGGGCACAGAGTGGGTGGGTACAGGCTGGCGTAGGGGCGTGGTGATTGGCTCATGTGTTACCTAGGAGGTGTTTCCGTCTATGGCGGCATGCTGTTACAATTTCGCTGCGCTTGTTGAGGGATGACAGGTCTGGACGGTAAATAATAAACAGTTTCTCTTTCAAGCATAGGTTGCATCTTTTATTACCACTATTGTAAGGTGTGCTGGATGCAAGAATTTGCCATGTTATTGAATATTCAACATTATTGTCTTTGAGGTCCCAAATGTGTTTGCTGAGTTCTGTGGTATTTCGCAGGTTTTTGTTCCTGAAAGAAGCCTTGTGATTGTTCCATCTGGTTTTGAATTCTCCCTCGGTTAATCCTACATATGTGTCGGATGTGTTAATGTCCTTGCGTATTACCTTAGATTGTTGTCTACCAATCTAAGGTAATACGCAAGGACATTAACACATCACCACGCCCCTACGCCAGCCTGTACCCACCCACTCTGTGCCCTATACAAACCATGGTATGCGAATGCTCCCATTAAAATCTCCTGATGATTGAGGGTACCCCCCCTCATGAAACAGGCCTGTAGAGATGAAATAGTCTTGTGATTTTTTTCCCCACACATACATATATATATATATATATATATATATATATATGACCCGACCTCGGATAAGCGGAAGAAGATGGATGGATGGATATATATATATATATATATATATATATATATATAAATACATAGAAATAAATATATTGAAATACATACATATACAGTACAGGCCAACATTTTGGACACTCCTTCTCATTCAAAGGGTTATCTTTATTTTCATGAGTATTTACATTGTAGATTGTCACTGAAGGCATCAAAACTATGAATGAACACATGTGGAGTTATAATACTTAACAAAAAAAGGTGAAATAACTGAAAACGTGTTATATTCTAGTTTCTTCAAAATAGCCACGCTTTGCTCTGATTACTGTTTTGCACACTCTTGGCATTCTCTCGATGAGCTTCAAGAGGTAGTCACCTGAAAGGGTTTTCACTTCACAGGTGTCATAGTTTTGATGCCTTCAGTGACAATAGTCAAGAAAATAAAGAAAACCCATTGAAATGAGAAGGTGTGTCCAAACTTTTGGCCTGTACTGTATATCTATTTTAATGTATATTTTGTTTTGTTGTTTTATTCTGTGATTTGTTGAAGACGTTATATTCAAATCGCAGTGTGGCCAGTGACAACTGTATTTCAAAAAATGTCTCTTAAGCACGGTGTAAGAGGGGTTAGTGCATCTGCCTCACAATACGAAGGTCCTGAGTAGTCTTGGGTTCAATCCCGGGCTCGGAATCTTTCTGTGTGGAGTTTGCATGTTCTCCCCGTGACTGCGTGGGTTCCTTCCGAGTACTCCGGCTTCCTCCCACCTCCAAAGACATGCACCTGGGGATAGGTTGATTGGCAACACTAAATTGGCCCTAGTGTGTGGATGTGAGTGTGAATGTTGTCTGTCTATCTGTGTTGGCCCTGCGATGAGGTGGCGACTTGTCCAGGGTGTACACCGCCTTCCGCCCGATTGTAGCTGAGATAGGCTCCAGCACCCCCCTAGGGAGGCGTTCGGGTGGCCTCCTGACCAGATGCCCGAACCACCTCATCTGGCTCCTCTCGATGTGGAGGAGCAGCGGCTTTACTTTGAGCTCCTCCCAGGTGGCAGAGCTTCTCACCCTATCTCTAAGGGAGAGCCCCGCCACCCGACGGAGGAAACTCATTTCGGCCGCCTGTACCCGTGATCCTGTCCTTTCGGTCATAACCCAAAGCTCATGACCATAGGTGAGGATGGGAACATAGATGGACCGGTAAATTGAGAGCTTTGCCTTCCAACTCAGCTCCTTCTTCACCACAATGGATCGATACAGCGTCCGCATTACTGAATACGCCGCACCGATCCGCCTGTCGATCTCACGATCCACCCTTCCCTCACTCGTGAACAAGACTCCAAGGTACTTGAACTCCTCCACTTGGGGCAAGGTCTCCTTCCCAACCCGGAGATGGCACTCCACCCTTTTCCGGGCGAGAACCATGGACTCGGACTTGGAGGTGCTGATTCTCATCCCAGTCGCTTCACACTCGACTGCGAACCGAGCCAGTGAGAGCTGAAGATCTTGGCCGGATGAAGCCATCAGGACCACATCATCTGCAAAAAGCAGAGACCTAATCCTTCAGCCACCAAATCAGATCCCCTCAACGCCTTGACTGCGCCTAGAAATTCTGTCCATAAAAGTTATGAACAGAATCGGTGACAAAGGGCAGCCTTGGCGGAGTCCAACCCTCACTGGAAACGTGTCTGACTTACTGCCGGCAATGCGGACCAAGCTCTGACACTGATTATACAGGTTTATAGTCTGGAATTTACGGGAGTCCCATTTGTGTACAACTTGAATACAAACTAAATACACATAATGAACAATAATGGTATGAAAATGAAGCTTGTTAAGCGACATGTATCTTAGTGTCATCAACTAGGGCTGGGCGATATATCGATATACGCGATATATCGCGGGTTTGTCTCTGTGCGATATAGAAAATGGCTATATATCGTGATATCGCGTATACGTTCTCACGCAGTTGCTTTTAGCTGCGGACATTACACTACAGGCTCTTCCCACTCTGCGTCTGTCCTTCTCACAGACAGACAAGTGCACCTTCTTACACACCTCACATACTGTCACGTCATACGTCACATACGTATACGCCCTCCCCGAGCAGAGAGGAAGCAGCATGGCTAACGTTAGCTGTAATGCTAGCGGAGCGGTGCGAGCGCTAATACAAGAGAAAGAAGGTGTGAATCTGGTAACAAATGGAGGAATAATTAATTCCTAAGAAAACCAGCAGGGGGTACATCCTCTGGCGGTGGTTTGGCTTCAAGTGGGAATATGTCGAACAGACAACCGTAATATGTCAAGTGTGGGGCAAAAGCGTTGCTATAAAAAGTAGCATGTCCCAAGTTACCGGAGTGTGTTAGGTAAGGAGGAGGAGTTTTGTCCCTCCAGAGTTGTTGCCGTAGGGCTGTGACGTAGGGCAGTGTTTTTCAACCACTGAGATACAGTCTGGTGTGCCGTGGGAGATTATCTAATTTCACCGATTTGGGGTAAAAAATATTTTTTGCAAAGCAGTAATTATAGTCTGCAAATGATGTGATGTTGTTGAGTGTCGGTGCTGTCTAGAGCTCGGCAGAGTAACAATGTTATACTCTTCCATATCAGTAGGTGGCAGCAGGTACCTAATTGCTTTGTAGAAGTCGAAACAGCGGGAGGCAGTGTGCATGTAAAAATGTGTCTAATGCTTAAACCAAAATTAAACAAAAGGTGAGTGCCCCTAAGAAAAGGCATTGAAGCTTAGGGAAGGCTATGCAGAACGAAACTAAAACTGAACTGGCTACAAAGTAAACAAAAACAAAATGCTGGACGACAGCAAAGACTTACTGTGGAGCAAAGATGGCGTCCACAATGTAACATCCGAACATGACATGACAATCGACGATGTCCCCACGAAGAAGGATAAAAACAAAGTAGATGCGGGAAATATCGCTCAAAGGAAGACCTGAAACTGCTCCAGGAAAATACCAAAAAAAGGGAAAAAGCCACCAAAATTGGAGCGCAAGACAAGAACTAAAACACTACACACTGGAAAACAGCAAAAAACTCCAAATAAGTCACGGCGTGATGTGACAGGTGGTGACAGTACACCTACTTTGAGACAAGAGCTATATTTGATGCATGCTTGGTTATGCTTTAAAGTCATATCCAACAATTGCGACAATGACTTTTTACTGTCAACTGAGTTTCGTTGTTTAATGATTTCTGCTGGTGGTGTGCCTCCGCATTTTGTCAACACAAAAAATGTGCCTTGGCTCAAAAAAGGTTGAAAATCGCTGACGTAGGGTGGAAGGAGGTGTGTGATGTTGACCTTAAAGAAGCGGTGGCTACTGAACCTGCTCTAATGTCTCCCGTTTATTATTTTATTAGATAAGTACACTGTATAGGCGAACCCAGGACACTCGGCTACACTGCTAAAATGTAGCATCATTAGAAAAGTCACCCGCTAGACAAGGAAGAGGGCTTACTCCGCACGTCAATATCTCCGTTCGGTGCCACGCGTCCACACCATCAAAATGCCGAGGCAAACATTTCCAGATCAACACCGTATGAAAAAAATTGTGATTTTTTTTAGTTGTGATTTCCTTCTCTGCATGAAAGTTTAAAATGAGCATATATTAATGCAGTATGAAGAAGAATGTTTTAATGTAGACACATAGAATCATCAAACTGCTGTGATTATATGCATCAAGTGTTCATTCAAGGCTAAGGCAAAATATCGAGATATATATCGTGTATCGCGATATGGCCTTAAAATATCGCGATATTAAAAAAAGGTCATATCCATACCTGCCAACTTTTGAAATCAGAAAAACCTAGTAGCCAGGGTCCAGGACAAAGTCCTGGTGGGGGGTTCAGGCTTCGCCCCCCGACGCAAAATGATTATTAGCATTCAGACAGGTTAAAATGTTGCTAAAACCATCACTTTTCTATCAGTCACAGTGACTTTTCAAAACAAAAATATTACAGCAAAAATCATATGGGTTGATTGACATGTTTATTCTGTAAGCTAACTTCAATAGTTTGAAATTATTTTGACAGTTAATGCCAGTTATCCTGTCAACCTTTCACAAGACTTCAATTTGTTAATTGAAAGTATAAACAGTATAAACACTTTTTACAGTAAACAAATGGTAAAACAGTACTAAACAATTCCATTAAAAAAAAAATTGGTGTCATTATTAACTTTCTGTCCAAGCTTGTATAATCTACTGCCTTATTCAATTGTAAAAAATATTCTGTGCCTAAAATTCACATTTCTATCACAATTATCATACTGTAAACATGGTAAGATAACTTCATTAAAATTAATAGTCCTGTCAATAGCATGGAATTACAATTCAAATGTAGTTTTTTTGTAAGCCTTTCAAAAGAATTCAAAATGTGAAAAATTAATGAAAATTAATTTAAGCCATCAGACACTTGAAAAGTGGCACATCACATCTCTAATGTAATCATTTTAACTTTTCAACAGAAATAGCACTGCAAAAATATTAAGGACATACTTCTGTATTTTGGTAGTTATGCTGTCAACATTTAACAAGATTTCTTCAACTTGGACTTGAAAGCATAAATAGTACAAACACTTTTAACAGTATAACAGTACTAAACAATTCCAATAGATAACATTGGTGTCATTACCTTTTTGTGGCTAAAATACGAAAAACGTTGAAAGTTTTCCACTTGTATCGCTAGCAACGGCATTAGACTTGTGTTTTTTTGTCCCAACGTGGTCTTCTACATCGCTAATTCCTCCGTGTCCGATCGAAAAATCTTCTCTGCACAAGGTGCAATTCGCGTAGTTTTCACCCTTTTTGGAACGGATAATTATTCCCGGATAGGCTTTTGAATATTCTTCACGGAA
The DNA here is from genome assembly GCF_033978685.3 of Nerophis lumbriciformis. NCBI lineage: Eukaryota > Metazoa > Chordata > Actinopteri > Syngnathiformes > Syngnathidae > Nerophis > Nerophis lumbriciformis. The sequence continues at coordinate 64,256,833 of NC_084550.2, read as the reverse complement.
TGACTGCAGTTTTCTTTTCGGTTTAAGACTCGTTTGCGATTTTTCTCCGGCTGATTCCATAATCGTTCGCTCGTTTGGAAACAATGGCAACAGGTGCCTCGTGCTTGGCAGCGGTGCTATAAATAGCCTCGCGCATGGCATTCGGAATGGCTCGATAGGAAGTTACGGGAAGCAGTGTCGATTGTCATTGTTGTTACGCAATTTCGTGAATAAAACTTAAAATTTTTTTTTTTTTTTAATGAATGAAAAACCGTATTTTTTATCACTGCAACCGTAACCCGGAATAGGTTGATAAAAACTGTACTAATTACGGGAAAACCGGAGTAGTTGGCAGGTATGCATATCGCCCAGCCCTATCATCAACAATCATAGGACAACTTTAAAGGGGAACATTATCACCAGACCTATGTAAGCGTCAATATATACCTTGATGTTGCAGAAAAAAGACTATATATTTTTTTTTCCGATTTCCGAACTCTAAATGGGTGAATTTTGGCGAATTAAACGCCTTTCTAATATTCGCTCTCGGAGCGATGACGTCACAACGTGACGTCACATCGGGAAGCAATCCGCCATTTTCCTCAAACACCGAGTCAAATCAGCTCTGTTATTTTCCGTTTTTTCGACTGTTTTCCGTACCTTTGAGACATCATGCCTCGTCGGTGTGTTGTCGGAGGGTGTAACAACACGAACAGGGACGGGATTCAAGTTGCACCAGTGGCCCAAAGATGCGAAAGTGGCAAGAAATTGGACGTTTGTTCCGCACACTTTACCGACGAAAGCTAGGCTACGACAGAGATGGCAAGAATGTGTGGAAATCCTGCGACACTCAAAGCAGATGCATTTCCAACGATAAAGTCAAAGAAATCTGCCTCCAGACCCCCATTGAATCTGCCGGAGTGTGTGAGCAATTCAGGGACAAAGGACCTCGGTAGCACGGCAAGCAATGGCGGCAGTTTGTTCCCGCAGACGAGCGAGCTAAACCCCCTGGCCTGCTGACATCAACTCCAAAACTGGACAGATCAGCTTTCAGGAAAAGCGCGCGGATGAGGGTATGTCTACAGAATATATTAATTGATGAAAATTGGTCTGTCTGCACTCTCAAAGTGCATGTTGTTACCAAATGTATTTCATATGCTGTAAACCTAGTTCATAGTTGTTAGTTTCCTTTAATGCCAAACAAACACATACCAATCGTTGGTTAGAAGGCGATCGCCGAATTCGTTTTCGCTACCTGCCTCCACACTACAACCATCCATTTCAATACATGCGTAATCTGTTGAATCGCTTAAGCCGCTGAAATCCGAGTCTGAATCCGAGCTAATGTCGCTATAGCTTGCTGTTCTTTCCGCCATGTTTGTTTGTGTTGGCTTCACTATGTGACGTCACAGGAAAATGGACGGGTGTTCATAACGATGGTTAAAATCAGGCACTTTGAAGCTTTTTTTAGGGATATTGCGTGATGGGTAAAACTTTGAAAAAAACTTCGAAAAATATAATTAGCCACTGGGAACTGATTTTTAATGGTTTTAACCATTCTGAAATTGTGATAATGTTCCCCTTTAATCGTCTTTAAAAAACTTGAGCGGCTCCAGTGAGAACATTTGTCAGAGAAGAAAAGCAGGAGGACTTTGACAATATTGGACTCTTCATGCTGATGACAAAGGAAGATGTTGTGTAAAGACAACTTTGGAACAGAGGCCACATCATGAGGCAACACCACTAATGTATTTCCGCCCTTTAGAAAGCACCACAGGCAAAGCCGAGTACAAGCACTGGTATACAATTTCTGTAAATAATGTTCTATTGATGACGATAAATATGCAATTCATGTCCATTCAGGGTGCTTAAATAACGATGTTAACACTTTAAGGCCTATACAACACAATAAAACACTCTTCCTAAAGAACTTTGACTTTTACTGCTTTTATTTATTACCAGTCCCCTAAGTCGCCTCATTTTCAGTACATCTACGGTCTTCTTTTACAAAAAATAAAATAGAGTCATGTTTTTTCTGGGTGTTTGATGGCAACAATTTATAGTCCACATCACAGCAAAGACAACAACCACCCTAAATCTAGTTAAAAATGGAAAGAAAAAGTTGGAACTATGCAAGTTTTTGTGGGGAATGGAATGAAACTTCCTTAAAGGGGAACATTATCACAATTTCAGAAGGGTTAAAACCATTAAAAATCAGTTCCCAGTGGCTTATTTTATTTTTCGAAGTTTTTTTCAAAATTTTACCCATCACGCAATATCCCTAAAAAAAAGCTTCAAAGTGCCTGATTTTAACCATCGTTATATACACCCGTCCATTTTCTTGTGATGCCAATACAAACAAACATGGCGGCTAGAACAGCAAGTTATAGCGACGTTATTAGCTCGGATTCAGACTCGGATTTCAGCGGCTTAACACTGTCTGATAAGATAATTACTAACAACTATGAACTAGGTTTACAGCATATGAAATACATTTGGCAACAACATGCACTTTGAGAGTGCAGACAGCCCATTTCAGGCGCGCTAAGAACATATGTTTTTCCACGATTTCAGCACTCAGGTTAACCATACCTAAATAGACACAAAATACTGCATTACACAAGACTACCCGAATGTACTCAAATGATTGAAAAAAATAAATGTTTTTAAGCTAAATTATTGGTAAACACAGTTTATGTATAATAATTTACGTAAAACCGCGAGTAGTGAATAAAGTTTTCATCAATTAATATATTCTGTAGACATACCCTCATCAGTGCTCTTTTCCTGAAAGCTGATCTGTCCAGTTTTGGAGTTGATGTCAGCAGGCCAGGGAAGCTAGGGTCGATATTCTTCTCTTGATCATCTTCGGTGGCATAAGGGACGGTGTGAGCCAAGACATCCAGGGGGTTTAGCTCGCTCGTCTGCGGGAACAAACTGCCGCCATTGCTTGCCGTGCTACCGAGGTGCTTTGTCCCTGAATTGCTCACACACTCCGGCAGATTCAATGGGGGTCTGGCGGCAGATTTCTTTGACTTTATCGTTGGAAATGCATCGGCTTTGAGTGTCGCAGGATATCCACACATTCTTGCCATCTCTGTCGTAGCATAGCTTTCGTCGGTAAAGTGTGCGGAACAAACGACTGACCATTTCGTCGGCTTTCCCCACACCCTCGTATTTTGAACAAATTTCGTCCAATTTCTTGCCACTTTCGCATCTTTGGGCCACTGGTGCAACTTGAATACGTCCCTGTTCGTGTTGTTACACCCTCGACAACACACCGACGAAAGTGAGAAAATGGCGGATTGCTTCCCGATGTGACGTCACAACGTCACATCGTCATGTCATGCTCGGATGTACATTGTGGACGCCGCCTTTGCTCCACAGTAAGTCTTTGCTGTCGTCCAGCATTCTGTTTTTGTTTACTTTGTAGCCAGTTCAGTTTTTGTTTCATTCTGCATAGCCTTCAATGCCTTTTCTTAGGGGCACTCACCTTTTGTTTATTTTTGGTTTAAGCATTCGACACCTTTTTACCTGCACGCTGCCTCCCGCTGTTTCCGACATCTACAAAGCAATTAGCTACCGGCTGATATGGAAGAGTATTACACGGTTACTCTGCCGAGCTCTAGACAGCACCGACACTCAACAACAACACATCATTTGTAGACCATACTTACTGGTTTGCAAAAAATATCTTTAACCCAAATTGGTGAAATTAGATAATCTCCCACAAATGTGCCGTGAGATACAATAATCCCTTATTCTTCTGTTGTTTGATGATGATGTTGATTAGTTTTGGATGATACCACAAATTTGGGTATCAATCCATTACTGGAACATACTTTGGTCATAAGTCCTCATGTGTCCTGGGACGTATTGCCTGAGTTTATAAACATAATATGAATATTAAAAAAAGGAAAAAAGATTTTGTGGTGATAAAAAATATTGATGTAATTTTAGTAGTATCGACTAGATACGCTCTTGTACTTGGTATCATTACAGTGGATGTCATGAACCCACACAGTCACGGGGAAAACATGCAAACTCCACACAGAAAGATCCCAAGCGCATGATCGAACCCAGGACCTTCGTATTGTGAGTCAGACGCATTAACCCGTCCACCACCGTGCTGCCCCTCATCATATTATCATAGCATATTATATATATATATATATATATATATATATATATATATATATATATATATATATATATATATATATAAGTTTTGCATTGAATATTGAACAAGCAAGGCTTATATAACTTTATAGTGACATGCAAAATCGAGTTTCAAATAATAATAATAATAATAATTAAAAAATATCAATGGCATATCAAATACAATTTAAATAAAAATTGAATGCCTCTTTTCTATTCGCAGCCTTCTGAGGTAAATATCAACATTAACTTTTTCCACAGGCTAATAAAATAACAATGAATAAACCAACCATTCAGAACTTTAAACTGCTCAGTTTGCAACACACTGATCTAATCTGATGTGCCCAAGCCAGATACCTGCCATCTTTTCTTGGATGCTAGTTCATTAATGTCAGGGCTCAGGCTTTGAGCTGAGGCAACCTTCATTATCGAACGAAGGTGTTCATCAGTCATTATATCTCGTAGTCCACCCGGACCACAGTCTTGGGGGCGTGCCTTAAAGGCACTGCCTTTAACGTCCTCTACGAGCTGTCGTCACGTCCGCTTTTCATCCATTCTAACAACGTGCCGGCCCAGTCACAAGATATGTGCGGCTTCTGTACGCACACACACGTGAATGCAATGCACACTTGATCAACGGCGATACAGGTTACACCGAGGGTGGCCGTATAAACAACTTTAACACTGTTAGAAATATACGCCACACTGTGAATCCACACCAAACAAGAATGAAAAACACATTTCGGGAGAACATCCGCACCGTAACACAGCATAAACACAACAGAACAAATACCCAGAACCCTTTGCAGTACTAACTCTTACGGGACGCTACAAAATACACCCCCCGCTACCACCAAACCCCGGTGAAGTCATAACACTGAAACGCCCTCAGGAAGAGATGCTTTAAGACATGGCTGGCTAGCTTGCGGCTAACGTCCATCGATAGTGTTTTAGCTACTTCTAAATCACTAATCCTTGCCTCCACGGCGACAAATAAAGTATGTTTCTTACACGTATCACCCCTGCAGGATGAGAATAGCTAAACATGCTTCACTACACACCGTAGGAGGATACAATAGCTAACCGCTTACAACCCCTGAATGTAAACAAATGCCATGGGTGGATCTACACCTGACATCTACTGTAATGATTCCAAGTATAAGAGCGTATCTAGTCCATACTACTTTGATTACATCGATATTTTTTAGCATCACAAAATCTTCTTCTGTTTTTTTTTTTTATTTTATTTATATTATGTTTATAAACTGAGAAAATATGTCCCTGGACACATGAGGACTTACCCAAATGTGTGGTATTAGTAAGCAGATATTAACAGTAAATAAACAAGTGGATTAATAATCAATTTTTACAGGTTGTCCCTTTTAATGTTGACAAAATAATAGAATGATAAATGACACAATATGTTACTGCATATGTCTTTTATTGTTTACTTACTACTAAAAGACAAGTTGTCTAGTATGTTCACTATTTTATTTAAGGACAAACTTGCAATAATAAACATATGTTTAATGTACCCTAAGATTTTTTGTTAAAATAAAACCAATAATACAATTTTTTGTTGTCCCCTTTTATTTAGAAAAGTATCGAAAAGTACCGAAAAGTATCGAAATACATTTTGGTACCGGTACCAAAATATTGGCACCGGGACAACACTAGTATGTACAATGTTTTAGTTATATTGAAATATGTTTTATTTATAAACACAAACTGCATCCTGTCATTTAATTGGAAAATATTGATTAATGTGATTAAAAATTGTGATCAACTGAAAGCCACTAATGACAACACAATAAAATAATGTCTTTGCCATCTTGTATGCTGGTGGTCTACAGAGCAAGGTGTAGTTTTTCACACTCTGCAAACACACCCTGGTCCCTCACAGATCATTAAAACTTGATGTGCATACTAGTTTCCCACAAAGACTAGGAATAGTAAATATGCTACTAGTTGTATATGTTGCTGGCTGGTGACTAGTGAGTGACACACACTCATTTTAGTCTTAAGCGTACATCAGGGGTGCCAAACTCGTTTTCATTGAGGGCCACATCGCAGTTATGGTTGCCCTCATAGGGCCTCTTTTAACAATATATATTTTTACACAAGCTGCAAAAAAAAAAGAAGTAAATTTTACTTTAAAAACTGGCAGCTCAGTCACCAGAATATACCAGAACAGTATATAAAAAAATGTAATAAATTTAATGGAATGGAAAACAATACCACTGTTTTTAGCGGGAAAATTCAAACAATGGCGCTGCCAGCTTTTTTTTTTTACTATAAAATCTTGTTATTTTAATGTTTTTTTTGTTTGTTTATTAATATTTTAGTGTCCTACTGTACCGTATTTTCCGGACTATAGGGCGCACCGGATTATAAGGCGCACTGCCGATGAATACTCTATTTTTTATCTTTTTTCATATATTAGGGCGCATTAAAGGAGTCTTTTTTTTTTTTTTTTTCTAAATGTAAAACACTTCCTTGTGGTCTACATAACATGTAATGGTGGTTCTTTGGTCAAAATGTTGCATAGATGATGTTTTACAGATCATCTTCAAGCTGCTTTCTGACAGTTGCTTCAGGATGCGCCATTTTGTGGGCGGTCTTATTTACGTGGCTCACCTTCGAAAGCGTCTTCTCCTCGTCATCTTTGTTGTAGCGGTGTAGCGTGCAAGGACGGGAGTGGAAGAAGTGTCAAAAGATGGAGCTAACTGTTTTAATGACATTCAGACTTTACTTCAATCAACAACGGAGCAGCATCTCCTCATCCGGAAACAACCACAACGGAAATATGTCCCGTGAAAAACCGTCCGACCGGAACTCTAACAACTGAAGTTCCTTGGGTGAATAATGTAAACTCACTACACCGGTATGTTTTAGTGCTTTCATGGCGAGTTTACTGACAGATATAAGTAAGAACTTTCCCCTTCTTCATACGAACCCCGTTTCCATATGAGTTGGGAAATTGTGTTAGATGTAAATATAAACGGAATACAATGATTTGCAAATCATTTTCAACCCATATTCAGTTGAATGCACTACAAAGACAAGATATTTGATGTTCTAACTCATAAACTTTTTTTTTTTGCAAATAATAATTAACTTAGAATTTCATGGCTGCAACACGTGCCAAAGTAGTTGGGAAGAGCATGTTCACCACTGTGTTACATGGCCTTTCCTTTTAACAACACTCAGTAAACGTTTGGGAACTGAGGAGACACATTTTTGAAGCTTCTCAGGTGGAATTCTTTCCCATTCTTGCTTGATGTACAGCTTAAGTTGTTCAACAGTCCGGGGGTCTCCATTGTGGTATTTTAGGCTTCATAATGCGCCACACATTTTCAATGGGAGACAGGTCTAGACTGCAGGCAGGCCAGTCTAGTACTCGCACTCTTTTACCATGAAGCCACGTTGATGTAACACGTGGCTTGGCATTGTCTTGCTGAAATAAGCAGGGGCGTCCATGGTAACGTTGCTTGGATGGCAACATATGTTGCTCCAAAACCTGTATGTACCTTTCAGCATTAATGGCACCTTCACAGATGTGTAAGTTACCCATGTCTTGGGCACTAATACACCCCCATACCATCACAGATGCTGGCTTTTCAACTTTGCACCTATAACAATCCGGATGGTTCTTTTCCTCTTTGGTCCAGAGGACACGACGTCCACAGTTTCCAAAAACAATTTGAAATGTGGACTCGTCAGACCACAGAACACTTTTCCACTTTGTATCAGTCCATCTTAGATGAGCTCAGGCCCAGCGAAGCCGACGGCGTTTCTGGGTGTTGTTTATAAACGGTTTTCGCCTTGCATAGGAGAGTTTTAACTTGCACTTACAGATGTAGCGCCCAACTGTAGTTACTGACAGTGGGTTTCTGAAGTGTTCCTGAGCCCATGTGGTGATATCCTTTACACACTGATGTCGCTTGTTGATGCAGTACAGCCTGAGGGATCGAAGGTCACGGGCATAGCTGCTTACGTGCAGTGATTTCTCCAGATTCTCTGAACCCTTTGATGATATTACGGACCGTAGATGGTGAAATCTCTAAATTCCTCGCAATAGCTGGTTGAGAAAGGTTTTTCTTAAACTGTTCAACAATTTGCTCACGCATTTGTTGACAAAGTGGTGACCCTAGCTCCATCCTTGTTTGTGAATGTCTGAGCATTTCATGGAATCTACTTTTATACCCAATCGTAGCACCCACCTGTTCCCAATTTGCCTGTTCACCTGTGGGCTGTTCCAAATAAGTGTTTGATGAGCATTCCTCAACTTTATCAGTATTTATTGCCACCTTTCCCAACTTCTTTGTCACGTGTTGCTGGCATCAAATTCTAAAGTTAATGATTATTTGCAAAAAAAAAAATGTTTATCAGTTTGAACATCAAATATGTTGTCTTTGTAGCATATTCAACTGAATATGGGTTGAAAATGATTTGCAAATCATTGTATTCCGTTTATATTTACATCTAACACAATTTCCCAACTCATATGGAAATGGGGTTTGTATTAGAAATGGCAACAGCGGAGGATGAATGTCCCATAACAAGAAGATAGTGAAAAAGAAGAAGCTTCTCAACTACAAAGGTGGAGGCGCGCACATTTTCAGGATTTACGCAGATCCCAAATACAGATCAGCAGGTACCAGAAGGTAAGAAAAGTTGCTTTTGCATAATATTGCGAAACAAAACGCCAGATAAGTCTTATACACACACCATAATAATACTCCTATGTTTAATGCGCCGACAATCCATCAAGCAGTGCGGCTTCATAGCTTACCAAAGTCGTACTGAAACATTTTGATAGATTTTTAAGCGCCGTGTGTAATGTTCTATATTTTCAATTGTACATATAAAATGTTGGTGTTGTTTACTTGAGACCCATCATTGTGCAGGCTACACTTATCACTTATGTTTGACTGCCATCTACTGGTCACACTTGTCATTACACCATGTACCAAATAAAATAGCTTCGAGTCAGGTGAGCTCAACCAAACGTATTCCTTACATTAGGCGCACCGGGTTATAAGGCGCCTTATAGTCAAGAAAATACGGTATAAGGGGGAAAAAAACAGTACCAAAGTTGATTTTACGGTAAAAAACTCAGTCGGCGGAATTTAACCATGAAATCTATTGTCAGTTTTACAGTCTACAATTTGATTGATCATTTGTTTTGAAATCATAAGTCAAGCAGATATTTAAATAGAGTATTTATCTTTAATTTAACAAAAAATATTTTTGGAATACATGATAATTAGAGATGTCCGATAATGGCTTTTTTGCCGATATATCCGATATTCCGATATTGTCCAACTCTTAATTACCGATACCGATATCAACCGATACCGATATATGCAGTTGTAGAATTAACACATTATTATGCCTAATTTTGTTGTGATGCCCCGCTGGATGCATTAAACAATGTAACAAGGTTTTCCAAAATAAATCAACTCAAGTTATGGAAAAAAGTGCCAACATGGCACTGCCATATTTATTATTCAAGTCACAAAGTGCATTATTTTTTTTAACATGCCTCAAAACAGCAGCTTGGAATTTGGGACATGCTTTTAGGAGGTTGAAGTGTGCGGAATGGGGGTGGGCGGTGGGGGTAGTAGCGGGGGGTGTATATTGTAACGTCCCTGAAGAGTTAGTGCTGCAAGGGGTTCTGGGTATTTGTTCTGTTGTGTTACGGTGCGGATGTTCTCCCGAAATGTGTTTGTCATTCTTGTTTGGTGTGGGTTCACAGTGTGGCATATATTTGTAACAGTGTTAAAGTTGTTTATACGGTCACCCTCAGTATGACCTGTATGGCTGTTGATCAAGTATAAATTGCATTCACTTGTGAGTGTGAAAAGCCGTAGATATTATGTGACTGGGCCGGGACGTAAAGGCAGGGCCTTTAGGTTTATTGGCTCTCTGTACTTCTCCCTATGTCCGTGTACACAGCGGCGTTTTAAAAAGTCATACATTTTACCTTTTGAAACCGATACCGATAATTTTGAAACTGATACCGATAATTTCCGATATTACATTTTAAAGCATTTATCGGCCGATAATATCAGCAGTTCGATATTATCGGACATCCCTAATGATAATATAATATTTTGATTTTGATAATATTGAATTTGAAAAGATATGCAATTGCATGCAGTACATGATTTGTATTGTCAAAAGTGAAAGAACAAATATATTTAGTAAGAAAAGATGAAGCATTTTATTAACGCATATTATTTCCAGGCTTTCGCGGGCCACATAAAATAATGTAGCGGGCCAGATTTGGCCCCCGGACCTTGAGTTTGACACCTGTGGCTTACATGAACTGTGTCATATAGCTGGAACAAACAAATGCAGTCCATCAGTTATTGATATACTGTGCATCCCACAGGGTTGTGTCTTTTAAAGGCCTACTGAAATGTGATTTTCTTATTTAAATGGAGATAGCAAGTCCATTCTATGTGTCATACTTGATCATTTCGCGATATTGCCATATTTTTGCTGAAAGGATTTAGTAGAGAACATCGACGATAAAGTTAGCAACTTTTGGTCGCTGATAAGAAAAGCCTTGCCTGTACCGGAAGTAGCAGACGAGTAGCGTGACGTCACAGGTTGTGGAGCTCCTCACATCCGCACATTGTTTACAATCATGGCCACCAGTAGCGAGAGCGATTCGGACCGAGAAAGCGTCGATTTCCCCATTAATTTGAGCGAGGATGAAAGATTTGTGGATGAGGAAAGTGAGAGTGAAGGACTAGAGGGCAGTGGGAGCGATTCAGATAGGGAAGATGCTGTGAGAGGCGGGTGAGACCTGATATTCAGCTGGGAATGACTAAAACAGTAAATAAACACAAGACATATATATACTCTATTAGCCACAACACAACCAGGCTTATATTTAATATGCCACAAATTAATCCCGCACAACAAACACCTCCCCCCTCCCGTCCATATAACCCGCCAATACAACTCAAACACCTGCACAACACACTCAATCCCACAGCCCAAAGTACCGTTCACCTCCCCAAAGTTCATACAGCACATATATTTCCCCAAAGTCCCCAAAGTTACGTACGTGACATGCACATAGCGGCACGCACGTACGGGCAAGCGATCAAATGTTTGGAAGCGTACTCACGGTACCGTGTCTGCGTATCCAACTCAAAGTCCTCCTGGTAAGAGTCTTTGCTGTCCCAGTTCTCCACAGGCCAATGGTAAAGCTTGACTGTCATCTTTCGGGAATGTAAACAATGAAACACCGGCCGTGTTTGTGTTGCTGAAGTCGGCCGCAATACACTGCTTCCCACCTACAGCTTTCTTCTTTGCTGTCTCCATTGTTCATTGAACAAATTGCATAAGATTCACCAACACAGATGTCCAGAATACTGTGGAATTTTGCGATGAAAACAGACGACTTAATAGCTGGCCACCATGCTGTCCCTAAATGTCCTCTACAATCCGTGACGTCACGCACTGACGTCATCATACCGAGACGTTTTCAGCAGGATATTTCGCGCAAAATTTAAAATTGCACTTTAGTAAGCTAACCCGGACGTATTGGCATGTGTTGCAATGTTAAGATTTCATCATTGATATATAAACTATCAGACTGCGTGGTCGGTAGTAGTGGGTTTCAGTAGGCCTTTAAAGGGGAACATTATCACCAGACCTATGTAAGCGTCAATATATACCTTGATGTTGCAGAAAAAAGACCATATATTTTTTTAACCGATTTCTGAACTCTAAATGGGTGAATTTTGGCGAATTAAACACCTTTCTAATATTCGCTCTCGGAGCGATGACGTCACAACGTGGCGTCACATCGGGAAGCAATCCGCCATTTTCTCAAACACCGAGTCAAATCAGCTCTGTGATTTTCCGTTTTTTCGACTGTTTTCCATACCTTGGAGACATCATGCCTCGTCGTTGTGTTGTCGGAGGGTGTAACAACACGAACAGGGACGGATTCAAGTTGCACCAGTGGCCCAAAGATGCGAAAGTGGCAAGAAATGGGACGCTTGTTCCGCACACTTTACAGACGAAAGCTATTCTACGACAGAGATGGCAAGAATGTGTGGATATCCTGCGACACTCAAAGCAGATGCATTTCCAACGATAAAGTCAAAGAAATCTGCCGCCAGACCCCCATTGAATCTGCCGGAGTGTGTGAGCAATTCAGGGACAAAGGACCTCGGTAGCACGGCAAGCAATGGCGGCAGTTTGTTCCCGCAGACGAGCGAGCTAAACCCCCTATCGACCCTAGCTTCCCTGGCCTGCTGACATCAACTCCAAAACTGGACAGATCAGCTTTCAGGAAAAGAGCGCGGATGAGGGTATGTCTACAGAATATATTAATTGATGAAAATTGGGCTGTCTGCACTCTCAAAGTGCATGTTGTTGTCAAATGTATTTCATATGCTGTAAACCTAGTTCATAGTTGTTAGTTTCCTTTAATGCCAAACAAACACATACCAATCCTTGGTAAGAAGGCGATCGCCGAATTCGTCCTCGCTTTCTCCCGTGTCGTTTTCGTCGGTTTCGCTTGCATACGGTTCAAACCGATATGGCTCAATAGCTTCAGTTTCTTCTTCAATTTCGTTTTCGCTACCTGCCTCCACACTACAACCATCCGTTTCAATACATTTGTAATCTGTTGAATCGCTTAAGCCGCTGAAATCCGAGTCTGAATCCGAGCTAATGTCGCTATAGCTTGCTGTTCTATGCGCCATGTTTGTTTGTGTTGGCATCACTATGTGACGTCACAGGAAAATGGACGGGTGTATATAACGATGGTTAAAATCAGGCACTTTGAAGCTTTTTTTAAGGATATTAAGTGATGGGTAAAATTTTGAAAAAAACTTTGAAAAATATAATAAGCCACTGGGAACTGATTTTTAATGGTTTTAACCATTCTGAAATTGTGATAATGTTCCCCTTTAAACCTTGCAGTAATTAACTCCTCTATCAAGCAAATGTGCGATGAAAACAAGCATGGTTTGTTTCTTACCCATTTGAGAGTGTTGCTACGGTAACACTTCCTCTCTGGCGAGCTCAATCTACAAATCTGAGGTTCACATCAATCGGATTAGGGCATGAGTGCTGCAAACACATTATGCCCCGTGTAAAAGTTTCACCAACATCGTTCAATGCGGTTTAACGAAATAAGCTCGGGGCAAAGAGCACGACACCATGCCATATTGTTGCTTTGGAGTAGATACTGTATGTGGCCAGTTGGATTATTCTGGGTAAATTAGGAGTTCCAGTAAAGCTTGGTATTCAGTGAAGGCATGTGTTCTGTTGCCAAACCAACCGAAGGGTGTGACTGTATCACCAGCACTCCTCTGAATACATCTGCTCCTGGCAAAGGAGGAATTCAAGCAAAACACAACCACCGGAGGCTAAAGCTTGTGACTTGCAACACAAATAATGCACCATAATTGTCCTTGTTAAGTTTTCACAGAAGCACATCTAAACACGACAGACTTGTGATTTGTTATCAAGAGGCAAGCCTGTGTAAATGCATGTGGAATCCCGGGGTACAAAAAAAAACAGTTCTATCTTCAAAACTCAAAGCAGAGATGCATACCAAGCAATGTTAAACACACAAATGTTCAAGCACACACTTACAGACTACGGACAAAAGTGTATCAGGAACTTAAGGAAGTGAGAGTGCAAGAAAATAAGTCGTTGTTTCGTCATTGCTTTCACTCTTCTGAGACTTTCTCAGTGTGTTGTGGTCATCCGGAATGTTCGATACGTTATCATTGAGGGTTGAGGTCAGGGCTCTCAAGCTCTTCCACACCGAAATCATCAATGCATGCTTTTAGGGATGTTGCTTTAAAGCAGAACTGCACTTTTTTTGGAATTTTTCGTTCACAGTCATTACGAGAGACGAGAAGACAAAAGTTGTACCGTATTTTCCGCACTATTAGCCGCACCTAAAAACCACAAATTTACTCAAAAGCTGACAGTGCGGCTTATAACCCGGTGCGCTTTATATATGGATTAATATTAAGATTCATTTTCATAAAGTTTAGGTCTCGCAACTACGGTAAACAGCCGCCATCTTTTTTCCCCGTAGAAGAGGAAGCGCTTCTTCTTCTACGGTAAGCAACCGCCAAGGTAAGCACCCGCCCCCATAGAAGAGGAAGCGCTTCTTCTTCTACTGTAAGCAACCACCCGCCCCCATAGAAGAAGAAGCGCGCGGATATTACGTTTCATTTCATTTGTGTGTTAACATCTGTAAAGACCACAAAATGGCTCCTATTAAGAGACACGCGTAAAACGCAGAATTCAAACTCAAGGCAATAAGTCACGCAGTAGAACACGGAAATAGAGCAGCAGCAAGAGAATTGAAGCAACAAGATGACCTGCGCCACTAAGACAGGGAGACAGCGGCGGACGACATACGCCAACATCTGCCAGTGGATCGTAAATGCCTGGGCGGATATATCGGTCTCAACTGTGGTCCGAACTTTCCGGAAGGCAGGATTCACGGAACTGCTGGAAAACAATAGCAACATTGACTCTGATGACTTCGACGAGACGGAGCCGGCCATTTTGGATCCCGTATTCGCCCAACTTTTTAATTCGGACACCGAAGGAGAAGAATTCGAGGGATTTATGAATGAAGAATAACTTCAGAAAGTGAGCGTTATGTTTATTTTGTGTGTTGTGACATTGCTATTGCTCTGCACTATTTTGAATTTTACTATGTTTGTGATTGCACATTTGCACATTACCGTACATTTTGGGAGTGAACAGAGTTGTTAGAACGCTGTTTTTTAATATATTATTAAAGTTTGACTGACCAATCTGACTGTTTTTTTGACATTCCCTTTAGCGCAGTTAGATGCGGCTTATAACACGGGGCGGCTTATAGGTGGACAAAGTTTTGAAATATGCCGTTCATTGAAGGCGCGGCTTATAACCCAGGGCGGCTTATGGTGCGGAAAATACGGTAGTTTTTTTTCCACTTTCCGACATATAACAATCTGTTCGTTCTCTGTGGCTAGCAATGGAGCTAATGGGAGCTATCAATTCTACCTCTAAATCACTTTAAAAATGCATTCAAAAACCGTCGACAATAATTAATTTACGCTCTGTAACCTGTATAATTCCAAACTGTAACAACATTGTTATTGTAAGAGTGAACACTGAGGAACTCTTTTTCTAGCGTACTAACACATCTACATGCTACGGTATTAGCTTCTGCATATATACATACTTGCAGTGTGTATATTGTATATATTACCTATTGTTATGAAGGTGTTTGTTACTACATTATATATATACTTGCAGTGTGTATGTTGTACATATGACATATTGTTATGAAGGTGTCTGTTACTACATTATATATATATATTTGCAGTGTGTATATTGTACATATTACACATTGTTATGAAGGTGTTTGTTATTACATTATATATATACTTGCAGTGTGTATATTGTACATATTACATATTGTTATGAAGGTGTCTGTTACCACATTATATATATATACTTGCAGTGTGTATGTTGTACATATGACATATTGTTATGAAGGTGTCTGTTCCTACATTATATATATACTTGCAGTGTGTATATTGTACATATGACATATTGTTATGAAGGTGTCTGTTACTACATTATATATACTGTATACTTGCAGTGTGTATATTGTACATATGACATATTTTTTATGAAGGTGTCTGTTACTACATAATATATATACTTGCAGTGTGTACATCAAACATATTACATATTGTTATGAAGGTGTACATTACTACATTATATATATACTTGCAGTGCGTATATTGTACATATGACATATTGTTATGAAGGTGTCTGTTACTACATTATATATATACTTGCAGTGTGTATATAAAACATATGTGTATATTTTGGTTATGAAGGTGTATGTTACTACATTATAGTGTGTATATTGTACATATTAAATATTGTTATGAAGGTGTATGTTACTACATTATATATATATATATACTTGCAGTGTGTATATTGTACATATGACATATTTTTGTGAAGGTGTCTGTTACTACATTATATATATACTTGCAGTGTGTGTATTGTACATATTAAATATTGTTATGAAGGTGAATGTTACTACATTATATATATACTTGCAGTGTGTATATTGTACATATGACATATTGTTATGAAGGTGTCTGTTACTACATTATATATATATATATATATATATATATATATATATATATATATATATATATATATATATATATATATATATATATATATATATCAATCAATCAATCAATGTTTATTTATATAGCCCTAAATCACAAGTGTCTCAAAGGGCTGCACAAGCCACAATGACATCCTCGGTATAGCCCACATAAGGGCAAGGAAAAACTCACCCCAGTGGGACGTCGATGTGAATGACTATGAGAAACCTTGGAGAGGACCGCATATGTGGGTAACCCCCCCCCCCCCCCCCCCCTCTAGGGAGACCGAATGCAATGGATGTCGAGTGGGTCTAACATAATATTGTGAGAGTCCAGTCCATAGTGGATCCAGCATAACAGTAAGAGTCCAGTCCACAGTGGGGTCAGCAGGAAACCATCCATATATACACTTCCAGTGTGTATATTGTACATATTACATATTGTTATGAAGGTGTTTGTTACTACATTACATATATACTTGCAGTGTGTATATAAAACGTTTATGGAGGGTTTTTAAGTTGTTTTAGAGACTTTGAAGGCTACAAAGGTGACTACCTCTAGCTGCATCTTCCAAGCGTATTTTATCGTCTTTAAAATCCTAAAAAAAAAAAATGTAAAAAGACTTGTGTTCTTGTCTCTCATAATGATTGTGAACGATAGGCACAATCCCAAAAAAAGTGCAGTTCCCCTTTAAAGCCCATTAAGAGTTTCCACAACGTTGGAACTTGAAGCATGCAATTGTCCAAAAGATTCAGAATTAAGATTCAGGGGGAACTAAAGGGTTTAGCAGAATCCCCGATTAGACAAGAGCTGTGTCACAACACCATTTAATACATCTCCCTGAGAACCACTTGCAGACGTGTGTTACAAGGCTGTTTTTGCCAAAATGTTTCACTCTGACATTAGACCACCAACAAATGTCCACTGCAGACTGAAAACGCTGATTATTAGGAGCGTGTATGCAAACTATATCTTCTTTAAAAAGGGCAGGATTGTTTTTATTTACTCGAACTGGGCACAATTGGTCAACACTCCCATTTTGTTTTACTTGACTTCAAAATAAAAGCACCACAGTAAAACGCTGTACGTGATTCACCGCAATTGACAATAGTAATGCGGGGGCGGGACTCGCGACTGATAATAAAATCCTTACTAGTTTATCCTTATATTCTTATTTTATAATGCAAATGTGGACAAGTGTGGGGTTGGGTATCATTTACATATCTGATACCGGAGACAAATCGGTACAGTGGTCCCTTCACATAGCGTTCCACAACCGAGCTCGTAACTCCAAACCCTCGTATCCCAAATCAAACCAGCCCATTGAAATTAATCTATCTATCTAATCTATTTAATACGACCCTCGCAAAACAGCATCATTGTAACATGCCTTCAAAAAGAAAAACACATTTTTCGACAAGAAATGTTGTTCGAAAAACATTACAACAGCACACCTTGTTTTCATAGAGCTCATGTTTTTTTCTACCGAGGCAGCTGTCTCTGTCGTGTATGTTTCGCATGAGCATGTACTGTATGAGTGGCCGACAATTATATTATTAATTATAATTTGACAAGCGATATGTATATCTTTGTACTGTACCAGGCCTCACATTTTTACTTTTTATGGTCAAGGCAAGTGTTGCCTTAAAGCAGGGCTCATATTTTCACTTTCAGTGAATTCTAGCTATATATACATATTTATTTATTTAATTATATATATATATATATATATTATATATAAATAAGAGAAATACTTGAATTTCAGTGTTCATTTATTTACACATTTACACACACATAACACTCATCTACTCATTGTTGAGCTAAGGGTTGAATTGTCCATCCTTGTTCTATTCTCTGTCACTATATTTCTAACCATGCTGTACACCCTCTCTGATGATGCATTCTGCTTCGTCTCCTTGTTGTGTGCGCAGTTGTGCACTGCACTCTCTAAAAGCCCTAGATGTTATTGTCACATATGCATGTACAGTAGATGGCAGTATTGTCCTGTTTAAGAGTGTCACAACATTGCCGTTTACAGCAGACGAACTGCTTTACGGTAGACGAAAACGTGACTGCTGTTGTTGTGTGCTGTTACCGCGCTGGGAGGACGTTAATGAAACTGCCTAACAATAAACCCACATAAGAAACCAAGAACTCGCCCTTGATCATTCTACAGTTATAACGTGATTGGGCAGGCAAGCTGTTTATATTGTGGCAAAGCGGACGTGAAAACAGGCTGTCGACATGTCACTCAGGTCCGCATGGAGCTGGATGGGGCGTGGCCTCCAGCTCCGCCTGAATTTCGGGAGATTTTCGGGAGAAAATTTGCCCCGGGAGGTTTTCGGGAGAGGCGCTGAATATCGGGAGTCTCCCGGAAAATCTGGGAGGGTTGGCAAGTATGATATATGTGTATACATATATGTGTGTATGTATATATAAATGTGTGTGTATATATATATATATATATATATATATATATATATATATATATACATATATGTGTGTATGTATATATAAATGTGTGTGTGTATATATATATATATATATATATATATATATATATATATATATATATATATATATATATATATATACACATATATATATATATACATACATATATATACATATATATATACACATATATATATATATACATACATACATATATATATACATATATATATATATACATACATATATATACGTGTGTGTGTGTATATATATATATATATATATATATATATACACACATTTGTATATATATATATATATACACACACACGTATATATATGTATGTATATATATATATATATACACATTTTTTTATTCATTATTAATATAAACTTGTCAGCTTTCTGTCATTTCATGATGCCTTTATATCTATCTTTACATTTTGATAGAGAGAAGTATTTTTTTATTTTTTTTAAGTTATGTACATTTATATGTACATGTAGAGTCTGTATCGGGACAGATCCATTAAGAGTGGCCGTGCGCGACCCAAGGGTCCCTGGTTCAATCCCCACCTAGTACCAACCTCATCATGTCCGTTGTGTCCTGAGCAAGACACTTCACCCTTGCTCCTGATGGGTGCTGGTTAGCGCCTTGCATGGCAGCTCCCTCCATCAGTTATGTGAATGTGTGTGTGAATGGGTAAATGTGGAAGTAGTGTCAAAGCGCTTTGAGTACCTTGAAGGTAGAAAAGCGCTATACAAGTACAACCCATTTATCATTTATTAAGAGTTTGAGCAGAAATATGTCATATAGGAATTAACTATACACAATAACACATTAACAAAATGATGTGTCGAATGTTTTTCAAAGTAATACCTTTGTGACATGAAAACATGGCTTTTACTTTTTGATATCAAAATAAAACACAAAGCAGTTTGGCTCATGAAGATAAAGTCTAATAAACAAGATGTGTTCTTCTCCAACGCCCCCTTGTGGTTCAGTATAACAGTTTGGCCAGCAACAAGAAAAACAGGAGTGACACCTCCCACATCAAATACGCAAACTTCACAGCCAGCGTTCAGTTCGATGAGATGACAAAACATTTTAGCTAGTACTGATGTTATTTGAACACTGATACAGTTTGCAGTTAAATAAAGGAGGAATGAACATCCCAGTAAACAAAGTAAAGACTTTATAAACAAGTTGTGACAACATTCACGACACATCGCCTGCTGCATGTTTCCTCGCCTCATTAACTCTCAGCCACAGCAGCTGATGGACGCTGCATTGAAACAATGAATGCAACATCAAAAAGTTTTTCTCCTTCGCTGTATACTTTTAGTGTGGGGACAAGTGCGTCTGTTGCCAATATTGTCCACACCTGTCTCCATCTAAACACAGCAGTGCGCTCTTTAACGAATGGCGGGAAGCGAGGGAAAATGACTGTAGCGTCCCAGAAGAGTTGGTGCTGCAATGAATTCTGGGAATTTGTTCTGTTGTGTTGCGGTGCAAATATTCTCCCGAACTATGTTTGTCTTTGTTGTTTAGTGTGGTTTAACGATATGGCACAGCTTTATGACAGTGTTGGCGTTGTTTATACGGCCACCCTTAGTGTGACATGTATGGCTGTTGAGTAAGTATGCCCTTCATTCACTTGAATGAGTGCGTTCAAAATTAACATGATCATTAAACTTGACCATTGTCATATTGAGTGGTAGCTTTTCTTAACATCGTCAAATGCAGTCCATCATAGCGCTTGACTCTTGTGGTGTTAGTCCGCCATGATTATCAAGCTGAAAGACGCTCAGTGCACATGCGCCTGACTTCGTGTTGCCTTAACTGCATTAATAAATGACAGAGTTTCGGTAATTAAAAAATTAGACGGTATTACTAGCCGTCTGGAATTTTTTCGCGAATTATTATTACACCGTTGGCCATTATATCCCTAGTCCAAGTAAAAAGGCAAGGGCTGTCACGGCATGTTCATTGTCTACCACTTTTCCTTAATAATGTTGACAAAATAGTAGAATGATAAATGACACAATATGTTACTGCATGTGTCAGCAAACTAATTAGGAGTCTTTGTTTGCTTACTTACTACTAAAAGACAAGTTGTCTTGAATGTTCCCTATCTTATTTAAGGACAAACTTGCAATAAGAAACATATGTTTAATGTACTGTAAGATTTTTTTGTTAAAATAAAGCCAATAATGCAATTTTTTGTGGTCCCCTTTATTTAGAAAAGTATCGAAATAAATTTTGGTACCGATACCAAAATATTAATATATACACTTATATATATATATATATATATATATATATATATATATATATATATATATATATATATATATATATATATATATATATATATATATATATATATGTCTTAATAAGGTTATCCAAAAAATAGTGCTCGATACCGTAGTAGAGCGCAATATATGTATGTGTGGGAAAACAAAATCACAAGACTACTTCATCTCTACAGGCCTGTTTCATGAGGGGTTCCCTCAATC
The DNA here is from genome assembly GCF_033978685.3 of Nerophis lumbriciformis. Classification (NCBI taxonomy): domain Eukaryota; kingdom Metazoa; phylum Chordata; class Actinopteri; order Syngnathiformes; family Syngnathidae; genus Nerophis; species Nerophis lumbriciformis. The sequence continues at coordinate 64,235,534 of NC_084550.2, read as the reverse complement.
ATCAGGAGATTTTAATGGGAGCATTCACATACCATGGTTTATATAGGTCACAGAGTGGGTGGGTACAGGCTGGCGTAGGGGCGTGGTGATTGGCTCATGAGTTACCTAGGAGGTGTTTCCGTCTGTGGCGGCATGCTGATACAATTTCACTGCGCTTGTTGAGGGATGACAGGTCTGGACGGTATATAATAAACAGTTTCTCTTTCAAGCATAGGTTGCATCTTTTATTACCACTATTGTAAGGTGTGCTGGATGCAAGAATTTGCCATGTTATTGAATATTCAACATTATTGTCTTTGAGGTCCCAAATGTGTTTGCTGAGTTTTGTGGTATTCCGCAGGTTTTGGTTCCTGAAAGAAGCCTTGTGATTGTTCCATCTGGTTTTAAACTCTCCCTCGGTTAATCCTACATATGTGTCGGATGTGTTAATGTCCTTGCGTGTTACCTTAGATTGGTAAACAACTGATGTTTGTAAGCACCCCCCGTTGAGAGGGCAATCAGGTTTCTTTCGACAATTACATCCTTTGTTGGTTT
>NC_084550.2:64220000-64230000 GCF_033978685.3 Nerophis lumbriciformis | reverse complement strand
TCATCATTGTTCAAATATTGTGACGTCTGTCGAGACGCTTATCTCCGTTTGGTGCCACACGCCCACACCATCAAAATGCAGAGGCAAAAATTTCCACATCAACACCGTATGAAAAAATTAGTGATTTTTTTACTTGTGATTTCCTTCTCTGCATGAAAGTTTAAAAGTGTAATATATAAATGCAGTATGAAGAATAATGTTTTAATGTAGACATGCAAGCCTTGAAAGAAAATTTTGAAAATCAAGACTACATTTCCTGCAAATGGGTGCATTTCTACCCTATATTTTAACTTTAGATTTATTCTCATATCAAACTCTTTTGGCTGTCTTTTTGACACTTACATCTGGCGCCCCCCTCCACACCCTGGATTATAAATAATGTAAATAATTCAATGTGATTATCTTGTGTGATGACTGTATTATGATGATAGTATATATCTGATAGTATATATCTGTATCATGAATCAATTTAATTGGACCCCGACTTAAACAAGTTGAAAAACGTATTAGAGTGTTACCATTTAGTGGTCAATTGTACAGAATATGTACTTCACTGTGCAACCTACTAATAAAAGTCTCAATCAATCAATCAAAACACATAGAATCATCATACTGCTGTGATTATATGCATCAAGTGTTCATTCAAGGCTAAAGCAAAATATCGAGATATATATCGTGTATCGCAATATGGCCTTAAAATATCGCAATATTAAAAAAAGGCCATATCGCCCAGCCCTAGTTCAATGATGCCATTTCTGTTTGTCATGTATAATTTTGTCTATTTTGTGTTTATCCTTGAATAAACAGGTCAGTTTCTTGTTACCAACCATTGTGTATTATTCAAACTCCCCTAATTCAGCTGGCTAGTTGTTATCAAGAGTACTAAAACCCTTTTCAACATGATTCTGACAACTAAGTAGGCTAAATAACTTTAAACTTTAATACATGCTCAAATAGGCCAGTATCGGTCAGTATCGGTATCGGTCAGTATCGGTATCGGATCGGAAATGCAAAAACAATATCGGTATCGGATCGGAAGTGCAAAAACCTGTCTGCAATCTCAAAGTGCATGTTGTTGCCAAATGTATTTCATATGCTGTAAACCTAGTTCATAGTTGTTAGTTTCCTTTAATGCCAAACAAACACATACCAATCGTTGGTTAGAAGGCGATCGCCGAATTTGTCCTCGCTTTCTCCCGTGTCGCTGGCTGTCGTGTCTTTTTCATCGGTTTCGCTTGCATACGGTTCAAACCGATATGGCTCAATAGCTTCAGTTTCTTCTTCAATTTCGTTTTCGCTACCTGCCTCCACACTACAACCATCCGTTTCAATACATGCGTAATCTGCTGAATCGCTTAAGCCGCTGAAATCGAGCTAATGTCGCTATAATTTGCTGTTCTATACGCCATGTTTGTTTGTATTGGCATCACTGTGTGACATCATAGGAAAATGGACGGGTGTACGGTATATAACGATGGTTAAAATCAGGAACTTTGAAGCTTTTTTTAGGGATATTGCGTGATGGGTAAAATTTTGAAAAAAACTTCGAAAAATAAAATAAGCCACTGGAAACTGATTTTTAATGGTTTTAACCCTTCTGAAATTGTGATAATGTTCCCCTTTAAAGACTAATGCTTAGGTAAACCAAACTAATCTGTCTCAAACGTTAATGGCTTCTTCTTTGGTGACGGAGGTGACAGGCTCCAAGTGTTGCTCTTCATGCCTGACTGTCAGAGGCTCGCCGACAAAGACAGACCTGCCAATCGGGTCGGGCAGCATTCTGAGCGAGAGGAAATGCAACGCCAACTACTTTCAGGAGCGCCTTTGAGCCAGGAACGTATTCAAGCATTGGTCACAGCTGTGCCGGCCGCTTCCCACGTGACCCCAAACAGTTCGGCCATTGTTAAGCCAGCTAAACTCGGACGGGGACGAGAAGACGGAGATCTAATGGATGGTCAGGGGGACTTCCCAAACCTGTTTTTTTAGAACTAATCCTTTCAACGAGCGAGTAGCCGTTGCCATCTCAACCAGCCGGCTAATCAATTGACATGCATCCCACATCACTCTCAACCCCTTCAAATGCAAGCCACCCCAACCCGGCTTGCGGAGAGCTGACGAGGGTGGAAACTGGTATTTCAGGTCAAAGGCCGCTTTTTTACCTCCATGATACAGTCCAGGGGGCAACAAGACGTTGTTGTTCAAAACCAGGGACATAATGAATATGGACTTTTTCCCCCGTGTTCTAAATACAGACTGGTGTTTTGTTCAAAGGCACCACAGCAGGCAGCCTCATGACCAGCAGACCTGATGGCATCGAACAAGAGGCCCGTTCATTTGCAGCGCAACTCAAATGACACAGCATGTTCCTGCTTACCCCGTGTTTATATTTGCCTCTTTACGTCCCTCCATTGTACTCTCAGCTACTTCCTCTCCCGCCTGTGTGTGTGTGTTCTTGTATTTCTACAGAGAAAAGTACCTTCCATATGAGGACCGGTGAACAAGTTAGGACCGAAATCATGTTCCCAATATGGAAAAGCATTGCATCTAATAGAGAATGTCTCATTTGCACCCCTAGTGGTGAAATCTATCAAAATTAGGGTGGTCCCAAAAAGGAGGGATTTTTCAAATTGACTGTGTGTCGGTTTTAAAAGTGCTCCCCCTCTGGTCAACATATGAAATAACAAGTATGTGTAAGAAATTGAAATTCGCCCCCTTTGGCCAACATTAATTAAAATAAATAAATAAATATGTAAATAGAGACATACTGTAATAACTTGAAGTAAATAATGAAGATTAGAAAACAATTACAAACAAAAAATTCCAAAAATATATTTTTCTCACAGTGTCGATTTCTCATATTCTTTCTGTTTCTCTAATAATGCATTATTTTCTCGTAATATTATTACTTTTTTATGTTAAATTATTACTTTTTAATGCAAAATGGTGACATTTGTCATAAAAAATTCTGACTTTTATCTAGGGATGATACTCGAAACCGATTTTCCCGGTTGTTCGATAAGAAAAGAACCGAGTCCTCGGACTCGAATCCCTTTTTGAGAACCGGTACCCGTTATCGAGACCACTATAGTAAAGAAAAAGAGTTGGTTCTTTATTCGAATCCCTGGGAACGAATCCCGTCCCGACCAGAAATGCCCCTTGAGACATCACAAGAAATGACATCACGTAGCTCAGTCATTAGGCGCAGATAGGGAAAGCAGGAAAAACAATGGACCGGAAAAAACGCTCCAAGGTGTAATAAAGTTCAAAACAAAAGGTATAATCCAATGAATAACTTTACTGAGAGATTTGAGCAGGGTACAAACACATGACGAACACTTTTACGACCAACCGGAAACATAGCAACCAGGCTAGCAACGCACCTCCTTTACGGCAGCTGTCGCAACGTTCTTAAAGCAACCGCAGCACATAACTTTTGTTTTTCTTTCCTTGTAAACAAAACAAAATCACACTGTATATGTGTTGTCTGTCTAATTATAAATAATGCAGACGAGGCGTGTTGGCTGAGTTCTTGACGTTTACTTTCACAGCGTGCTCATAACCTCATTCTTAGCTGCCGGCGTGACGACATGCAACAACACTTTTCGGGGCTTCCGCGCATGCTGATCACTCCCGTTGCATGCTGGGTAGTAGAGATGCGCGGATAGGCAATTATTTCATCCGCAACCGCATCACAAAAGTCGTCAACCATCCGCCATCCACCCGATCTAACATTTAATCAAAACCGCACCCGCCCGCACCCGCCCGTTGTTATATATATATATAATATAGATGATGCAAGGCATTAGTGAGGTTATAAAGCTTTTGCCTGTTAAAGAAAGGAGACTGATCCAATGCAGCAGAGACATTCGCGTGCCACGCTGTCACGGCCCAGACGCACACCAGTGCGCAATCATCTGGGAGCCGCGCTGAGCGCACCTCTGAGCGCACCTCTAAGCGCGTGGAGGTGCGATGTCCCTCGCACCCGCGGCGGTTCCACCCGGGCTCGCGCCCGAGGCTTCAGCGCGCACCGCGGCGGCCATCCTACTCGTCGCGGCCTAGCCCTCGCGGCTCTCGCTGCCGGCGACGGCCGGGTATGGGCCCGACGCTCCAGCGCCATCCATTTTCAGGGCTAGTTGATTCGGCAGGTGGGTTGTTACACACTCCTTAGCGGGTTCCGACTTCCATGGCTACCGTCCTGCTGTCTATATCAACCAGGGTGAGCCCCACCCCTTTCGTGAGCGCACTGTGCGCGGAGTGACCCCTGTTACGCGCCCCCGGCAACGGGGGTGGCGGGCAGGTAAGCTGCGCGGGCGGAGCGCGCGGAGTGACCCCTGTTACGAGCCCCCGGCCACGGGGGTGGCGGGCAGGTAAGCTGCTTACATGCTGCGCGTGACGCCGGCCGCGGCGAAGGCGGACGAGGCGGGGTGTCGGTGCGGTGGGCGCGGTGGTGACCCTGGACGTGCGTCGGGCCCTTCTCGCGGATCACCTCAGCTACGGCTCCCGGTGGGGCCCTCTCGGGGGAAGGGGCCTCGGTCCCGGACCCCGGCGAGGCGTCCCTTCTCCGCTCCGTAAAAGTGTCCATCTCTTTTTTTTTTTCTTCTTCTGTTGTGGCATATGCTGCAGGTGCCTGCTCGTTTTTCGTATGTGGGTAACAACATTTAACTATGTATATATATTTCCGAATTGGTTTAACTGCCACCCGCCTGAATCTATTTAAAATCTTTTTTTTTTTTTATTTCAACCGCCCGACCCGACCCGCGGATAAAATCTAATTTTTTTTTATTTCAACCGCCCGACCCGCGGATAATCCGCGGACTCCACGGTTGTGTCCGCGGTAGTGTAGTTGTTATATTCCCTAGCTCATAACATCACATCTTTCCCCCTATAAAGAAATAATGTTAACTCAATAAAGTGTATTTCTTTTTTTAGCTTTAACTTCTCATTTTTTAGCATTGTAACCACATTTGCAAACAACTTTGCTCTTCATAGAATTTTCTTTCAATAAAGAAATAATGCGCAAAATTGTCAAATCATCATAACAAACAGTTATGTCAAATAGCAGCAGAAGTGCACTTTTTGGAGAGCTGTATTATTTTAAGTTTTGTGCCCAAGGGACTGATTTTATTTAACGCTATATTATTATTTATACACCTATAGTGATCACAGAGACAGGTTGTTTTTGTGTTACTGTATATATTTGTTTTTCTGAAAAATCCCACTTAATATACTTTGGGTAACAACAGTCAATATTTATTTATTTTATTTTATTAGGGGGGTAACAGTCAATATTTATTTATTTATTAGATTTAATTGTTTTCTTATATAATAAAAGTGAGCTTTTGTTAAACCAAATATTGTGTATTTTTTTCCATATACAACAACCTATCTGGACTCGATAAGAGAATCGATAAGGAATGGGTTCGATAAGAGGATTCGATAATAGGCTCGAACTCGATAATTTCTTATCAAACATCATCCCTAAGTGTGTGTAAGAAATTGAAATGCGCCCCCTTTGGCCAACATTAATTTAAAAAAATAAATAAATATGTAAATAGAGACATACTGTAATAACTTGAAGTAAATAATGAAGATTAAAAAACAATTACAAACAAAAAATTCCAAAAATATATTTTTCTCACAATGTGTCGACTTCTTTCTTATAAAATTCGGAACGGTTTCTCATATTCTTTCTGTTTCTCTAATAATGCATTATTTTCTTGTAAAATTATTACTTTTTAATGCAAAATGGTGACATGTGTCATAAAAAATTCTGACTTTTATCTCAATATTGCTAATTTTTTTGTTGTTCTTGTAAAGTAGTGACATCTATGACTTTTGTCATAGTTTTGCCGAGTAAAATTAAAATTATTATTGGAATATTGCCAAAATGTTTAAGTTTTCTTATAACATTTTGACTTTTTCGAGTAAAATTACGACTCTTTTCATAAAATTGTAAGCTCTTCTTGTAAAATTGCGACTCTTATTGAGTATAATTCCAACTTTTGTCATAATATTGCAAATGTTCAGTTTTTGTAAAATTTTGACTTGCGTTGAGTAAAATTAAGACTTTTATTATAATACTGCCAAAATTCTAAGTTGTTCTTGTGAAATTGTGACCTTTTTCTTGTGAAATTCAAACAAATTTTTCAAAACAAGCTTTTTTATATTTGCATAGTATGTATATATTATTAATGTTGTAAATACAAATCGTGTATATCTAGACAAGGTGGCCCTAAAAAGGTAAGAACTACAAGAACGTGTGTGTGTGTGTGTGTGTGTGTGTGTGTGTGTGTGTGTGTGTGTGTGTGTGTGTGTGTGTGTGTGTGTGTGTGTGTGTGTGTGTGTGTGTGTGTGTGTGTGTGTGTGTGTGTGTGTCATCAAAAACTGTCATTCATAACAATGTGTGCATGTCAGCATGAAGACAGGAAGTGTGTGTGAGAAAACCCTTTGCTGGCTTTGATGGGGCACCAGGGGAGTAACCAATTGATTGAACGATTCGATTCGATTCGATATCTGTGGTTGCCGTCACAATTCAGGGACGATATTATTTGTTTTAAAACGATTCGATCCGAAACGACTCATAGTTGAAATCGATTTAGTGACATTTTTGCAAAAATAATCAAGCAGTGTGACTGTGAAATAAATACGGGACTCTGCAGGTGAAGTTTCCTATATTCCTGTTATTTCTTGTCATGAATGATGTATTTTATGATACAAATCAGCAAGTAAACAACCATTTCTGTTATTTCTTGTTATGAATGATGTATATTATGATACAAACAAGTAAAGTACACAACAATTCCTGTTATTTATTGTTGTTAATATTGTATATTATGATACAAACAAGCAAGTAAACAATAATTCATGTTATTTCTTGTTATGAATGATGTATATTATGATACAAACAAGTACACAACAATTCCTGTTATCTCTTGTTATGAATGATGTATATTATGATACAAACAAGTAAAGTACACAAATATTCCTGTTATTTCTTGATATGAATTATGAATATTATGATAAAAACAAGTACACAACAATTCCTGTTATTTCTTGTTATGAATAATGTATATAATATAATACAAACAAGCAAGTAAACAACAATTCCTGTTATTTCTTGTTATGAATTATGTATATTATGATACAAACAAGTACACAACAATTCCTGTTATTTCTTGTTATGAATGATGTACATTATGATACAAACAAGTAAAGTACACAACAATTCCTGTTATTTATTGTTGTTAATATTGTATATTATGATACAAACAAGCAAGTAAACAATAATTCATGTTATTTCTTGTTATGAATGATGTATATTATGATACAAACAAGTACACAACAATTCCTGTTATCTCTTGTTATGAATGATGTATATTATGATACAAACAAGTAAAGTACACAACAATTCCTGTTATTTCTTGATATGAATGATGTATATGATGATACAAACAAGTAAAGTTAACAACAATTCCTGTTATTTCTTGTTATGAATTATGTATATGATGATACAAACAAGTAAAGTACACAACAATTTGTTATTTCTTGTTATGAATTATGTATATTATGAAACAAACAAGTACACAACAATTCCTGTTATTTGTTGTTATGAATAATGTATATTATGATACAAACAAGTACACAACAATTCCTGTTATTTCTTGTTATGAATGATGTATATTATGTTACAAACAAGCAAGTAAACAACAATTCCTGTTATTTCTTGTTATGAATAATGTATATTATGATACAAACAAGTACACAACAATTCCTGTTATTTCTTGTTATGAATTATGTATATTATGATACAAACAAGTAAAGTACACAACAATTCCTGTTATTTCTTGTTATGAATGATGTATAAATGAATTATGATACAAACAAGCAAAGTACACAATTCCTGTTATTTCTTGTTATGAATGATGTACATTGTGATACAAACAAGTACAAAACAATTCCTGTTATCTCTTGTTATGAATGATGTATATTATGATACAAACAAGTACACAACAATTCCTGTTATTTCTTGTTATGAATAATGTATATTATGATACAAACAAGCAAGTAAACAACAATTCCTGTTATTTCTTGTTATGAATGATGTATATTATGATACAAACAAGTACAAAACAATTCCTGTTATTTCTTGTTATGAATGATGTACATTATGATACAAACAAGCAAGTAAACAACAATTCCTGTTATTTCTAGTTATGAATGATGTATATTATGATACAAACAAGTACACAACAATTCCTGTTATTTCTTGTTATGAATGATGTATATTATGATACAAACAAGCACACAACAATTCCTGTTTTTTTTTGTTATGAATGATGTATAAATGAATTATGATACAAACAAGCAAAGTACACAACAATTCCTGTTATTTCTTGTTATGAATGATGTATATGATGATACAAACAAGTAAAGTAAACAACAATTCCTGTTATTTCTTGTTATGAATTATGTATATGATGATACAAACAAGTAAAGTACACAACAATTCCTGTTATTTTTTGTTATGAATGATGTATATTATGATACAAAAAAGTAAAGTACACAACAATTCCTGTTATCTCTTATCTCTTGTTATGAATTATGTATATTATGATAACAACAAGTAAAGTACACTACAATTCCTGTTATATCTTGTTATTAATAATGTATAAATGAATTATGATACAAACAATCAAAGTACACAACAATCCCTGTTATTTCTTGTTATGAATGATGTATATGATGATACAAACAAGTAAAGTAAACAACAATTCCTGTTATTTCTTGTTATGAATTATGTATATGATGATACAAACAAGTACACAACAATTCCTGTTATTTTTTGTTATGAATGATGTATATTATGATACAAACAAGTAAAATACACAACAATTCCTGTTATGTCTTGTTATGAATTATGTATATTATGATACAAACAAGTAAAGTACACAACAATTCCTGTTATTTCTTGTTATGAATGATGTATAAATGAATTATGATACAAACAAGCAAAGTACACAACAATTCCTGTCATTTCTTGTTATGAATGATCTATATTATGATACAAACAAGTGAAGTACAAAACAATTCCTGTTATCTCTTGTTATGAATGATGCATATTATGATACAAACAAGTAAAGTACACAACAATTCCTGTTATTTCTTGTTATTAATAATGTATAAATGAATTATGATACAAACAAGCAAAGTACACAACAATTCCTGTTATTTCTTGTTATGAATGATGTATTTTATGATACAAGCAAGTAAAGTACACAACAATTCCTGTTATCTCGTGTTATGAATGATGTATATTATGATAAAAACAAGTAAAGTACACAACAATTCCTGTTATTTCTTGTTATTAATAAAGTATATTATGATACAAACAAGCAACTAAACAATAATTCCTGTTATTTCTTGTTATGAATTATGTATATTATGATACAAAAAAGTAAAGTACACAATTCCTGTTATGTCGTGTTATGGATGATGTATATTATGATACACACAAGTAAAGTACACAACAATGTTTTGACGTGCAAAATAGATTTAATGTTTTACGTCTTTATTATTAAAAGTGCTATAAAAACTTCATAGTAGAGATGTAACGTATTGTTGTAGAAATCGCGGTACAGTCAGTCCTGTGACGCGTGACTGTATCTAACGAAACCTTGGAGAGTTTAATTTTTTTCTGGCACTTTTGCTTTGGCGGGTCTGAAAATAAACTGCATCTCCCAGAATCCTTTGCGCAGCGCAAGACCGCAATGTGGGGACATGGAGAGAAAGAGGAAGCAGGAAGTGAGGTTTGTTCCACTTCCTATTAGACAAGGTGCATAGTTTTTTTTTATCTGTCCATAATCTTTTAAGTTATGTTGCTAACAAACAGACAAACATAACATAACCTGTGTGGCGGAGGTCAAAAAAGCGCGCAGTCAGCTGGGTCAAAAGTATACATACAGCAATGTTAATATTTGCTTACATGTCCCTTGGCAAGTTT
>NC_084550.2:64050000-64217500 GCF_033978685.3 Nerophis lumbriciformis | reverse complement strand
ACACCAGCAGATGACATGGCACCCCAAACCATCACTGATGGTGGAAACTTTACACTAGACTTCAGGCAACGTGGATCCTGTGCCTCTCCTGTCTTCCTCCAGGCTCTGGGACCTCGATTTCCAAAGGAAATGCAAAATTTGCATGGTTGGGTGATGGTTTGGGGTGCCATGTCATCTGCTGGTGTCGGTCCACTCTGTTTCCTGAGATCCAGGGTCAACGCAGCCGTCTACCAGCAAGTTTTAGAGCACTTCATGCTTCCTGCTGCTGACCTACTCTATGGAGATAGAGATTTCAAGTTCCAACAGGACTTGGCGCCTGCACACAGCGCAAAATCTACCCGTGCCTGGTTTACTGACCATGGTATTTCTGTTCTAAATTGGCCCGCCAACTCCCCTGACCTTAGCCCCATAGAAAATCTGTGGGGTATTGTGAAAAGGAAGATGCAGAATGCCAGACCCAAAAACGCAGAAGAGTTGAAGGCCACTATCAGAGCAACCTGGGCTCTCATAACACCTGAGCAGTGCCAGAAACTCATCGACTCCATGCCACGCCGCATTAAGGCAGTAATTGAGGCAAAAGGAGCTCCAACCAAGTATTGAGTATTGTACATGCTCATATTTTTCATTTTCATACTTTTCAGTTGGCCAACATTTCTAAAAATCCCTTTTTTGTATTAGCCTTAAGTAATATTCTAATTTTGTGACACACGGAATTTTGGATTTTCATTTGTTGCCACTTCAAATCATCAAAATTAAATGAAATAAACATTTGAATGCATCAGTCTGTGTGCAATGAATAAATATAATGTACAAGTTACACCTTTTGAATGCAATTACTGAAATAAATCAAGTTTTTCCAAAATATTCTAATTTACTGGCTTTTACCTGTATATATACACACACACATATATACAGGGTTTCCCCTAGACCAGGGGTCGGCAACCCAAAATGTTGAAAAAGCCATATTGGACCAAAAATACAAAAACAAATCTGTCTGGAGCCGCAAAAAATTAAAAGCCATATTACATACAGATAGTGTGTCATGAGATATAAATTGAATTAAGAGGACTTAAAGGAAACTAAATGACCTCAAATATAGCTACAAATGAGGCATAATAATGCAATATGTACATATAGCTAGCCTAAATAGCATGTTAGCATCGATTAGCTTGCAGTCATGCAGTGACCAAATATGTCTGATTAGCACTCCGCACAAGTCAATAACATCAACAAAACTCACCTTTGTGGAAAGTTTGGTGGACAAAATGAGACAGAAAAAGAAGTGGCATAAAACACATCCTAGAAAGTCGGAGAAAGTTATACATGTAAACTACAGTGAGTTCAAGGACCGCCAAAATTAGTAGGACAAAACGGCGCTCGCCAAATACTCGAATCAGTGAAGCATGTTTAATACAAACAGTGTGCTTTATAACAATTAGGGAGGTTTGTGTCATGTTTGTCCTCCTACAGAAACCATATTAAAACAAAAAAAAATTTTTTTTTGCCCCTCAACTTTATCCATTTTTCATACATTTTTTTAAAAAGCTCCAGAGAGCCACTAGGGCGGCGCTAAAGAGCCTCTAGAGCCGCAGGTTGCCGACCCCTGCCCTAGACTCCCAAAATACCTTTGGCGGTGGGGGTGTGGTTATGGGCGTGGTCATCATGACGTCATCGAATAAATTGCCTTATCCGCTACGATGACATGATTTTCTTAAAAAAAAAAAACTCTCTTTAGTTTTATCCTGCTTCTAAATATTTGTTTTAACTCCTGTGAAGCACTTTGTGAAACTTTTATTGTTTTCTAAAATGTGAAATACAAATAAAGTCGGTTGGATAGGATAAAAGGGCTAAAAACAAATGTATACACACATTGAAAAACAAATCAGTTATTATTACCGTATTTTTCGGACTATAAGTCGCAGTTTTTTTCATAGTTTGGCCAGGGGTGTGACTTATGTGTGAAATTATTAACACATTACCATAAAATATCAAATAATATTATTTAGCTCATTCACGTAAGAGACTAGACGTATAAGATTTCATTGGATTTAGCGATTAGGAGTGACAGATTGTTTGGTAAAGGTATAGCATGTTCTATATGTTATAGTTATTTGAATGACTCTTACCATAATATGTTACGTTAACATACCAGGCACGTTCTCAGTTGGTTATTTATGCCTCATATAACGTACACTTATTCAGCCTGTTGTTCACTATTCTTTGTTTATTTTAAATTGCCTTTCAAATGTCTATTCTTGGTGTTGGCTTTTATCAAATACATTTCCCCCAAAAATGCGACTTATATATGTTTTTCCCCTTCTTTATTATGCATTTTCGGCAGGTGCGACTTATACTCCGGTGCGCCTTATACTCCGAAAAATATGGTAATCAGTATTGGGAAATATTTTGACATTGTTTTGCCATATTTTCAATTGTACTTTGATAATCTTTCAAGTGTCAGTCTAGAAACTTTGAATTACCTTTTTTTAAATTAAAAACTATTATCAACAAATCTAATCTTCTTCCGGTTTATTATAAAATGTAGTCGTGTTTAAAGACTCTTAAGTTTTGTCCCTCCATGTCCCTGACGAAAGAGGCGAGATGTAGTGAGCATGACATCACACTTGCTTGGCGCTGCTGCTCCAGTTGGGCTTTCTATTCTTAAAAGCCGCCACTGTCCTCTTAATATTTGCACATTTAGTAGATGGCTGTCCACGGGTATATCTGGTTACATCCACATCACAGACATGCTGACAACACTCCAAACGTTTTGTTCAGCACTGTTTTCTGTAATCAAAGTCTTTTTTCGGTGGTCAAGTTTTCGGTACATCACTTGTCAATAGTGCACAAATAATAGGCTATATGTATCAATTCATACTGTAACGACCAGCTGATGTTAATGTTTTATGTTCGTGTGGTTTGGATTTAATGTCAGTTGTTCCCATGTTTACAAACACACCGTCCGGGCTTGAAAGGTGATTGGCGGAGAATGAGGTGTTGTGTGTCCGGCGGGGATGCGTGGACTTACAGACACGTAAGTGTGTACGCGGGAGGTAAAACCTGTTTAAATTGTGACGTTTGTTATCATAAGATTGGTAATAAAAGTTAAAAATAGCGTCGGACGTTGTGTGTTTCTTCTGGGGGCTACACTATATTTTATTACATTAATTTGATTTCAAGTAAAAAAAACAACCTATTTTTAATGTGAGAAAATTTTGTGAGATTTTGATATCGTTACATTCCTACTTCATAGGGCTCGAAAGGGCAGGTGATTTCGCAATGCATTGTGGGAGCTGGACAAAGTTATTGTTCACATAGCTGTACTCAACCAGCGGTATTGTGAGAATGAGCAACAAACTACATTAAAATGTATCGTACGAAAAAAAACCATCCGTGGACAGTACCGAAACAAACTGCACCCTGTTCCAAAGACTAGCCACCGAGAAAAATAAGTAAAATTGATGGAATTGATCCATGTGAGCACATCCAATAGACGAGATTTGAGCAAACAGACGAACGTGTCGTCAACGCAGTCAGTTTTTATACAGACCAAACATTTTGGAATGCAAAGTCGATAAAGGCTCACGGACAAACAAACTTTGGGTGTGTGCAAGACCTCGGAATGATGACAATAACGACGATGTTTGGTGGATAACCCCCATGTGACGTGACGTAAATAGTGGATTGTGCTCCCATGTCAAAGGATAGGGCGGCCACTATTCATGGGTGGGTCGATACAGTGTTGATAGTCGATAATTTGGTAAAAAAAAAAAAAAACAACACGGTTGACTCTGGTGAAAAAAAACGAACGGAAATTTGGGGTCCATGGCAAGACCGCGTTTCCCAGCAGGCACAAGACATTGAATCAATGTTGGGTTCTGACGTTGGTTTGAACATTGAATTTTGCTCATTTCCCGACCAATATTCTACAACACAAATACAACATTGCAACAACATGCTTTTTGACAACGATTAATCAATGTTGAATTCTGACGTTGATTTCACCATTGAAATTTGGTCGTTTCCCGGCCAATATTCTACAACACAAATACAACGTAGAAACAACATGCTTTTTGACAACGTGTATTCAATGTCAGGTTGTGACGTTGATTTTATCGTTGAAATGTGGTAATTTCACGACCCATATTCTACAACACAAATTCAACGTTGAAACAACATGTTTTTGACAACAATTAATCAATGTTGGGTTCTGACGTTGATTTTACCGTTGAAATTTGGTCATTTCCCGACCAATATTCTACAACACAAATACAACATTAAAACAACATGCTTTTTGACAACGTGTATTCAATGTCAGGTTGTGACGTTGATTTTATCGTTGAAATATGGTAATTTCACGACCCATATTCTACAACACAAATTCAACGTTGAAACAACATGTTTTTGACAACAATTAATCAATGTTGGGTTCTGACGTTGATTTTACCGTTGAAATTTGGTCATTTCCCGACCAATATTCTACAACACAAATACAGCATTAAAACAACATGCTGTTTGACAATGTCTATTCAATGTCAGGTTGTGACGTTGATTTTACCGTTGAAATGTGGTCATTTCACGACCCATATTCTACAACACAAATACCACGTTGAAACAACATGCTTTTTGACAACGATTAATCAATAATGAGTTATGACGTTGATTTGACCATTGAAATTTGGTCGTTTCCCGGCTAATATTCTACAACACAAATACAACATTAAAACAACATGCTGTTTGACAAAGTTTATTCAATGTCAGGTTGTGACGTTGATTTTATCGTTGAAATGTGGTCATTTCACGACCAATATTCTACAACACAAACACAACGTTGAAACAACATGCTTTTTGACAACGATTAATCAATGTTGGGTTCTGACGTTGATTTGATCGTTGAATTTTGCTCATTTCCCAACCAATATTCTACAACACAAATACAACACTGAAACAACATACAACATGCTTTTTGACAACGATTAATCAATAATGGGTTCTGACGTTGATTTCACCATTGAAATTTGGTCGTTTCCCGGCCAATATTCTACAACACAAATACAACGTAGAAACAACATGCTTTTTGACAACGTGTATTCAATGTCAGGTTGTGACGTTGATTTTATCGTTGAAATGTGGTAATTTCACGACCCATATTCTACAACACAAATTCAACGTTGAAACAACATGTTTTTGACAACAATTAATCAATGTTGGGTTCTGACGTTGATTTTACCGTTGAAATTTGGTCATTTCCCGACCAATATTCTACAACACAAATACAACATTAAAACAACATGCTTTTTGACAACGTGTATTCAATGTCAGGTTGTGACGTTGATTTTATCGTTGAAATATGGTAATTTCACGACCCATATTCTACAACACAAATTCAACGTTGAAACAACATGTTTTTGACAACAATTAATCAATGTTGGGTTCTGACGTTGATTTTACCGTTGAAATTTGGTCATTTCCCGACCAATATTCTACAACACAAATACAGCATTAAAACAACATGCTGTTTGACAATGTCTATTCAATGTCAGGTTGTGACGTTGATTTTACCGTTGAAATGTGGTCATTTCACGACCCATATTCTACAACACAAATACAACGTTGAAACAACATGCTTTTTGACAACGATTAATCAATAATGAGTTATGACGTTGATTTGACCATTGAAATTTGGTCGTTTCCCGGCTAATATTCTACAACACAAATACAACATTAAAACAACATGCTGTTTGACAAAGTTTATTCAATGTCAGGTTGTGACGTTGATTTTATCGTTGAAATGTGGTCATTTCACGACCAATATTCTACAACACAAACACAACGTTGAAACAACATGCTTTTTGACAACGATTAATCAATGTTGGGTTCTGACGTTGATTTGATCGTTGAATTTTGCTCATTTCCCAACCAATATTCTACAACACAAATACAACACTGAAACAACATACAACATGCTTTTTGACAACGATTAATCAATAATGGGTTCTGACGTTGATTTCACCATTGAAATTTGGTCGTTTCCCGGCCAATATTCTACAACACAAATACAACGTAGAAACAACATGCTTTTTGACAACGTGTATTCAATGTCAGGTTGTGACGTTGATTTTATCGTTGAAATGTGGTAATTTCACGACCCATATTCTACAACACAAATTCAACGTTGAAACAACATGTTTTTGACAACAATTAATCAATGTTGGGTTCTGACGTTGATTTTACCGTTGAAATTTGGTCATTTCCCGACCAATATTCTACAACACAAATACAACATTAAAACAACATGCTTTTTGACAACGTGTATTCAATGTCAGGTTGTGACGTTGATTTTATCGTTGAAATATGGTAATTTCACGACCCATATTCTACAACACAAATTCAACGTTGAAACAACATGTTTTTGACAACAATTAATCAATGTTGGGTTCTGACGTTGATTTTACCGTTGAAATTTGGTCATTTCCCGACCAATATTCTACAACACAAATACAGCATTAAAACAACATGCTGTTTGACAATGTCTATTCAATGTCAGGTTGTGACGTTGATTTTACCGTTGAAATGTGGTCATTTCACGACCCATATTCTACAACACAAATACAACGTTGAAACAACATGCTTTTTGACAACGATTAATCAATAATGAGTTATGACGTTGATTTGACCATTGAAATTTGGTCGTTTCCCGGCTAATATTCTACAACACAAATACAACATTAAAACAACATGCTGTTTGACAAAGTTTATTCAATGTCAGGTTGTGACGTTGATTTTATCGTTGAAATGTGGTCATTTCACGACCAATATTCTACAACACAAACACAACGTTGAAACAACATGCTTTTTGACAACGATTAATCAATGTTGGGTTCTGACGTTGATTTGATCGTTGAATTTTGCTCATTTCCCAACCAATATTCTACAACACAAATACAACACTGAAACAACATACAACATGCTTTTTGACAACGATTAATCAATAATGGGTTCTGACGTTGATTTCACCATTGAAATTTGGTCGTTTCCCGGCCAATATTCTACAACACAAATACAACGTAGAAACAACATGCTTTTTGACAACGTGTATTCAATGTCAGGTTGTGACGTTGATTTTATCGTTGAAATGTGGTAATTTCACGACCCATATTCTACAACACAAATTCAACGTTGAAACAACATGTTTTTGACAACAATTAATCAATGTTGGGTTCTGACGTTGATTTTACCGTTGAAATTTGGTCATTTCCCGACCAATATTCTACAACACAAATACAACATTAAAACAACATGCTTTTTGACAACGTGTATTCAATGTCAGGTTGTGACGTTGATTTTATCGTTGAAATATGGTAATTTCACGACCCATATTCTACAACACAAATTCAACGTTGAAACAACATGTTTTTGACAACAATTAATCAATGTTGGGTTCTGACGTTGATTTTACCGTTGAAATTTGGTCATTTCCCGACCAATATTCTACAACACAAATACAGCATTAAAACAACATGCTGTTTGACAATGTCTATTCAATGTCAGGTTGTGACGTTGATTTTACCGTTGAAATGTGGTCATTTCACGACCCATATTCTACAACACAAATGCAACGTTGAAACAACATGCTTTTTGACAACGATTAATCAATAATGAGTTATGACGTTGATTTGACCATTGAAATTTGGTCGTTTCCCGGCTAATATTCTACAACACAAATACAACATTAAAACAACATGCTGTTTGACAAAGTTTATTCAATGTCAGGTTGTGACGTTGATTTTATCGTTGAAATGTGGTCATTTCACGACCAATATTCTACAAAACAAACACAACGTTGAAACAACATGCTTTTTGACAACGATTAATCAATGTTGGGTTCTGACGTTGATTTGATCGTTGAATTTTGCTCATTTCCCAACCAATATTCTACAACACAAATACAACACTGAAACAACATACAACATGCTTTTTGACAACGATTAATCAATAATGGGTTCTGACGTTGATTTCACCATTGAAATTTGGTCGTTTCCCGGCCAATATTCTACAACACAAATACAACGTAGAAACAACATGCTTTTTGACAACGTGTATTCAATGTCAGGTTGTGACGTTGATTTTATCGTTGAAATGTGGTAATTTCACGACCCATATTCTACAACACAAATTCAACGTTGAAACAACATGTTTTTGACAACAATTAATCAATGTTGGGTTCTGACGTTGATTTTACCGTTGAAATTTGGTCATTTCCCGACCAATATTCTACAACACAAATACAACATTAAAACAACATGCTTTTTGACAACGTGTATTCAATGTCAGGTTGTGACGTTGATTTTATCGTTGAAATATGGTAATTTCACGACCCATATTCTACAACACAAATTCAACGTTGAAACAACATGTTTTTGACAACAATTAATCAATGTTGGGTTCTGACGTTGATTTTACCGTTGAAATTTGGTCATTTCCCGACCAATATTCTACAACACAAATACAGCATTAAAACAACATGCTGTTTGACAATGTCTATTCAATGTCAGGTTGTGACGTTGATTTTACCGTTGAAATGTGGTCATTTCACGACCCATATTCTACAACACAAATACAACGTTGAAACAACATGCTTTTTGACAACGATTAATCAATAATGAGTTATGACGTTGATTTGACCATTGAAATTTGGTCGTTTCCCGGCTAATATTCTACAACACAAATACAACATTAAAACAACATGCTGTTTGACAAAGTTTATTCAATGTCAGGTTGTGACGTTGATTTTATCGTTGAAATGTGGTCATTTCACGACCAATATTCTACAACACAAACACAACGTTGAAACAACATGCTTTTTGACAACGATTAATCAATGTTGGGTTCTGACGTTGATTTGATCGTTGAATTTTGCTCATTTCCCAACCAATATTCTACAACACAAATACAACACTGAAACAACATACAACATGCTTTTTGACAACGATTAATCAATAATGGGTTCTGACGTTGATTTCACCATTGAAATTTGGTCGTTTCCCGGCCAATATTCTACAACACAAATACAACGTAGAAACAACATGCTTTTTGACAACGTGTATTCAATGTCAGGTTGTGACGTTGATTTTATCGTTGAAATGTGGTAATTTCACGACCCATATTCTACAACACAAATTCAACGTTGAAACAACATGTTTTTGACAACAATTAATCAATGTTGGGTTCTGACGTTGATTTTACCGTTGAAATTTGGTCATTTCCCGACCAATATTCTACAACACAAATACAACATTAAAACAACATGCTTTTTGACAACGTGTATTCAATGTCAGGTTGTGACGTTGATTTTATCGTTGAAATATGGTAATTTCACGACCCATATTCTACAACACAAATTCAACGTTGAAACAACATGTTTTTGACAACAATTAATCAATGTTGGGTTCTGACGTTGATTTTACCGTTGAAATTTGGTCATTTCCCGACCAATATTCTACAACACAAATACAGCATTAAAACAACATGCTGTTTGACAATGTCTATTCAATGTCAGGTTGTGACGTTGATTTTACCGTTGAAATGTGGTCATTTCACGACCCATATTCTACAACACAAATACAACGTTGAAACAACATGCTTTTTGACAACGATTAATCAATAATGAGTTATGACGTTGATTTGACCATTGAAATTTGGTCGTTTCCCGGCTAATATTCTACAACACAAATACAACATTAAAACAACATGCTGTTTGACAAAGTTTATTCAATGTCAGGTTGTGACGTTGATTTTATCGTTGAAATGTGGTCATTTCACGACCAATATTCTACAACACAAACACAACGTTGAAACAACATGCTTTTTGACAACGATTAATCAATGTTGGGTTCTGACGTTGATTTGATCGTTGAATTTTGCTCATTTCCCAACCAATATTCTACAACACAAATACAACACTGAAACAACATACAACATGCTTTTTGACAACGATTAATCAATAATGGGTTCTGACGTTGATTTCACCATTGAAATTTGGTCGTTTCCCGGCCAATATTCTACAACACAAATACAACGTAGAAACAACATGCTTTTTGACAACGTGTATTCAATGTCAGGTTGTGACGTTGATTTTATCGTTGAAATGTGGTAATTTCACGACCCATATTCTACAACACAAATTCAACGTTGAAACAACATGTTTTTGACAACAATTAATCAATGTTGGGTTCTGACGTTGATTTTACCGTTGAAATTTGGTCATTTCCCGACCAATATTCTACAACACAAATACAACATTAAAACAACATGCTTTTTGACAACGTGTATTCAATGTCAGGTTGTGACGTTGATTTTATCGTTGAAATATGGTAGTTTCACGACCCATATTCTACAACACAAATTCAACGTTGAAACAACATGTTTTTGACAACAATTAATCAATGTTGGGTTCTGACGTTGATTTTACCGTTGAAATTTGGTCATTTCCCGACCAATATTCTACAACACAAATACAGCATTAAAACAACATGCTGTTTGACAATGTCTATTCAATGTCAGGTTGTGACGTTGATTTTACCGTTGAAATGTGGTCATTTCACGACCCATATTCTACAACACAAATGCAACGTTGAAACAACATGCTTTTTGACAACGATTAATCAATAATGAGTTATGACGTTGATTTGACCATTGAAATTTGGTCGTTTCCCGGCTAATATTCTACAACACAAATACAACATTAAAACAACATGCTGTTTGACAAAGTTTATTCAATGTCAGGTTGTGACGTTGATTTTATCGTTGAAATGTGGTCATTTCACGACCAATATTCTACAAAACAAACACAACGTTGAAACAACATGCTTTTTGACAACGATTAATCAATGTTGGGTTCTGACGTTGATTTGATCGTTGAATTTTGCTCATTTCCCAACCAATATTCTACAACACAAATACAACACTGAAACAACATACAACATGCTTTTTGACAACGATTAATCAATAATGGGTTCTGACGTTGATTTCACCATTGAAATTTGGTCGTTTCCCGGCCAATATTCTACAACACAAATACAACGTAGAAACAACATGCTTTTTGACAACGTGTATTCAATGTCAGGTTGTGACGTTGATTTTATCGTTGAAATGTGGTAATTTCACGACCCATATTCTACAACACAAATTCAACGTTGAAACAACATGTTTTTGACAACAATTAATCAATGTTGGGTTCTGACGTTGATTTTACCGTTGAAATTTGGTCATTTCCCGACCAATATTCTACAACACAAATACAACATTAAAACAACATGCTTTTTGACAACGTGTATTCAATGTCAGGTTGTGACGTTGATTTTATCGTTGAAATATGGTAATTTCACGACCCATATTCTACAACACAAATTCAACGTTGAAACAACATGTTTTTGACAACAATTAATCAATGTTGGGTTCTGACGTTGATTTTACCGTTGAAATTTGGTCATTTCCCGACCAATATTCTACAACACAAATACAGCATTAAAACAACATGCTGTTTGACAATGTCTATTCAATGTCAGGTTGTGACGTTGATTTTACCGTTGAAATGTGGTCATTTCACGACCCATATTCTACAACACAAATACAACGTTGAAACAACATGCTTTTTGACAACGATTAATCAATAATGAGTTATGACGTTGATTTGACCATTGAAATTTGGTCGTTTCCCGGCTAATATTCTACAACACAAATACAACATTAAAACAACATGCTGTTTGACAAAGTTTATTCAATGTCAGGTTGTGACGTTGATTTTATCGTTGAAATGTGGTCATTTCACGACCAATATTCTACAACACAAACACAACGTTGAAACAACATGCTTTTTGACAACGATTAATCAATGTTGGGTTCTGACGTTGATTTGATCGTTGAATTTTGCTCATTTCCCAACCAATATTCTACAACACAAATACAACACTGAAACAACATACAACATGCTTTTTGACAACGATTAATCAATAATGGGTTCTGACGTTGATTTCACCATTGAAATTTGGTCGTTTCCCGGCCAATATTCTACAACACAAATACAACGTAGAAACAACATGCTTTTTGACAACGTGTATTCAATGTCAGGTTGTGACGTTGATTTTATCGTTGAAATGTGGTAATTTCACGACCCATATTCTACAACACAAATTCAACGTTGAAACAACATGTTTTTGACAACAATTAATCAATGTTGGGTTCTGACGTTGATTTTACCGTTGAAATTTGGTCATTTCCCGACCAATATTCTACAACACAAATACAACATTAAAACAACATGCTTTTTGACAACGTGTATTCAATGTCAGGTTGTGACGTTGATTTTATCGTTGAAATATGGTAATTTCACGACCCATATTCTACAACACAAATTCAACGTTGAAACAACATGTTTTTGACAACAATTAATCAATGTTGGGTTCTGACGTTGATTTTACCGTTGAAATTTGGTCATTTCCCGACCAATATTCTACAACACAAATACAGCATTAAAACAACATGCTGTTTGACAATGTCTATTCAATGTCAGGTTGTGACGTTGATTTTACCGTTGAAATGTGGTCATTTCACGACCCATATTCTACAACACAAATACAACGTTGAAACAACATGCTTTTTGACAACGATTAATCAATAATGAGTTATGACGTTGATTTGACCATTGAAATTTGGTCGTTTCCCGGCTAATATTCTACAACACAAATACAACATTAAAACAACATGCTGTTTGACAAAGTTTATTCAATGTCAGGTTGTGACGTTGATTTTATCGTTGAAATGTGGTCATTTCACGACCAATATTCTACAACACAAACACAACGTTGAAACAACATGCTTTTTGACAACGATTAATCAATGTTGGGTTCTGACGTTGATTTGATCGTTGAATTTTGCTCATTTCCCAACCAATATTCTACAACACAAATACAACACTGAAACAACATACAACATGCTTTTTGACAACGATTAATCAATAATGGGTTCTGACGTTGATTTCACCATTGAAATTTGGTCGTTTCCCGGCCAATATTCTACAACACAAATACAACGTAGAAACAACATGCTTTTTGACAACGTGTATTCAATGTCAGGTTGTGACGTTGATTTTATCGTTGAAATGTGGTAATTTCACGACCCATATTCTACAACACAAATTCAACGTTGAAACAACATGTTTTTGACAACAATTAATCAATGTTGGGTTCTGACGTTGATTTTACCGTTGAAATTTGGTCATTTCCCGACCAATATTCTACAACACAAATACAACATTAAAACAACATGCTTTTTGACAACGTGTATTCAATGTCAGGTTGTGACGTTGATTTTATCGTTGAAATATGGTAATTTCACGACCCATATTCTACAACACAAATTCAACGTTGAAACAACATGTTTTTGACAACAATTAATCAATGTTGGGTTCTGACGTTGATTTTACCGTTGAAATTTGGTCATTTCCCGACCAATATTCTACAACACAAATACAGCATTAAAACAACATGCTGTTTGACAATGTCTATTCAATGTCAGGTTGTGACGTTGATTTTACCGTTGAAATGTGGTCATTTCACGACCCATATTCTACAACACAAATACAACGTTGAAACAACATGCTTTTTGACAACGATTAATCAATAATGAGTTATGACGTTGATTTGACCATTGAAATTTGGTCGTTTCCCGGCTAATATTCTACAACACAAATACAACATTAAAACAACATGCTGTTTGACAAAGTTTATTCAATGTCAGGTTGTGACGTTGATTTTATCGTTGAAATGTGGTCATTTCACGACCAATATTCTACAACACAAACACAACGTTGAAACAACATGCTTTTTGACAACGATTAATCAATGTTGGGTTCTGACGTTGATTTGATCGTTGAATTTTGCTCATTTCCCAACCAATATTCTACAACACAAATACAACACTGAAACAACATACAACATGCTTTTTGACAACGATTAATCAATAATGGGTTCTGACGTTGATTTCACCATTGAAATTTGGTCGTTTCCCGGCCAATATTCTACAACACAAATACAACGTAGAAACAACATGCTTTTTGACAACGTGTATTCAATGTCAGGTTGTGACGTTGATTTTATCGTTGAAATGTGGTAATTTCACGACCCATATTCTACAACACAAATTCAACGTTGAAACAACATGTTTTTGACAACAATTAATCAATGTTGGGTTCTGACGTTGATTTTACCGTTGAAATTTGGTCATTTCCCGACCAATATTCTACAACACAAATACAACATTAAAACAACATGCTTTTTGACAACGTGTATTCAATGTCAGGTTGTGACGTTGATTTTATCGTTGAAATATGGTAATTTCACGACCCATATTCTACAACACAAATTCAACGTTGAAACAACATGTTTTTGACAACAATTAATCAATGTTGGGTTCTGACGTTGATTTTACCGTTGAAATTTGGTCATTTCCCGACCAATATTCTACAACACAAATACAGCATTAAAACAACATGCTGTTTGACAATGTCTATTCAATGTCAGGTTGTGACGTTGATTTTACCGTTGAAATGTGGTCATTTCACGACCCATATTCTACAACACAAATACAACGTTGAAACAACATGCTTTTTGACAACGATTAATCAATAATGAGTTATGACGTTGATTTGACCATTGAAATTTGGTCGTTTCCCGGCTAATATTCTACAACACAAATACAACATTAAAACAACATGCTGTTTGACAAAGTTTATTCAATGTCAGGTTGTGACGTTGATTTTATCGTTGAAATGTGGTCATTTCACGACCAATATTCTACAAAACAAACACAACGTTGAAACAACATGCTTTTTGACAACGATTAATCAATGTTGGGTTCTGACGTTGATTTGATCGTTGAATTTTGCTCATTTCCCAACCAATATTCTACAACACAAATACAACACTGAAACAACATACAACATGCTTTTTGACAACGATTAATCAATAATGGGTTCTGACGTTGATTTCACCATTGAAATTTGGTCGTTTCCCGGCCAATATTCTACAACACAAATACAACATTAATACAACATGCTGTTTGACAAAGTTTATTCAATGTCAGGTTGTGACGTTGATTTTACCGTTGAAATTTGGTAATTTCACGACCAATATTCTACAACACAAATACATCATTGAAACAACATGCTTTTTGACAACGATTAATCAATGTTGGGTTCTGACGTTGGTTTGACCGTTGAAATTTGGTCGTTTCCCGACCAATATTCTACAACACAAATACAACATTAAAACAACATGCTGTTTGACAATGTTTATTCAATGTCAGGTTGTGACGTTGATTTTACCGTTGAAATGTGTTCATTTCACGACCCATATTCTACAACACAAATACAACATTGAAACAACATGCTTTTTGACAGCAATTAATCAATGTTGGGTTCTGACGTTGGTTTGACCGTTGAAATTTGGTCGTTTCCCGACCAATATTCTACAACACAAATACAACATTAAAACAACATGCTGGTTGACAACGTTTATTCAATGTCAGGTTGTGACGTTGATTTTATCGTTGAAATGTGGTAATTTCACGACCAATATTTACAACACAAATACAACATTGAAACAACATGCTTTTTGACAACGATTAATCAATGTTGGGTTCTGACGTTGATTTGACCGTTGAAATTTGGTCGTTTCCCAACCAATATTCTACAACACAAATACAACATTAAAACAACATGCTGTTTGACAACATTTATCCAATGTCAGGTTGTGACGTTGATTTTACCGTTGAAATGTGGTCATTTCACGACCCATATTCTACAACACAAATACAACGTTGAAACAACATGCTTTTTGACAACGATTAATCAATGTTGGGTTCTGACGTTGATTTGACCGTTGAAATTTGGTCGTTTCCGACCAATATTCTACAACACAAATACAACATTGAAACAACATGCTGTTTGACAACGATTAATCAATGTTGGGTTGTGACGTTGATTTTACCATTGAAATTTGGTCATTTCCCAACCAATATTCTACAACACAAATACAACATTGAAACAACATGCTGTTTGACAACGTTTATTCAATGTCAGGTTGTGACGTTGATTTTACCGTTGAAATTTGGTCACTTCACGACCAAAAACGTGGATACGACATTAGACACCAACGTTGTCTCAATTTACAAATACAACTATTTTGCAACGTTGATTCAAAGTCACTTTTAAAAGGACATGTAGGTATAATCAACGTTGTATTAATGTCTTGTGCCTGCTGGGTTTATAAATCATCGCTTTGTATCAGACCGCGTTGTATCGAACTTTACCTGTATCGATAAAATCGGTCGATTTCTCTTGTCAAACAATCCGGACGACAAACTTGCCGAGCACAGATCGAATATAAATCGATCAATCATTACACCCCAATGGCAGTGTTTTACAACCACTGTGCCACGACACACTAGTGTACCGTGAGATATTGTCTGGTGTGCCGTGGGAGATTATGTAATTTCCCCTAATTGGGTTAAAAACATTTTTTGCAAATCAGTAATTATAATCCGCAAATGTGCCGTTGTTGAGTGTCTGTGCTGTCTAGAGATCGACAGAGTAACCGTGTAATACTCTTCCATATCAGTAGGTGGCAGCAGGTAGCTAATTGCTTTGTAGATGTCGGAAACATGGTTTGTCGTGATCACAATATGCAGACGACAGCGGGAGGCAGCGTATAGATAAAAATGTATCTTATGCTTAAACAAAAAATAAACAAAAGGCAAGTGCCGATAAGAAAAGGCATTGAAGCTTAGGGATGGCTATGCAGAACGAAGCTAAAACTGAACTGGCTGCAAAGTAAACAAAAAGAGAATGCTGGACGACAGCAAAGACTTACAGCGTGTGGCGCAGCAGACGGCGTCCACAAAGTACATGACATGACAATCAACAACAAAATAGGAGCGCAAGACAAGAACTAAAACACTACACACAGGAAAACAGCAAAAAAACTCCAAATAAGTCACGGCGTGAAGTGACAGGTCGTGACAGTAGGGCTGGGCGATATATCGATATACTCGATATAGCGCAGTATAGAAAATGACTATATGGTGATATTCGAGTATACGTTCTCACGCAGTTGCTTTTAGCTGTGGGCATTACACTACAGGCTCTTCTCACTCTTTGTTGTCTCTCCTTCTCACAGAGACATAAAACAAGCGCACCTTCTTACATACGTCACATACGTATACGCCCTCGCGGAGCAGAGAGGTAGCGGCATGGGTAACGTTAGCTGTGGTGCGAGTGGTAATACGAGAGAAAGAAGGTGCGAATCTGGTAACAAATGAAGAAATAATTAATTCCCAAGAAAAACAGCACGGGGTCCATCGTCTGGCGGTGGTTTGGCTTCAAGCGGGAATATGTCAAACAGACAACCGTAATTTGTCAAGTGTGCGGCAAAAGTGTTGCTACAAAAAGTAGCATTATAGCTAATATGTAGCATCATTTGAAAAGTCACCTGCTAGAGAATGAAGAGTGCTTGAAACTCTGGTTAAGAGGGGAGGAGTATATTGACAGCTAGAATTCACCAAGTATTATATATATATATAAATATATATATATATATATACATATATATATAATATATATATATATATCTACATCCTGAAAATATGCAAACATAACTGTGTTTAGATAATTGATGATTCAAACTTGCATAAATAAATCTTGAGGAATATAACATAACTTGGCTTCTGAGAGCTTCAAAATGTAATGAATAAAATGCTAAAGTTGTTGATAAACAAGCAATTATTTTAATAATTAAATATGGTCATTTTAAATGAATTATGATCATTTAAAATTAATTATTTCAAATATGTTTATTTTAATGTATAATTCTATGGCTGGATGTAGTAAGGAGTCAGAAAAAATACAAATAAAAATACAATTAATGTTGATGTTTTTAGCAAAATATAGTAAAAATGTATTTCGTTTTTGGGTTTTTTAATTAGTAAATATATTTATTTTTAGGTAAGATAAACATAATAATAAAATATATCTCTAGTATGGATGATTTAGTTCTTGTCACCCTGTTGTCTTCCCGTCTGAAAAAAGGCTGTCCTCACTCAGGTCCGCATGGAGCTGGAGGGGGCGCGGCCTCCAGCTCCGGCTGAAAATCGGGAGATTTTCCGGAGAATATTTGTCCCGGGAGGTTTTCGGGAGAGGCGCTTAATTTCGAGAGTCTCCTGGAAAATTCGGGAGGGTTGGCAAATATGCCCGGAAGAGTCAGGGCTGCATGGGATTCTGGGTATTTGTTCTGTTGTGTTTATGTTGTGTTAAGGTGCAGATGTTCTCCCGAAATGTGTTTGTCATTCTTGTTTGGTGTTGGTTCATTATTAGTAAGAGTCTTAAAGTTGTTTTGTATAGCCACCGTCAGTGTAACCTGTGTGGCTGTTGACCAATGTATGCCTTGCTGTCACTTACATGCGAGCAGAAGATGCACATAACAAGAGGTTGGGCTGGCAAACTGTTAATACAGATTGTAGAGGGCGCTAAATGCTGTACCACCATGGCACGCCCTTATTATTATTGTAAGGGTGATTATCGGAGAGGCACCGAAATCCGGAAGTCTCCCGGGAAAATCGGGGGGGTCGGCAAGTACGCAGCTGAGCCGCATCAGAATGATCAAAGAGCCGCATGCGGCTCCGGAGCCGCGGGTTGCCGACCCCTGGCCTAGGGATTTTTTCAATGAAAAATATGTGCGTGGGCTCAGAAAAGGTTGAAAAACACTGCCCTATGGGATCCTGATCTTAGTCAGGTGTAGAAGCTCCTACATATGTGCCACTTTCCACCCTGACACCAAGTTTGACGCTGAAGGTAAAGGAAAAGGTGGATGTAGGAAAGGTTCGCCTGCACAAACAGAGAGGCCTGCAGGCAAGAATCAGGGCCCAGTCTTCGGAGCCTCCATCACTCACCTGTTGAATGCGTCATTAAAAGTCCTATTTGAGCGATCGTGTGCCCCAGAAATGAGCTGTTGTCGTTGCATAAGAGCCGAGCAAGAGTTACGGAAACAACTGTTGCTCCAGGAGGGGAGGCGAGACGCCGATTAGGGCGAAGAGGAAACGTGTTCTTACCTGGCTGCTTCCTTCCTTCTTCGACGCGCTGGAGGAGAGCTGTCCCTCGGCGGCAATGTCACCACGACACCAACAATGTCACCACGACACCAACAATGTCACCACGACACCAACAACATGTAGCGAACACACCAGCGCGACTCCACCATCAGACACACGCTCCACTTCAAACAGATGTGGCTCGCTCCGCTGGCACTTTTCGCTGACGTTTGATGTTAATATTTAACTTTTTTTCTTTTTCTTTTTTTTTGGGGGGGGGTCTATGTACGCAAACCAGTGCGAGTTTCCGTCTCCTTTCCTTTTTTTCCTCCTCCGACTGTGCGCTTCGAGTCGACAACACCCGAATGTTGACGGGCGGAGAGAGGCGGGCCGAGCTACACTCCCGCCGACGTCCGCCAGCCTCAGCCGTTGCTGCTTCCTGGTTGGATTTTCAAAATAAGACTTTGGATGCATTACATTTATAATTCACTCAACAGTCAAGGCACTTTCAACAATAAGGAAATAAAAGAAAAGCAAATACAGATACAGTATTAAATATTAATAAATAATAATAATAAAAAATATATATTAAAAAGCTTCCTGGTTGGATTTTCAAAATACGACAGCAGATGTTCCCCAAATCGAACCTTTATATATTTTTTAAATTTTATTTATTGAACAACAAACATACATTTATAAATCACTCAACAGTCAAGACACTTTCGACAACAAGGAAATAAACAAAAGCAAATACAGATAGAGTATTTAATATTAATAAATAATAATAATAATAATAATAATAATAAAGATATATTTAAAAAGCTTCCTAGATTGGATTTTCAAAATAAGACAGCGGAGGTTCCCAAACTCGAACTTTTTTATTTTTTTATATTTTATTTATTGAACAACAAACATGCATTTATTAATCACTCAACAGTCAAGGCACTTTCGACAACAAGGAAAGAAACAAAAGCAAATACAGATACAGTATTAAATATTAATAAATAATAATAATAAAAAATATGTATTAAAAAGCTTCCTGGTTGGATTTTCAAAATAAGACAGCGGATGTTCCCCAAATCGAACCTTTATATATTTTTTTTAATTTTATTTATTGACAACAAACATACATTTATAAATCACTCAACAGTCAAGACACTTTCGACAACAAGGAAAGAAAACAAAAGCAAATACAGATAGAGTATTAAATATTAATAAATAATAATAAAAATATATTTAAAAAGCTTCCTGGTTGGATTTTCAAAATAAGACAGCAGATGTTCCCAAACTCGAACTTTTTTATTTTTTTATATTTTATTTATTGAACAACAAACATGCATTTATAATCACTCAACAGTCAAGGCACTTTCAAGAACAAGGAAAGAAAAGAAAAGCAAATACAGATACAGTATTAAATATTAATAAATAATAATAATAAAACATATATTAAAAAGATTCCTGGTTGGATTTTCAAAATAAGACAGCGAATGTTCCCAAACTCCAACTTTTTTATTTTATTTTTCTATTTTTTTATTTATCGAACAACAAACATACATTTATAAATCACTCAACAGTCAAGGCACTTTCAAGAACAAGGAAAGAAAAGAAAAGCAAATACAGATACAGTATTAAATATTAATAAATAATAATAATAAAACATATATTAAAAAGATTCCTGGTTGGATTTTCAAAATAAGACAGCGAATGTTCCCAAACTCCAACTTTTTTATTTTATTTTTCTATTTTTTTATTTATCGAACAACAAACATACATTTATAAATCACTCAACAGTCAAGGCACTTTCAAGAACAAGGAAAGAAAAGAAAAGCAAATACAGATACAGTATTAAATATTAATAAATAATAATAATAAAAAATATATTAAAAGGCTTCCTGGTTGGATTTTCAAAATGAGACAGCGGATGTTCCCAAACTCGAAGTTTTTTATTTTTTAATATTTTATTTATTGAACAACAAACATACATTTATAAATCACTCAACAGTCAAGGCACTTTCAACAACAAGGAAAGAAAAAAGCAAATACAGATACAGTATTAAATATTAATAAATAATAATAATAAAACTGAGAAAGGCTCCAGCACCCCCCGCGACCCCGAAAGGGACAAGCGGTAGAAAATGAATGGATGGATATTTAAATAAATAAATAAAAAATTATATATATATATATATATATATATATATATATATATATATATATATATATATATATATAATAACCAGATGTTCCTAAACTCGAACTCTTTTTTATTTATTTTTTTATATTATTATTCAACAACAAACATACATTTATAATTCCCTCAACAGTCAAGGCACTTTCAACAACAAAGAAAGAAAACAAAAGCAAATACAGATAGAGTATTAAATATTAATAAATAATAATAATAAAACTATATTAAAACAAAAAAACTATATATATATTAAAAAATTATATTAATAAAAAAATAAAATAAAATAAAAAGACAAAAACGGCTACCTAAATCACTTTAAATGTTTTTAACAGCCTCCGTAGCAGAACCTCCAGGTTCTGTAACAGCTTCTTCCCTCAGGCCGTAAGACTCTTGAACGCATCAAAATAATTCCCTCAATTCCCCCCCAAAAACAGATTAACTCGCTGGAATATAAAGACAATATAACATACATCCATAAACGTGCATATGCAAAAGTGCAATGTATTTATCTGTACAGTAATCCATCTATTTATATCTGCACCTTATTGCTTTTTTATCCTGCACTACCATGAGTTAATGCAACGAAATTTCGTTCTTATCTGTACTGTAAAGTTTAAATTTGAATGACAATAAAAGGAAGTCTAAGTTTAAATATTAATAAATAGTAATAATAATTAATATATATATATATAAATTAATAATTTAATTTAAAAATTAAAAATTAAAAAATTAAAAACAGGACAAAAGGGGGCTACTACGTAAATCACTTTAAATGTTTTTAACAAAGATATCAATTTAAAGGTGTTTGAACTTTTAATCATTCTCCAAGATTTGATTGATAATTGTAAACCATTAAGCCAATTAGAAAATGAAGGCCTTACTTTCATCCCAAACTCAAACTTGTTCTGGGAGAATAACTAGTGTTTTTGACACAATCGACGAATTGAGAAGAACTTGAAAATATTTAGATTACGTATTTAACATATTATAATACAATTTACGTTGTGTCAGCGCTAACCTCCTGTGAAACATCATTATTGATTTTGATTAGTAGTAGTAGTAGTAGTCGTCATTTTATTTCAGACCCAGGGGGGTCTATTTGTTCAACAGTCCAGGGTCTCCATTGTGTTATTTTAGGCTTCATAATGCGCCACACATTTTCAATGGGAAACAGATCTGGACTACAGGCAGGCCAGTCTAGTACCCGCACTCTTTTACTATGAAGCCACGCTGTTGTAACACGTGGCTTGGCATTGTCTTGCTGAAATAAGCAGGGGCGTCCATGATAACGTTGCTTGGATGGCAACATATGTTGCTCCAAAACCTGTATGTACCTTTCAGCATTAATGGTGCCTTCACAGATGTGTAAGTTACCCATGTCTTGGGCACTAATACACCCCCATACCATCACAGATGCTGGCTTTTCAAATTTGCACCTATAACAATCTGGATAGTTCCTTTCCTCTTTGGTCCGGAAGACACGACGTCCACAGTTTCCAAAAACAAATTGAAATGTGGACTCGTCAGACCGCAAAACACTTTTGATCAGTCCATCTTAGATGATCTCGGGCCCAGCGAAGCCATCAGCGTTTCTGGGTGTTGTTGATAAATGGCTTTCGCTTTGCATAGTAGAGTTTTAACTTGCACTTACAGATGTAGTGACCAACTGTAGTTACTGACAGTGGGTTTCTGAAGTGTTCCTCAGTCCATGTGGTGATATCCTTTACACACTGATGTCGCTTTTTGATGCGGTACCGCCTGAGGGGTTGAAGGTCCATAATATCATCGCTTACAATTTACGTTGTGTCAGAACTAACCTCCTGCGATTATGGATGTCCGATAATATCGGACTGCCGATATTATCGGCCAATAAATGCTTTAAAATGTAATATCGGAAATGATCGGTTTCAAAAAGTAAAATGTATGACTTTTTAAAACGCCGCTGTGTACATGGACGTAGGGAGAAGTACAGAGAGCCAATAAACCTTAAAGGCACTGCCTTTGCGTGCCGGCCCAATCACATAATATCTACGGCTTTTCACACACACAAGTGAATGCCATGCATACTTGGTCAACAGCCATACAGGTCACACTGAAGGTGGTCGTATAAACAACTTTAACACTGTTACAAATATGCGCCACACTGTGAACCCACACCAACCAAGAATGACAAACACATTTCGGGAGAACATCCGCACCGTAACACAACATAAACACAACAGAACAAATATCCAGAACCCCTTGCAGCACTAACTCTCAACCCCGCCCCCCAAACCCCGCCCACCTCAATCTCCTAATGCTCTCTCAGGGAGAGCATGTCCCAATTTCCAAGCTGCTGTTTTGAGGCATGTTAAAAAAAAAAATGCACTTTGTGACTTTAATAATAAATATGGCAGTGCCATGCTGGCATTTTTTTCCATAACTTGAGTTGACTTATTTTGGAAAACCTTGTTACATTGTTTAATGCATCACAACAAAATTAGGCATAATAATGTGTTAATTCCACGACTGTAGATATCGGTATCGGTTGATATCGGAATCGGTATTTAAGAATTGGACAATATCGGCAAAAAAGCCATTATCGGACATCTCTACCTGTGATACATCATTATTGATTATGATTATTATTAGCAGTAGTAGTCATTTTATTTCAGACCCAGGGTGATGTATATTACAGAATTAAAAAAAAAACATACGATAAAAACCCAAATAGAAGAAACACAAGCAGAAATAAAATAAATAAAAACTTGTATAAAAAAAATAAAAAAAAATAAAAAAAACACTCCACAATATTCATATATATGTCCAGCATAGCTACAATATTGGATCTTAATTAATGCCTGTATTAAGCCTAATTCACAATTTGCTCAAAATTGGTCCACTCATATAATTTTGTGGCGCACAACTTCCGGTTGTACAGTCTGTTGACAGACGCGTGGAGATTTAAACAGTTCTCCTATGAGCCTGAAGAGGGCAGTGTTCACCTAAATATTCATGTTCACAGTTTTGTAAGCCCCCAACCTTGTTCCTCCTGAGAGCTACTTTTACTTTTTAAATGGCAGAAAGCTACTCATCTTTGCAACATTTCCTATATTTTTCGTATATTTACATTGAAGTGACACAACGCGTTTTACAGTAAGAAACCCATTATCGACTGTGCAGTGCCTTGCCCAAGGACACGATGGCAGTGACGACCCAAGGACACGATGGCAGTGACGAGGACGGCGGAAGCTGGATTCGAACCAGAAACCATCTGAGCCAAACCACCCCAAAAAACCGAGGGAATAAGCTCTTTTTTATTGTATTAAAGCATTTTAAAATTATTATTCCAGCTACTTTGACAAAAATAAAATATTGAGTTTTATTTATATGACCGACATTTAAATTGTACTTTTAGGAAGCAGATCTTCATCATACCAACATTGTCTTGATGCTTTTCTCTGGGTTAGTATTTTTGTCATGAAATTGAACAGTTATTTTGAAAATGAGATCGATGTATTAATCTCATGTGAACCACCATTGATCATTTTCTATTTACTTAATTTGTGTTGAGAATTGAGCACAGGAAGTAAACAAAATGTGGAAGAAAAATGGCTATGTAATGAATTAAACAAGCTCTGCTTCTTCCTACTCCTTTTCGGACATGTCGTAATGCGGTGACGTGCATGGCTGGTGAGGCACTGACTTCATCACAGTCAGATTTACAAACATATGAACCCTAAAGAGTATCTTATTCACCATTTGATTGGCAGCAGTTAACGGGTTATGTTTAAAAGCTCATACCAGCATTCTTCCCTGCTTGGCACTCAGCATCAAGGGTTGGATTTGGGGGTTAAATCACCAAAAATGATTCCCGGGCGCGGCGCCGCTGCTGCCCACTGCTCCCCTCACCTCCCAGGGGGTGATCAAGGGGATGGGTCAAATGGACACATTTCACCACTAGCGTGTGTGACAATCATTGGTACTTTAACTTAACTTTAACTTTACACATAAAACTGTAGCACACAAAAAAGCACATTTACTTATAAATGAAGTCAATGCGCCGCTCCTTTTGAACAAAAGCATTGATAACTTGTTTATAGAAGTCTTCCTTATCTTTCTTCAGTTTTAAAAGTCTCTCTGTCTCGATGGAGATCTTCCTTTAATTATCACCTCCTGCTTCGATTGAAAGTCCAGTTCAGAAAACTGTTTTATTTTAGATATGTAATCCTCCATGTTAATAGTCCAGGCGAGAGGAAAAAATAAACGATCGCTAACTGTCGCTGCTTGTTGTCACTTCTTCTGCAGCCAAGAATGATCCCTGGGATCACTACTGCCCTCTACCACCAGGAGGCGGGATTACTGCGAGCCTCACCCAGTGCGTCTTCGCAGGCGTTTTATGATCGCTCAGCACAAGAAATACGTTACACACATACAGTTGTTGACAAAATACACTGTACATTATATACCTCAGCTAACTAAACTATGGAAATGTATAATATAATTCATGTAGCAATACGGTCTCACTGCACAGCGGGCCAGCAGTTAGCAGAGTCATTGCACAATCCATGGTGAGGCACAACTGGCTGGTGACTCACCGCAAGCTTCTTCTCAGTATTTGAACGGCAAATGTGAAAATTCAGCGATTTTGAATAAAAAATAATCTAAAACTGGTGAAGTTAAATGGAAAATAACTTTATAGTATAATCACTGGATACATATAACAATTTAATTTTTTTTTTTCTTTTTACATTTTTTTTCTCTCCATGATGGCAGGTGAGGCCCCGCATTTTTAAAAAAGGATCGAAAATGGAAAAAGATGGGGGAAAATATTTTTTTTTGTTTTAGTGTGTTTTTTGTTTGGGGACAAACATGAAACGAACCTTCCCAATTGTTAGGAAGTCCACTGTTTAATATGTGTCTATGCTTCACTGATGAGACTATTTGGTGGACATCGTTTTGTCCTACTCATTTCGGCGGTTCTTGAACTCACCATAGTGTGGACTGTGACGCAACACTTTGTTTACATGTTAAATCTCCCACTCCTTTGTCTCATTTTGTCCACCAAACGTTTTATGCTGTGCGTGAATGCACAAAGGTGAGCTTTGTTGATGTTATTGACTTGTTGGAGTGCTAATCAGGCATATTTGGTCAGTGCATTACTGCAAACTAATCAATGCCAACATGCCATTTGCATACTTGCCAACCTTGAGACCTTTGAATTCGGGAGATTGGTGGGTGGGGCGTAACCGGGGGCGGGGTTAAGGGGGAGGAGTATATTTATAGCTAGAATTCACTGAAATTCAAGTATTTCTTATTTATATATATATATATATATATATATATATATATATATATATATATAAATACAATAAATACTTAACTTTCAGTGAATTCTAGCTATATATATATATATATATATATATAAAAAATAATACTTTAATTTTAGTATTCATTTATTTACACATATACACACACACATTACACTCCTCTACTCATTGTTGTATTTGAAAGTGCAATGCTTTGCAGCCTTTGAAGGAGCATAGGTATGGGCAGCATCTGTGAAATGTAATGTGCGGGAAAAGAGTGAGTTTAGGGTTGAATTGTCCATCCTCGTTCTATTCTCTGTCACTCGCCGTCGCCATGGCCGTCTCCTTCTTGCTGTGTGGGGAGTTGCGCACTCTCTAAAAGCCGTAGATGTTATGACGTGACTGGACCGCACGCTGTTTATATGGAGAAAAAGCGGACGTGACGACAGGCTGTTCTCACTCAGGTCCGCACGGACCCGGAGGGGGCGTGCCTTAAGTCCGGCTGGAAATCGGGAGAAATTTGGGAGAATGGTTGTCCCGGGAGAGGCACTGAAATTCGTGAGTCTCCTGGAAAATTTGGGTGGGTTGGCAAGTATGGCTATTTAGACTAGCTGTATGTACATATCGCATCATTATGCCTCATTTGTAGCTATATTTGAGCTCATTTAATATCCTTTACGCTTATCCTCTTTGTATATAATTTAGTTTTGCGTGTCTCAGAACACATTATCTGTATGCAATATTGGCTGCATTTCAGATGTTGTTCCAGACCACAGCAAATATTACCAAGCTTGCCAAAGATTGTAATAAATACATTAAAAGAAGACAGCCTGACGTTCCCTTTAACTTGGACACACACATCTATACCTTTGGCCATTAAAACCCAGTAATTAAAGGCCTACTGAAATGCGATTTTCTTATTTAAACGGGGATAGCAGGTCCATTCTACGTGTCATACTTGATCATTTCGCTTCATTTGTGCTGAAAGGATTTAGTAGAGAACATCGACGATAAAGTTCGCAACTTTTGGTCGCTGATAAAAAAGCCTTGCCTGTACCGGAAGTAGCAGACGAGTAGCGTGACATCACAGGTTGTGGAGCTCCTCACATCCGCACATTGTTTACAATCATGGCACCAGCAGCGAGAGCGATTCGGACCGAGAAAGCGACGATTTCCCCATTAATTTGAGCGAGGATGAAAGATTTGTGGATGAGGAAAGTGAGAGTGAAGGACTAGAGGGCAGTGGGAGCGATTCAGATAGGGAAGATGCTGTGAGAGGCGGGTGGGACCTGATATTCAGCTGGGAATGACTAAAACAGTAAATAAACACAAGACATATATATACTCTATTAGCCACAACACAACCAGGCTTGTATTTAATATGCCACAAATTAATCCCGCATAACAAACACCTCCCCCCTCCCGTCCATATAACCCGCCAATACAACTCAAACACCTGCACAAACAGCCCAAAGTACCGTTCACCTCCCCAAAGTTCATACAGCACATATATTTCCCCAAAGTCCCCAAAGTTACGTACCTGACATGCACATAGCGGCACGCACGTACGGGCAAGCGATCAAATGTTTGGAAGCGTACTCACGGTACCGCGTCTGCGCATCCAAGTCAAAGTCCTCCTGGTAAGAGTCTCTGTTGTCCCAGTTCTCCACAGGCCAATGGTAAAGCTTGACTGTCATCTTCCGGGAATGTAAACAATGAAACACCGGCTGTGTTTGTGTTGCTGCAGCCGGCCGCAATACACCACTTCCCACCTACAGCTTTCTTCTTTGCTGTCTCCATTGTTCATTGAACAAATTGCAAAAGATTCACCAACACAGATGTCCAGAATACTGTGGAATTTTGCGATGAAAACAGACGACTTAATAGCTGGCCACCATGCTGTCCCAAAATGTCCTCCACAATCCGTGACGTCACGCGCAGGCGTCATCATACCGAGACGTTTTCAGCAAGATATTTCGCGCGAAATTTAAAATTGCACTTTAGTAAGTGTTGCAATGTTAAGATTTCATCATTGATGTATAAACTATCAGACTGCGTGGTCGGTAGTAGTGGGTTTCAGTAGGCCTTTGATTCTGAGTAGCCTCTGATTTACTAATGTTGTAAAAATGTGTAGAATAAATATTAAATTTCAACATTTCTGTCAACATAGTCATTTTGATAGTAGGCTATTATGGCGAATATAGACACTTACGTCATGTGTTGCCTTCATTATAAGACTTATATACGGCTTTTAATTTTTTGCGGCTCCAGACAGATTCGTTTTTTGTATTTTTGGTCCAATTATTTCAACGTTTTGGGTTGCCGACCCCTCCTGTGACTGTATGCATGTTCGAAATAAAACCATAACCATTTTTTTGATGAGCTGCTTTGAATTAGTTAGCTGACAAATATTTGAAACAAGTCTGCACCAGAGGTTAAGTAAAAGCATGTTTATTTAAATTAAAATAAAAAGCACAAACATGGCATTTAATAGACTACTGGCAACATTGGTAGAGCTGAATACATTGTTCTGAAGTTTAAAAAAAACACTATAAAACACATGATCTACTTTCTATGGAAGAAAAGGACGTGTTGCTTCACTGAGAATGCACAAATTGAACCAAGTAGCAATACTGCATCCAGGACAAACACAAAATAAAGTCAATTCCCATCCCCAGCTCAGGACTTAGCAAACAGTTCAACTTCAGTGCAAAGTTCCGCCTGTTGCAACTTGATGCGACTTTTCTCACCGATGATTTCCACGACTGCCTTTGCCCATAATAACGCGCTCAAGTATCCGACTTGGTGTCCGAGGAGCAGTGCAACATTTAGCGACGGTGTACACAAAAGCGTGATGTGTAGAATGAAATGAACAGGCAGCAAGGATGAAGGGGGTAGTGGGTGCACGAGTGGGCCCCGTGGAACACTCGGTGATAAACGGCAGATTATCTATTCCTGGGCCTCTTTGCCCGTCATCTTGTAGATCTCAGTGGGACCGTCGACATGAGTGATGGTCGTGGTCAACTGGATGTCCTCCCCGCTGGACGCCCCGGCGTCTCCTGCACAAACGGACACTTGGCGTGAAGATATTGGAGGGACGAGGGCCTCGACTCGGCAGAAATGAAGGAGTAAATCATCAGTGGTTGGAACATAGGAGACTGCATGCTTGATGGACTTTTGGGAAAGCCTCCAAAAATGCATTTTGATAAATAACTCCGGAGACGCATGCTTTACAGGACTTCTGAACCAGGGCTGATAAACGGGCCCCGAGTTCAAAACTTGGGAGACAAACATTTTTGCTAGCAAACAGAAGACTTTGGTCCAAATGTATCGTTTACATATCCGAGGTGTTCCTCAAGGCACCCCTTTTAAGTACTGTCCTTTTTGGTAGCTGCACATTTTTCTGAAAATGTGATTCATTTAACTAAGGTGTTGCTGTAGCTCGTTTACGTTCGACGTCTTTAGTTATACTAGTGGTGTTCCTCAAGGTTCAACCTTTTTTCATCATTTGGGCTATTCAACCCGTAGCCGGAGAGACTTGTGTTTTGCAGCAGATTCTTACAAACGCTAGAGTGCTGTCATAGAGATGATCTTTGAATAACTTCTTTTTTTTTTTTTTTGCAACATCTTTAGTTAGACTAGTGGTGTTCCTCAAGGTTCAACTTTAGGTCCACTTTTTTTCATCATTTGGGCTATTCAACTGGTGGCCAGAGAGTTCAGTTAAAAAAAAAAAACTTGTGTTTTGCAGTAGATTCTTACAAACGCTCGAGTGCTGTCATAGAGATGATCTTTGAATCGCTTTTTTTTGCAACGTCTTTAGTTATACTAGTGGTGTTCCTCAAGGTTCAACCTTAGGTCCCCTTTTTTTCACCTTTGGGCAATTCAACTTGTGGCCCGAGAGACATGTGTTTTGCAGCAGATTCTTACAAACACTAAAGTGCTGTCATAGAGATGATCTTTGAATGTGAAGTAAAGTGAAGTGAATTATATTTATATAGCGCTTTTCTCTAGTGACTCAAAGCGCTTTTACATAGTGAAACTCAATATCTAAGTTACATTTAAACCAGTGTGGGTGGCACTGGGAGCAGGTGGATAAAGTGTCTTGCCCAAGGACACAATGGCAGTGACTAGGATGGCGGAAGCGGGAATCGAACCTGGAACCCTCAAGTTGCTGGCACGGCCACTCTACCAACCGAGCTATACTGCCCCAAATAGCTTTTTTTTTTTTTTGCAACGTCTTTAGTTATACTAGTGGTGTTCCTCAAGGTTCAACTTTAGGTTCCCTTTTTTTTCCCTAATTTGGGCTATTCAATTGGTGGCCAGAAAGTTCAGTTAAAAAAAACAACTTGTGTTTTGCAGCAGATTCTTAGAAAAGCTAGAGTGCTGTCATAGAGATAATCTTTGAATAGCTTTTGTTTTTTGCAACGTCTTTAGTTATACTAGTGGTGTTCCTCAAGGTTCAACTTTAGGTCCCCTTTTTTCCATCATGCGGGCTATTCAACTGGTGGCCAGAAAGTTCAGTTTAAAAAAACAACTTGTGTTTTGCAGCTGATTCTTACAAACGCTAGAGTGCTGTTATAGAGATGATCTTTGAATATCTTTAATTTTGCAATGTCTTGAGTTAAAATAGTGGTGTTACTCAAGGTTCAACTGTAGTTCCCCTTTTTTCATCATTTGGGCTATTCAACTGATGGACTGAAAGTTAAGTTAAAAAAAACATGTGTTTTGCAGCAGATTCTTACAAACGCTAGAGTGCTGTCATAGAGATGATCTTTGAATAGCTTTTTTTTTTTTTTTGCAATGTCTTTAGTTATACTAGTGGTGTTCCTCAAGGTTCAACTTTAGGTCCCCTTTTTTTCATCATTCGGGCTATTCAACTGGTGGCCAGAAAGTTCAGTTTAAAAAAACCAACTTGTGTTTTGCAGCTGATTCTTACAAACGCTAGAGTGCTGTTATAGAGATGATCTTTGAATAGCTTTTGTTTTTTTGCAACGTCTTTAGTTATACTAGTGGTGTTCCTCAAGGTTCAACTTTAGGTCCCCTTTTTTCCATCATTCGGGCTATTCAACTGGTGGCCAGAAAGCTCAGTTTAAAAAAACAACTTGTGTTTTGCAGCTGATTCTTACAAACGCTAGAGTGCTGTTATAGAGATGATCTTTGAATAGCTTTAATTTTGCAACGTCTTGAGTTAAAATAGTGGTGTTACTCAAGATTCAACTTTAGGTCCCCTTTTTGTCATCATTTGGGTTATTTAACTCGTAGCCGGAGAGAGTTGTGTTTTGCAGCAGATTCTTACAAACGCTAGAGTGCTGTCATAGAGATGATCTTTGAATAGCTTTTTTTTTTTTTTGCAACATCTTTAGTTATACTAGTGGTGTTCCTCAAGGTTC
Source organism: Nerophis lumbriciformis (assembly GCF_033978685.3). Taxonomy (NCBI): domain Eukaryota; kingdom Metazoa; phylum Chordata; class Actinopteri; order Syngnathiformes; family Syngnathidae; genus Nerophis; species Nerophis lumbriciformis. The sequence continues at coordinate 64,185,494 of NC_084550.2, read as the reverse complement.
AACTTTAGGTCCCCCTTTTTTCATCATTTGGGCGATTCAACTGGTGGCCAGAGAGTTCAGTTTAAAAAAAAAACTTGTGTTTTGCAGCTGATTCTTACAAACGCTAGAGTGCTGTTATAGAGATGATCTTTGAATAACTTTTTTTTGCAACGTCTTTAGTTATACTAGTGGTGTTCATCAAAGTTCAACTTTATGTCCTCTTTTTGTCATCATTTGGGCTATTCAACTCGTAGCCGGAGAGACTTGTGTTTTGCAGCAGATTCTTACAAACGCTAGAGTGCTGTCATAGAGATGATCTTTGAATAACTTTTTTTTTTTTTGCAACGTCTTTGATTATACTAGTGGTGTTCCTCAAGGTTCAACCTTAGGTCCCCTTTTTGTTATCATTTGGGCTATTCAACTCGTAGCCGGAGAGACTTGTGTTTTGCAGCAGATTCTTACAAACGCTAGAGTGCTATCATAGAGATGATCTTTGAATAGCTTCTTTTTTTGCAACATCTTTAGTTATACTAGTGGTGTTCCTCAAGGTTCAACCATAGGTCCCCTTTTTGTCATCATTTGGGCTATTCAACTCGTAGCCGGAGAGACTTGTGTTTTGCAGCAGATTCTTACAAACGCTAGAGTGCTGTCATAGAGATGATCTTTGAATAATTTTTTTTTTTTGCAACGTCTTTAATTATACTAGTGGTGTTCCTCAAGGTTCAACCTTAGGTCCCCTTTTTGTCATCATTTGGGCTATTCAACTCGTAGCCGGAGAGACTTGTGTTTTGCAGCAGATTCTTACAAACGCTAGAGTGCTATCATAGAGATGATCTTTGAATAACTTTTTTTTTTGCAACGTCTTTAGTTATACTCAGTGTTGGGTTAGTTACTGAAAACCAGTAACTAGCTACAGTTCCTAGTTACTTTATTTCAAAAGTAACTCAGTTACTAACTCAGTTACTTACACCAAAAAGTAATGCGTTACTGTGAAAAGTGACTATTTAGTTACTTCTTTTTTTTCTCTTTTTTTTTTAAGGCTCCCAATAATGCCCTTTTAGCCTTCATTTCAGTACTGTTATTGCACTGGAGAATAATACAAATGTTGATCAACTTGACATGCATTTGCATCACTGAACTCTGCTAAGCAATGTGGTCTACATACAACACACAAAGACAAAGATATGTTTCAAAGGGCCAATTTATTTCAGGCCAGAACAAATCCATCCATCCATTTTCTACCGCTTATTCCCTTTGGGGTCGCGGGGGGCGCTGGAGCCTATCTCAGCTACAATCGGGCGGAACAAATAGACAAAACTATTTTAAATAGCTGCAACATAATGGCACTTTAACTTTAAGTAGATAGGATCTTTGATCCAAGACACAACTTACATTTAACTAAAATGTTATTTTCTTTGTGTTCGACTAAAGAAAAGTATTGAGAATGTCTCCATGTTAAGAAACTCGACTTCTGGCTTCGCCATGATGTCTTGTTAGTTGTTATGAGAGTAGCGTATGTGTGGGTGTGTGTGGCCCTTTAAGATATGACAGCATGTGAGGCGAGTGACGTCAGTGAGTGAGTGGGCGAGAGAGGTGAGGGAACGGCGACAGTGAGTGCGTGCAGGTGCTCTAGCTTGGTGGATGGCTGCGTCCAATAAAGTCACAAAGTTGCAACAATCCGCCGGCCTCGTCATTCACCCTCAGCTGTAAAGACCCACTTCCGGGTAAAGTGAAGGTTGTTAGCCCCGAAGTACATAGGCCCTGGAGGAACGTCTCCCCTGCGCCCCCACCCACACAAAGCACGCTTTTTCTTTTCCTTGTGACACAGAAGGACGACACCGCAGCGCTGCAATAAAACACACTCAGATCTTCTGTTTCTAGCTGATACTACATAAAAAATAACGTAAAATAACGCAGTAACGCATCATGTAGTAACGGTAAGTGAGTTACTGAATATAAAAAATAACGCGTTAGATTACTAGTAACCGCCGAAACTAACGGCGTTACAGTCCCAACACTGGTTATACTAGTGGTGTTCCTCAAGGTTCAACTTTAGGTCCCCTTTTTGTCATTATTTGGGCTATTCAACTCGTAGCTGGAGAGACTTGTGTTTTGCAGCAGATTCTTACAAACGCTAGAGTGCTGTCATAAAGATGATCTTTGAATAACTTTTTTTTTTTGCAACGTCTTTAGTTATACTAGTGGTGTTCCTCAAGGTTCAACTTTAGGTCCCCTTTTTGTCATTATTTGGGCTATTCAACTCGTAGCTGGAGAGACTTGTGTTTTGCAGCAGATTCTTACAAACGCTAGAGTGCTGTCATAAAGATGATCTTTGAATAACTTTTTTTTTTTGCAACGTCTTTAGTTATACTAGTGGTGTTCCTCAAGGTTCAACTTTAGGTCCCCTTTTTTTCCCTAATTTGGGCTATTCAACTGGTGGCCAGAGAGTTCAGTTTTTTTTAAACAAATTGTTTTTTACAGCAGATTCTTCAAAACATTAGAGTGCTGTCATATAGATGATCTTTGACTAGCTTTTTTGTGTGCAAAAGATCCTTAAAAACATCAGAACGCTCCTGTAGCTGCGACAAAATAAATAGAGCATAATGAAATGCCTACTGTAGAGGATGCTGGTTCCCAGATACATAGAACATACGACTAACAGTGAGGGGAAGAAGTTCAGCCCAGCCCCTTAGCTTTCTGAAAATGTGGCCCCCCATAACAATTCAGTTGAATATCCCGGTTTCAAACCCTTCACCATCTTCACTGTTGCCGTGCTTTGAGCCGAAGAAGACGTTCAAACTCGAGTCTCAAGTCGCCCAAAAATTGGAAACTCCTACTACTGTAGTTTTACACAACATATTTTTTCGGACTATAAGCCGCTACATTTTTTCCTTCACTTTGAACCCTGCAGCTTATTAAACGGTGCAGCTAATTTAAGACTTTTCTGTGTTGAATACAATGTTTTGCATTCAACACTGAAAGGGTGCGTTATTGTCTGTGCGATAGTGCCAACTTTTGGACGACGTACTTCCCGTTTTAATGCCCAGAACTGGAAGTATAAGGCTGCGCGTTCCATTTACCTCGGAAGTTGGAGCTGGGAACGACGTCAGATATGAGCTGCGAGCGTTCCAGTTACAAGGTCGGAAATCAAGATTGCCACATCCGCGAAAGCTGTTTTTGCCTTGTCTGAATATAAACAACTTACGAGAAAATATGGACTCTTTCTAGAACCTTCAAGCACAGTAGATGAGGAAATAAAGACGTTATTGCTAGCGATACCATATGAAACACATCTAGTTGACACCACAGTAACGTTATCATAAAGTAACGTCTAACAAAACATCGTATACGGCTGATTCACAACAAAAAGTAATCAGAAGTGCTAAAAACGGATATCATCATTGTTTACTTCCAGAGTAGCCATCCTTGAAACGAACTTGGGGATGGTGAGAATGCTCCGACTTTCCGAGTCGCAAATCCGACCTTGAGGAGTGTTCCAGTTGAAATTCCTACTAGGAACTTAAATTCAGACTTCCCAGAACAAATCGGACGCACCATATCCGTCCATAGCGTTTCTACTCGTATGGAGTACGAGTTTTACAATATAACTAAAACAATTCTTACTTACTAAACCGTCCCATGTGTGATGTCTGTAGGAGTGTTTTCATGCATATCAGTACCTGCTATCGTAATGTAATCAAGCTAGCGTTGTTAGCATTAGCTAATATACTAACACGTTTACGAGCGTCTGTGTTAGCATTATTAACTTACATTCTTTTTGTATTGTTTGTTTCACAAATTCCTAAGTAAATCCACCAAAACGTCACCGATGATTAGAGAGCTAGCTTGCACAGCTAGTAGGTCCATGACGATGACTACTGTTTTGTTTGATCTACTGTTTTGTTTGATCATCTGTTTTACTGCCTTGTTACAGACACCGTTTGGAAACAATTAAGATATGTAAATAAACATTTATAAAATATTTAGTACCGGTATGTATCTGCGGCTCCCGGCTATTATGTAAATCTATTTATTTCTTCAAAAATGTGGTAGGTGTGGCTTAAATACCGGTGGACTTTACAGCTCGGGAAAGTACGGTATTTTTGGGGGTGTTAAAAGCCTAAAGATTTTTTTCCTTCAGTTTAATTCAATGCCAAATGAATACCTTTTCCCAATTGTGTTTACAGTTAGAACATCTGAAATAGATCACACAGAGTGAGCCTTTAAAGCACTGGTGTCAAACTCAAGGCCCGGGGGCCAAATCTGGCCCGCGACATCATTTTATCTGGTCCGCAAACATGTCAAAGTACTGAATATTTTCTCACTAAATGTCATTGATTTTTTATTTTTTTTGACAGAAAAAATATATGTACTGCTTGAAATTGCATTCCTTTTAAACTTTAATAGTATCCAATATTGCAAAAAATATTACAGTATACTATCATACTTTCCAAACATGTTTTTGTCGAAATAAAAATACTTAACTTTACAGCAGACTACCCATCAAATTCATAAAAATGACAATGAATTGTACATTGTTCTTTACAGCATATTACTGTAAATTGAAAAAAAAATTACTACCGTATTTTTCGGAGTATAAGTCGCCCCTGATTATAAGTCGCACTGGCCGAAAATGCATAATAAAGAAGGAAAAAAACATATATAAGTCGCATTTTTTGGGGAAATTTATTTGATAAAACCCAACACCAAGAATAGCCATTTGAAAGGCAATTTAAAATAAATAAAGAATAGTGAACAACAGGCTGAATAAGTGTACGTTATATGAGGCATAAATAACCAACTGAGAACGTGCCTGGTATGTTAACGTAACATATTATGGTAAGAGTCATTCAAATAACTATAACATATAGTTTTTCAACCTTTTTTGAGCCAAGGCACATTTTTTGCGTTGAAAAAATCCGGAGGCACACCACCAGCAGAAAACATAAAAAATTAAACTCAGTTGACAGTAAAAAGTCATTGTCGCAATTGTTGGATATGACTTTAAAGCATAACCAAGCATGCATCACTATAGCTCTTGTCTCAAAGTACACTGCAAAAACTGAAATCTAAGTAAGATTAAATATCTCAAATAAGGGTCATATTTGCTTATTTTCTGTCTGATAAGATAATTCTTCTCACTAAGCAGTGTTTTACTTGTTTTAAGTGTTTTGGTCCTTAATGATCTCAGTAAGATACTACAGCTTGTTGCTGAGATTTGATGACCTATATTGAGTAAAACATGCTTGAAACTAGAATATCAAGTGTTGCAAAGCTGTGCCATCAACACTCACAAGCAGGGGCGCCGAAAAGGGGGGGGTAAAGGAGACGGATTCTAGGGGCCCATGATGGAGGGGGGCCCAGAGAGGCCCCTAATGATGATGAAATTATAATACAGAAAAAATAATGACACTGTGTTGAGGGCCCTGTAAAGATTCTTTTCATGGGGCCCAAAATCCCTAGCGGCGCCCCTGCACATATAGACGATCTTTGTCACATATGGAGGATCTATGTCACATATAGACGATCTTTGTCACATATGGAGGATCTATGTCACATATAGACGATCTTTGTCACATATAGACGATCTTTGTCACATATGGAGGATCTATGTCACATATAGACGATCTTTGTCACATATGGAGGATCTATGTCACATATAGACGATCTTTGTCACATATGGAGGATCTATGTCACATATAGACGATCTTTGTCACATATAGACGATCTTTGTCACACATAGAGGATCTATGTCACATATAAACTATCTTTGTCATATATTGACAATCTTTGTCACATATGGAAGATCTATGTCACATATAGACGATCTTTGTCATATATTGACAATCTTTGTCAGATATGGAAGATCTGTGTCACATATTTTTATAGACGATCTTTGTCACATATGGAAGATCTATGTCACATATAGACGATCTTTGTCACATATAGACGATCTTTGTCACATATGGAGGATCTATGTCACATATTAACCGATCTTTGTCACATATTAACCGATCTTTGTCATATATCGACAATCTCTGTCACATATAGAGGATCTATGTCACATATAGACGATCTTTGTCATATATTGACAATCTTTGTCACATATGGAAGATCTATGTCATATATAGACGATCTTTGTCATATATTGACAATCTTTGTCACATATGGAAGATCTATGTCACATATAGACGATCTTTGTCACATATGGAGGATCTATGTCACATATAGACGATCTTTGTCACATAAAGACGATCTTTGTCACATATAGACGATCTTTGTAACATATAGACTATCTTTGTAACATATAGACGATCTTTGTCATATATTGACAATCTTTGTCACATATGAAAGATCTATGTCACATATAGACGATCTTTGTCACATATAGACTATCTATGTCACTTATAGACGATCTTTGTCACATATGGAGGATCTATGTCACATATAGATGATCTTTGTCACATATAGACGATCTATGTCACATATAGACGATCTTTGTCACATATAGACGATCTTTGTCACATATAGACGATCTTTGTCACATATAGAGGATCTATGTCACATATAGACGATCTTTGTCACATATAGACGATCTTTGTCACATATAGACGATCTTTGTCACATATAGAGGATCTATGTCACATATAGACGATTTTTGTCATATATCGACAATCTTTGTCACATATGGAGGATCTATGTCACATATAGACGATCTTTGTCACATAAAGACGATCTTTGTCACATATAGACGATCTTTGTAACATATAGACTATCTTTGTAACATATAGACAATCTTTGTCATATATTGACAATCTTTGTCACATATGAAAGATCTATGTCACATATAGACGATCTTTGTCACATATAGACTATCTATGTCACTTATAGACGATCTTTGTCACATATAGATGATCTTTGTCACATATAGACGATCTATGTCACATATAGACGATCTTTGTCACATATAGACGATCTTTGTCACATATAGACGATCTTTGTCACATATAGAGGATCTATGTCACATATAGACGATCTTTGTCATATATAGACGATCTTTGTCACATATAGAGGATCTATGTCACATATAGACGATTTTTGTCACATATGGAGGATCTATGTCACATATAGACAATCTTTGTCATATATCGACAATCTTTGTCACATATGGAGGATCTATGTCACATATAGACGATCTTTGTCACATAAAGACGATCTATGTCACATATAGACGATCTTTGTCACATATGGAGGATCTATGTCACATATAGACAATCTTAGTCATATATCGACAATCTTTGTCACACATAGAGGATCTATGTCACATATAAACTATCTTTGTCATATATTGACAATCTTTGTCACATATGGAAGATCTATGTCACATATAGACGATCTTTGTCACATATAGACGATCTTTGTCACATATAGACGATCTTTGTCACATATAGAGGATCTATGTCACATATAGACGATCTTTGTCACATATGGAGGATCTATGTCACATATAGACAATCTTTGTCATATATCGACAATCTTTGTCACATATGGAGGATCTATGTCACATATAGACGATCTTTGTCACATAAAGACGATCTTTGTCACATATAGACGATCTTTGTCACATATGGAGGATCTATGTCACATATAGACAATCTTTGTCATATATCGACAATCTTTGTCACACATAGAGGATCTATGTCACATATAAACTATCTTTGTCATATATTGACAATCTTTGTCACATATGGAAGATCTATGTCACATATAGACGATCTTTGTCATATATTGACAATCTTTGTCACATATGGAAGATCTATGTCACATATAGACGATCTTTGTCACATATGGAGGATCTATGTCACATATAGACGATCTTTGTCACATATAGACGATCTTTGTCACATATAGACGATCTTTGTCACATATGGAGGATCTATGTCACATATAGACGATCTTTGTCATATATCGACAATCTGTCACATATAGAGGATCTATGTCACATATAGATGATCTTTGTCATATATTGACAATCTTTGTCACATATAGACGATCTTTGTCATATATTGACAATCTTTGTCACATATGGAAGATCTATGTCACATATAGACGATCTTTGTCACATATAGACTATGTCACATATAGACGATCTTTGTCACATATGGAGGGTCTATGTCACACATAGACGATCTTTGTCACATATAGACGATCTTTGTCACATATAGAGGATCTATGTCACATATAGACGATCTTTGTCACATATGGAGGATCTATGTCACATATAGACAATCTTTGTCATATATCGACAATCTGTCACATATGGAGGATCTATGTCACATATAGACGATCTTTGTCACATATAGACGATCTTTGTCACATATAGACGATCTTTGTCACATATGGAGGATCTATGTCACATATAGACAATCTTTGTCATATATCGACAATATTTGTCACACAGAGGATCTATGTCACATATAAGCTATCTTTGTCATATATTGACAATCTTTGTCACATATGGAAGATCTATGTCACATATAGACGATCTTTGTCATATATTGACAATCTTTGTCACATATGGAAGATCTGTGTCACATATACAGGGGCGCCGAAAAGGGGGGGTAAAGGAGACGGATTCTAGGCGCCCATGATGGAGGGGGGCCCAGAGAGGCCCCTAATGATGATGAAAGTATAATACAGAAAAAATAATGACACTGTGTTGGGGGCCCTGTAAAGATTCTTTTCATGGGGCCCAAAATCCCTAGCGGCGCCCCTGCTCACAAGTATAAAACTACTTTTTTAAAGTAACAATTTCTTATTTCAGGCATGAAAAAAAAATCATGACTTTGACACAATTGTGTCTCATAATTAAAACAGATGACAGCCAAATGGACTTTGCTGTTTTATTTTCAATAAAACAATAGAAAATATGTACTCACATAGTAGTACACTTGTTATTAGTGATAATATACTTATTTTAAGGTATTTTTGGGTTCATTGAGGTTAGCTAATTTTACTTCTTTTGGAAAGTCTTGACAAGCCACATTTTCTTGTTCTACTGGCAGATAATTTTGCTTAGTTCAAATAAAATACCCCTAATTTAAAAAAAAAAAATTCTTGTTTTTGAACACTGACTTTTTGCAGTGTAGGTGTACTGTCACCACCTGTCAGATCACGCCCTGACTTATTTGGACTTTTTTGCTGTTTTCCTGTGTGTAGTGTTTTAGTTCTTGTCTTGCGCTCCTATTTTGGTGGCTTTTTCTCTTTTTTTGGTATTTTCCTGTAGCAGTTTCAGGTCTTCCTTTGAGCGATATTTCCCGCATCTACTGTGTTTTTATCCTTCTTTGTGGGGACATTGTCGATTGTCATGTCATGTTCGGATGTACATTGTAGACGCCATCTTTGCTCCACAGTAAGTCTTTGCTGTCGTCCAGCATTCTGTTTTTGTTTACTTTATAGCCAGTTCAGCTTTAGTTTCGTTCTGCATAGCCTTCCCTAAGCTTCAATGCTTTTTCTTAGTGGCACTCACCTTTTGTTTATTTTTTTGTTTAAGCTTTAGACACCTTTTTACCTGCACGCTGCCTCCCGCTGTTTCCGACATCTACAAAGCAATTAGCTACCGGCTGCCACCTACTGATATGGAAGAGTATTACACGGTTACTCTGCCAAGCTCTAGACAGCACCGACACTCAACAACAACACATCATTTGCAGACTATAATTACTGGTTTGCAAAAAATATTTTTTACCCCAAATAGGTGAAATTAGATCATCTCCTACGGCACACCAGACTGTATCTCACGGCACGCGGCACAGTGGTTGAAAAACACTGACATATAGAACATGCTATACATTTACCAAACAATCTGTCACTCCTAATCGCTAAATCCCATGAAATCTTATACGTCTAATCTCTTACGTGAATGAGCTAAATAATATTATTTGATATTTTACGGTAATGTGTTAATAATTTCGCACACAAGTCGCTCCTGAGAATAAGTCGCACCCCCGGCCAAACTATGAAAAAAACGGCGACTTATAGTCCGAAAAATACCGTACTTTTTTTTGCGTTAAAATTCTGTTGACTGAGCTGCCAGTTGTTGACTGTAAAATCTACGGTTCTTGTTTTTACGGTAGAAAAACTGGCAGCTAAGTTGCCATAATAAAAAAAATAACTTGTACTGTTTTTCCATTAATAATATAATGTTGTAAAAACCAAAGTAAATTTAACACAAAAATTCTGGCAACTAAGCTGCCAGCTTTTCTTTTTTTTTTTTTTTTTTTTTTTTTTTTTTTTATGTCCTGTCCAGCTTCTCAGGCAAATCATATAGTTGATGTAGATGCCCATGTCGGCTGTTCAGATTTACTTTACAAAAGAGAAGTGTAGGATACTTCTCTTGTTGCCTTATTTGTATTTGACTTTATTAAATGTATTTATATTATCATTTAGTGCAGCCGGGCCGGAGCAGGAGGGGATAGAAAGAGAAAAAAAAAGAAGACAGAGGGGGAAATTGTGGGGACAAGAGGGGGATTAGACAGAGAGACAAAAACAACAACAGCAAACAACAACAACAACAACAATAGAGCAACATCAGCAAATATGACATGTACAAATATGATGGTAAAAGTAATAGCAAATAAGCAGTTAGCGAAAAATAAAAAATAATACAGAAATAACAATGAGCATTATTACACTACAAATGGATCAATACAAATACCAATAGAAATAGCGCTATTGATAATGAACAATACCAATAATTTACCTTTATTATCAACAATACAGTTGTTTAAATGCAACAATACATATACGTAATGATAACTTGAGATACGAAAGAATGCAGAAAAATGGAGGGGGAGAAAGAGAAGCAACCTACATTAACCTTGTAGATTGTTATAGTCACAATAGGTTAAGCTTTGTCAGTGTGCCATGTGTTACACCCAGTTTACCCTAGGGCAACAACGTTAATATAAGCTGCCAGCTTTTCTACCGTAAAAACAAATACCGTTTCGCAAAAAACAGTGGTACTGATTTTCCATTTACCGTAAAATGTTGTAGAAAATCCCCCAAAAACCCCAATTTTTACAGTAAGATTTTGTAAATGTAAAGTTTTTACTGTAAAATCAACAGTCTACTTAAAACAATTAATAATGAAATCCAGAGGCAAATTCATACACTGTTAAAAGCGGCCCTCTGATGGCAGCCAAAACTGCCATGTGGCCCTCAATGAAAACCAGTTTGACATCCCAGCTTTAAAGCATTCAAAAAAATGTCTCATTTGGATTTTTATTCATACCCAAATGTACTTTTAAACATATTTGATGCTTAATAATGCCGCTTTCTTCCTGGCTAAGCTTAACTCTACTTCCCTTTAGTTTACTTTCCTTTCCATTTAAAAAAAATGACAAGTAAATTGAGCGCGGTTGACTAATTACTAGTCATGTGCTTGCAGGCCATAAATAGACCATCCTTTGTGCAAGACAGGACTGGCATGTAGTACTGCAGCATCCACAGCAGCGGTCAGCGGTCCCACCTCTGACCAGGTACTAGTATCTCATAGTACTTTAGGCAATGAAAAATAGTCAATACCAAGTGCAAGAGAGAAAATAATGTCACACATCTGTGTAGAAATGGTTGTCATAGTTACCAGTGATGCACTGAGCGCTTGACTGGTCGTCTCCATATCGCTTGTGAGAGGGGGCGTAGAGGAACATGATGGCAAACACGTACAGGTTCCACATTCCGTAGATGCCAGTGAAGAAGGCGCTGTTCACCTGCACTGTGTGGTCCCCCCAGTGCCAGTGGCCCTCATTCACCTGGACGGGTTGCAAGTACACTTCTTGTTGTCCGACGGCTCTGGCGAATACATGACGACACTCACCTGGCTGATGATGAAGAAGATGACCGTCATGGCAGCACAGGCCAGAGTGACCAGCATGAGGAACTTGAACCTGAAAATCAAACCCTTCAAAAGGAGGGAGGGGGGTCATAGAACTTGAGTCACAGTGCACAGTCAGGATGTATACAGTGTTCCCTCGCCACAAAGCAGGTCACGCACAACGCCCTCAGTATTCCCTAACCACATAGTAGGTCACGTACAACGTCCTCAGTGCGTCGCACATTTGAGAGTACCTTTAAAGGCCTACTGAAACCCACTACTACAGACCACGCAGTCTGATAGTTTATATATCAATGATGAAATCTTAACATTGCAACACATGCAATAGCTTACTTAAGTGCAATTTTAAATTTTGCGCGAAATATCCTGCTGAAAACGTCTCAGTATGATGACGTAAGCGCGTGACGTCACGGATTGTAGAGGACATTTTGGGACAGCATGGTGGCCAGCTATTAAGTCGTCTGTTTTCATCGCAAAATTCCACAGTATTCTGGACATCTGTGTTGGTGAATCTTTTGCAATTTGTTCAATGAACAACGGAGACAGCAAAGAAGAAAGCTGTAGGTGGGAAGCGGTGTATTGCGGCAGGTGTTGTGCCGGATAACGCACCCCCGCCGTAGAATGCACCCCCTGACTGTTGTGCCGGATAACACAGCCGGTGTTTCATTGTTTACATTCCCGAAAGATGACAGTCAAGCTTTACCATTGGCCTGTGGAGAACTGGCCTGTGGAGAACTGGGACAACAGAGACTCTTACCAGGAGGACTTTGAGTTGGATACGCAGACCCGGTACCGTGAGTACGCATGCAGCTGCGGCTTCCAAACATTTGATCGCTTGCCCGTACGTGCGTGCCGCTATGTGCATGTCACGTACGTAACTTTGGGGACTTTGGGGAAATATATGTGCTGTATGAACTTTGGGGAGGTGAACGGTACTTTGGGCTGTTTGTGCAGGTGTTTGAGTTGTATTGGCGGGTTATATGGACGGGAGGGGGGAAGTGTTTGTTATGCGGGATTAATTTGTGGCATGTTAAATATAAGCCTGGTTGTGTTGTGGCTAATAGAGTATATATATGTCTTGTGTTTATTTACTGTTTTAGTCATTCCCAGCTGAATATCAGGTCCCACCCGCCTCTCACAGCATCTTCCCTATCCGAATCGCTCCCACTGCCCTCTAGTCCTTCACTCTCACTTTCCTCATCCACGAATCTTTCATCCTCGCTCAAATTAATGGGGAAATCGACGCTTTCTCGGTCCGAATCGCTCTCGCTGCTGGTGGCCATGATTGTAAACAATGTGCAGATGTGAGGAGCTCCACAACCTGTGACGTCACGCTACTCGTCCGTTACTTCCGGTACAGGCAAGGCTTTTTTATCAGCGACCAAAAGTTGCGAACTTTATCGTCAATGTTCTCTACTAAATCCTTTCAGCAAAAATATGGCAATATCGCGAAATGATCAAGTATGACACACAGAATGGACCTGCTATCCCCGTTTAAATAAGAAAATCGCCGGAAGTAGGAGTCCTGTTCTGTCTTCTAGCTGCTCAATCTTTTTGTATTGAAAAAAAGTCTGCGGGCTATAGAGCGTTTTCTATTCGGGCTCCAGTACTCTGGAATGCCCTCCCAGTAACAGTTAGAGATGCTACCTCAGTAGAAGCATTTAAGTCCCATCTTAAAACTCATTTGTATACTCTAGCCTTTAAATAGACCCCCTTTTTAGACCAGTTGATCTGCCGTTTCTTTTCTTTTCTCCTCTGCCCCCCTCTCCCTTGTGGAAGGGGGGACACAGGTCCGGTGGCCATGGATGAAGTGCTGGCTGTCCAGAGTCGGGACCCGGGGTGGACCGCTCGCCTGTGCATCGGTTGGGGACGTCTCTGCGCTGCTGACCCGTCTCCGCTCGGGATGGTCTCCTGCTGGCCCCACTATGGACTGGACTCTCACTATTGTGTTAGATCCACTATGGACTGGACTTTCACAATATTATGCTAGACCCACTCGACGTCCATTGCATCCGGTCTCCCCTAGAGGGGGGGTGGGGGGGTCACCCACATCTGCGGTCCTCTCCAAGGTTTCTCATAGTCATTCACATTGACATCCCACTGGGTTGTGAGTTTTTCCTTGTCCTTATGCGGGCTCTGAACCGAGGATGTCGTTGTGGCTTGTGCAGCCCTTTGAGACACTTGTGATTTAGGGCTATATAAATAAACATTGATTGATTGATTGCTTAATTGTTTCAGTTTCGTAAATTCACCAAAACATCCCAGTGGAGTTATTGAGTCTGTTTCGCTGATTGGAGAGCTAGCTTCCGCGGCTAGTGGGTCCATGACGATGACTTCTGTTTTGTTTGATCACTCGTTTTACTGCCGGTTTACAGGCACATAAACATTTACAAAATCGTTCTGTGTAAATAACTCATTTTCTGCCTATAGTCCGGTGCGGCTAATGAATGGAAAAGTATTTTTTTCTTCTAAAATTGAGTGAGTGCGGTTTATATACCAGTGCGCTATATTGGTAATATTCATATAAATCATAAAATAGTGTGCCTACTTCACAAAAATGTCCTCAATTTTGGCGGGGGTTACGTTTCAGAACCCCCCTTACAATAATTGAGGTAAATTAACGAAAAATGCACTCCCAGTGCAGACCTCAATCAGACCCTTTCTAATCCTTTAAAAAAAATCCTGAATCCAAACTGTGAGCCGGATCACAATCAAAATGTAATCACTTGTTCTTTATCTCGTTTGTGACATTTCCTGAAAATTATATCAAAATCCGTCCATAACTGTTGGAGGTGTGTTGCTCACTGACTGACAAACCTTGGCGAATACGCAACCTGCTTGGCGGAGGTAGTAAAACGGCGATAGTTCATACCTCGTAGTGCAGACGTCTGGCCTTGGACATGGCGGGCAGTGAAGTCCTCTTACCACTAATGTTGCGGAATACTTGGAAAACCATGAAGCAGAGGAAGAGGAAGTAGAGGCAAGCACAGATTCCTGCCACTATAATAAAAGCCATCTGGGAGAACATCAGTCAAGGAAATAAGCGCCTGCTCATCCAGAAGAACAGAAAGCAGTGTCATCATACGCCGTTTTAGCTTAGGTATTGACGGAGGCAGATAATTACATATAGCCATATTTGTGTGTTACTTCTTTACTTTCATAGTCATATTACAAATAGCTAATGTTCCATATTGTACTCTTTTCCTTTTCTCATCATCTTATGAAAGTGTGCTTACATTGTGGGGCCACCTGGAGCTAGGAGGCAGAGAGGAGGAATCCTCCCTGCTTCCCTTCTCAGGCCGACTCTAGATAAGAGACACAATGGGCATGTGTTAAGGTGAGAGAGATGAGGGCGGGGGGAGATATTGAAGAAGAGAGTGTTTTCCCTGATGTTTTTCAGATCATTTTAGCTGCGCTAGTGAACGCTTGCTGTACTGGATTGGTCTCACGTTTATTTTCAAAGCTTTGAAAATAAATCACAAAATACCCATTCTGTCTGGTGGTCAAAGAACTCAGCTTATGTGTCATCAAAAGAACTTGGGAGTGACCAGCAACTTAAATTCCCTGATGAGAAGTTGATTGAAGTGTTTGAGAAAATGGCGGATTGCTTCCCGATGTGACGTCACGTTGTGACGTCATCGCTCCGAGAGCGAATATTAGAAAGGCGTTTAATTCGCCAAAATTCACCCATTTAGAGTTCGGAAATCGGTTAAAAAAATATATGGTCTTTTTTCTGCAACATCAAGGTATATATTGACGCTTACATAGGTCTGGTGATAATGTTCCCCTTTAAGGTGCCGACCGAGATGCTGGTGCAGTTTTACTCAGCCATCATCGAGTCCATCCTGACCTCCTCCATCACCGTGTGGTTCCCCGGCGCCACAGTCCAGGATAAGCATCGCCTGCAGCGCATCGTACGGGCTGCTGAGAAGGTGATTGGCTGAAAGCTCCCATCCCTCCAGGACTTGTTCTACTCCAGGACCAGGAGGCGTGTGGGTCGGATCACAGCTGACTCTTCTCACCCTGGACACAAACTATTCTCCCCTCCATGTGGGTCCATCCAGACCCACACCTCCCGCCACCTGAACAGTTTTTCCCCCTCGGCCATCAGGCACATGAACAATAACAAGATCTGATAGCTCAGTTACAGCTCTTTTTATGACCAAATCTGTGTTATATGTTGCAGGATTGCACCAAAAAAAATTCCTAGTTTGTGAACCCGTTCTCAAACAATGGCAATAAAAACTATTCTGATTCTGATTAAGTCCTTCCATGCTGGGTAATATTTCATGAACATGGATACCATGGTTGGAATCTTTGGCCACCTCAAGATCCAATTAGGATTCAGGAGCTACGATTCGATGAAAAATCGATTATTGATGAATCGTTAATAAATTGATGCAGTTTTACATTTCAATAAATAAGCGTTTATCACTTGCAATTTTTAAATACAGTGCATTTGTAATAGGAAATTGTCATCACATTGATTAAATTAATGAAAATGTGTGCGAAACTGGAGCATAAGTGCCCTAAAATAAAGAAGCTGGTCGGCTTTCTCGGCTATCGACGTTTACTAATCGATTATATAATCGTCCATGACCGAATTCCCCCACCTATAATCAACATCATAAACGTGTCAATGAGAAACATTTCAGTGTTTAAAAGTGTCTATTTTCAAAATGGCAAGCTTAGAAACAAACGAGAGACATAAAAAAACAAATGATTCCCAGGCCAGAGGCAGCATATGGCATTACTGAATTATTCCTCTTCTAATTAGTCTGGGGAACGATCTGTGTCGACAATAACAAGAAACCATGAAAAATGAAGTGCATCTTCAAAAAGGAAGGTCTGCTCTTTTACCGTGTGCATATACTCACGTACGTTGAGTTCATATTTTGGAGTTCTTAAGCACACGTCTGTTTTTGTCCGATATTTGAGTGTAAAAAGGATACAGCCAGCTCGGTCCCCACATCAGACGCCCAGATGCTGTAGAAGGGGTTTGTCAGCTGGACACCTCTGGTGAAACAAACAAACTAAATAATGCACCTATTTACAAACAAAAAAACTTTTTTATAGCATTAAAAAAAACAAAAATCACAGTAAAATAATATCAAAATGTACTGTAACATTACAACAAAAGAATGTAAACATTATATTATTTAATTTCCCAGTAAAATAATGTCATTAAAATGTACTGTAACATTACTACAAAAGACAATATTTTTTATTTTCACAGTAAAATAATGTCATCAAAATGTGCTGTAACATTAAATAATGTAATGTTTACAGTCTTTAGTTGTAATTTCACAGTAAAATAATGTCATCAAAATGTACAGTAACATTACAACAAAAGACTGAACATTATATTATTTAATTTCACAGTAAAATAATGTCATCAAAATGTACTGTAACATTACAACAAATTACTGTAAAAATTATATTATTTAATTTCACAGTAAAATAATGTGATCAAAATGTACTTTAACATTACAACAAAAGACTGTAAACATTATATTATTTAATTTCACAGTAAAATAATGTCATCAAAATATACTGTAACATTACAACAAAAGACTGTAAACATTATTTAATGTCACAGTAAAATAATGTCATCAAAATGTACTGTAACATTACTACAAAAAACCAAACATTTTACTTAATTTCAAAGTAAAATAATATCAAAATGTACTGTAACATTACTACAAAAGACTAAACATATTTTTTTATTTTCACAGTAATATGTCATCAAAATGTACTGTAACATTAAATAATGTAATGTTTACAGTCGTTAGTTGTAATTTCACAGTAAAATAATGTCATCGAAATGTACAGTAACATTACAACAAAAGACTGAACATTATATTATTTAATTTCACAGTAAAAAAATGTCATCAAAATGTACTGTAACATTACAACAAATTACTGTAAAAATTATATTATTTACTTTCACATAAAATAATGTGATCAAAATGTACTGTAACATTACAACAAAAGACTGTAAACATTATATTATTTAATTTCACAGTAAAATAATGTCATCAAAATGTACTGTAACATTACAACAAAAGACTGTAAACATTGTTTAATTTCACAGTAAAATAATGTCATCAAAATGTACTGCAACATTACTACAAAAAACTAAACATCTTACTTAATTTCAAAGTAAAATAATATCAAAATGTACTGTAACATTACCACAAAAGAAAATATATTTTTTTATTTTCACAGTAAAATAATGTCATCAAAATGTACTGTAACATTAAATAATGTGATGTTTACAGTCGTTAGTTGTAATTTCACAGTAAAATAATGTCACCGAAATGTACAGTAACATTACAACAAAAGACTGAACATTATATTATTTAATTTCACAGTAAAAAAAATGTCATCAAAATGTACTGTAACATTACAACAAATTACTGTAAAAATTATATTATTTAATTTCACAGTATAATAATGTTATTAAAATGTACTGTAAAATTACAACAAAAGACTGTAAACATGATTTAATTTCACAGTAAAATAATGTCATCAAAATGCACTGTAACATTACTACAAAAAACTAAACATCTTACTTAATGTCAAAGTAAAATAATATCAAAATGTACTGTAACATTACTACAAAAGACTAAACATATTTTTTTATTTTCACAGTAAAATGTCATCAAAATGTACTGTAACATTAAATAATGTAATGTTTACAGTCGTTAGTTGTAATTTCACAGTAAAATAATGTCATCGAAATGTACAGTAACATTACAACAAAAGACTGAACATTATATTATTTAATTTCACAGTAAAAAAAATGTCATCAAAATGTACTGTAACATTACAACAAATTACTGTAAACATTATATTATTTAATTTCACAGTAAAATAATGTTATTAAAATGTACTGTAACATTACAACAAAAGACTGTAAACATTTAATTTCACAGTAAAATAATATCAAAATGTACTGTAACATTACTACAAAAAAACTAAACATTTTACTTAATTTCAAAGTAAAATAATATTAAAATGTACTGTAACATTACTACAAAAGACTAAACATATTTTTTTATTTTCACAGTAAAATAATGTCATCAAAATGTACTGTAACATTAAATAATGTAATGTTTACAGTCGTTAGTTGTAATTTCACAGTAAAATAATGTCATCGAAATGTACAGTAACATTACAACAAAAGACTGAACATTATATTATTTAATTTCACAGTAAAAAAAAATGTCATCAAAATGTACTGTAACATTACATAATGTAATGTTTACAGTCGTTAGTTGTAATTTCACAGTAAAAAAATAATGTCATCGAAATGTACAGTAACATTACAACAAAAGACTGAACATTATAATATTTAATTTCACAGTAAAAAATGTCATCAAAATGTACTGTAACATTACAATAAATTACTGTAAAAAATCCATTATTTAATTTCACAGTAAAATAATGTTATTAAAATGTACTGTAACATTACAACAAAAGACTGTAAACATTTAATTTCACAGTAAAATAATGTCATCAAAAAGTACTGTAACATTACTACAAAAAAACTAAACATCTTACTTAATTTCAAAGTAAAAATAATATCAAAATGTACTGTAACATTACTACAAAAGACTAAACATATTTTTTTATTTTCACAGTAAAATAATGTCATCAAAATGTACTGTAACATTAAATAATGTAATGTTTACAGTCGTTAGTTGTAATTTCACAGTAAAATAATGTCATCGAAATGTACAGTAACATTGCAACAAATGACTGAACATTATATTATTTAATTTCACAGTAAAAAAAATGTCATCAAAATGTACTGTAACATTACAACAAATTACTGTAAAAATTATATTATTTAATTTCACAGTAAAATAATGTGATCAAAATGTACTGTAACATTACAACAAAAGACTGTAAACATTATATTATTTAATTTCACAGTAAAATAATGTCATCAAAATGTACTGTAACATTACTACAAAAGACTGTAAACATTATATTGTTTAATTTCACAGTAAAATAATGTCATCAAAATGTACTGTAACATTACTACAAAAAACTAAACATTTTACTTAATGTCAAAGTAAAATAATATCAAAATGTACTGTAACATTACTACAAAAGACTAAACATATTTTTTATTTTCACAGTAAAATAATGTCATCAAAATGTTCTGTAACATTACATAATGTAATGTTTACAGTCGTTAGTTGTAATTTCACAGTAAAATAATGTCATCGAAATGTACAGTAACATTACAACAAAAGACTGAACATTGTTATTTAATTTCACAGTAAAAAAATGTCATCAAAATGTACTGTAACATTACAACAAATTACTGTAAAAATTATATTATTTACTTTCACATAAAATAATGTGATCAAAATGTACTGTAACATTACAACAAAAGACTGTAAACATTATGTTATTTAATTTCACAGTAAAATAATGTCATTAAAATGTACTGAAACATTACAACAAAAGACTAAACATTATATTATTAAATTTCACAGTAAAATACTGTAATCACAGTCTTCTGTAATATCACAAAGTCAAATTAATTCATTGTACAGTAAGTGGTGGTACACTGTTAAACCGACAGAGTAATTAACTATAACTACGTCCCGTCATTAACTATAAATTACATATATGAAGTTACAGCATTCAGTTCTTGTAATTGCCCGTAAATTCAGAGCTCTGTACCTGCTGTAAATATAGTTCACAGTAAATTACTGTAAATGTTGCAGTGAAAGTAATGCAATTAATAACCAGTAATTTGCTGTGAATTTACAATGAAATAATTTACAGTATACTAGAGTGGTGTACAAACCCCGTTTCCATATGAGTTGGGAAATTGTGTTAGATGTAAATATAAACGGAATACAATGATTTGCAAATCATTTTCAACCCATATTCAGTTGAATATGCTACAAAGACAACACATTTGATGTTCAAACTGATAAACATTTATTTTTTTTGCAAATAATCATTCATTTAAAATTTGATGCCAGTAACACGTGACAAAGAAGTTGGGAAAAGGTGGCAATAAATACTGATAAAGTTGAGGAATGCTCATCAAACACTTATTTGGAACATCCCACAGGTGTGCAGGCTAATTGGGAACAGGTGGGTGCCATGATTGGGTATAAAAACAGCTTCCCAAAAAATGCTCAGTCTTTCACAAGAAAAAATGGGGCGAGGTACACCCCTTTGTCCACAACTGCGTGAGCAAATAGTCAAACATCTACAGTCTATAATATCATCTAAAGGTTCAGAGAATCTGGAGAAATCACTCCACGTAAGCGGCATGGCCGGAAACCAACATTGAATGACCGTGACCTTCGATCCCTCAAACGGCACTGTATCAAAAACCGACATCAATCTCTAAAGGATATCACCACATGGGCTCAGGAACACTTCAGAAAACCACTGTCACTAAATACAGTTGGTCGCTACATCTATAAGTGCAAGTTAAAGCTCTACTATGCAAAGCGAAAGCCATGTATCAACAACATCCAGAAACGCCGCCGGCTTCTCTGGGCCCGAGATCATCTAAGATGGACTCATGCAAAGTGGAAAAGTGTTCTGTGGTCTGACGAGTCCACATTTCAAATTGTTTTTGGAAATATTCGACATCGTGTCATTCGGACCAAAGGGGAAGCGAACCATCCAGACTGTTATCGACGCAAAGTTCAAAAGCCAGCATCTGTGATGGTATGGGGGTGCATTAGTGCCCAAGGCATGGGTAACTTACACATCTGTGAAGGCGCCATTAATGCTGAAAGGTACATACAGGTTTTGGAACAACATATGCTGCCATCTAAGCGGCGTCTTTTTCATGGACGCCCCTGCTTATTTCAACAAGACAATGCCAAGCCACATCCAGCACGTGTTACAACAGCGTGGCTTCGTAAAAAAAAGAGTGCGGGTACTTTCCTGGCCCGCCTGCAGTCCAGACCTGTCTCCCATCGAAAATATGTGGCGCATTATGAAGCTTAAAATACGACAGCGGAGACCCCGGACTGTAGAACGACTGAAGCTCTACATAGAAAAAGAATGGGAAAGAATTCCACTTTCAAAGCTTCAACAATTAGTTTACTCAGTTCCCAATCGTTTATTGAGTGTTGTTAAAAGAAAAGGTTATATAACTTTGGCACGTGTTGCAGCAATGAAATTCTAAGTTAATTATTTGCAAAAAAAAAAAAAAGTTTATGAGTTTGAACATCAAATATCTTGTCTTTGTAGTGCATTCAATTGAATATGGGTTGAAAATGATTTGCAAATTATTGTATTCCGTTTATATTTATATCTAACACAATTTCCCAACTCATATGGAAACGGGGTTTGTATAAAGAGTACGGCCAACTGAACACCAGGCGCCATCTTTGCTACCAAGGACGTGTGCGGCTGTGCAATTGCTGTCGTTCTGATGGTAGTTTTTCTGACAAAAATAAACCAAAATAATACGTCTAAATATAGTTCTAAAAATACTGCAGATCATAAACTTACAATAAAACATGCTTTTTTGTTGTGAAAGTATCGTTTTGTGGCCGTATTTGACGCACTCTGCTGCTACATTTCTGCAGTGTTTAGTGACCAGCAGGCATTTTAACATGCACTCGACGGCGCCATAAAACGTAAAAAATAATTAGCTTTAGACCAACAATCACGGAGAAATTGTGACTTTCGTGTGAAGTGTGTCAAGTGTGGTGTGTTTGTAATCACTGTGTGTGTCACTGTATTATTATAACTCATCTTTCTTGTTTCTAACACGCTCAGTGAATAAGTCGACTTTTTACTTATGTGTGTTTTACTATCGTGTGAAGTGTGCCAAGTGTGGTGTGTTTGTAATCACTGTGTGTGTCACGATGTGTATTATTATAACTCATCTTTCTTGTTTCTAAAACGCTCAGTGAATAAGTCGACTTTTTACTTATATCCTTATAACAATAACTCAAATATGGTAATACTGGCGAGCAGTAAAGAATATGAAGTGATTTTAGATCCACAACATAATTTCCTTTATCGATTATTGACTTATTTCTTGCCATTTGATGTTGTATTTTTTACATGAGATTTACAGTTCATTTTCTCATCTATTTTTACCCCCAAAGTGCGTTTTATTTTACTCTTTCAGTGTCAGTCTATTTGTCTTTGCGTTTGACTTTCCCTTCTGCTGTGACTGAATTGCATTATTTTAGTTGTACTGAGTTCAAAGTTGGCCTGTTTTTGTCGAACCAACTGTTAAATGTATTAATTTATTGTGTTATTATTGTATGATATTATGTGTGTTCTCTCCTGAACAAAACGCAGACGTTGTGTTGTGTCTTTAGCTGGCACAAGACGCTGTAATCAGTGTCTCTCCAGTGTTGACGGCAAACCTTCAACTTCATACTTGTCTTCTTTCCGGCTTGTGAGGAAAGCCATGGAAAAGATTTCCACAATTCTCGCGGGTGGACCGGCCCCATGCTGCACAACAGGGCATTTATACACCTGGAAAAACAAACTAAGAAGCGCCGCAGACACGTAGCATGAGCTCAAAGTTGGTAGCAGTCATGGTGCCCTGTAGTCAGGTGACTGCCTTTTGGCCAATCATTGAGGAGATTGAAGTTGGCCATACTCTCTTTACACCATACTTGCCAACCTTGAGACCTCCGATTTTGGGAGGTGGGGGGAGGCGTGGTCGGAGGGGCGGGGGCGTGGTTAAGAGGGGAGGAGTATATTTACAGCTAGAATTCACCAAGTCAAGTATTTCATATATATATATATATATATATATATATATAAGAAATACTTGACTTTCAGTGAATTCTAGCTATATATATATATATATATATATATATATATATATATATATATATATATATATATATATATATATAAGAGAAATACTTGAATTTCAGTGTTCATTTATTTACACATATACACACACATAACACTCATCTACTCATTGTTGAGTTAAGGCTTACTTGCCAACCTTGAGACCTCCGATTTCGGGAGGTGGGGGAGGGGGTGGGGGTGGGCGTGGTCGGGGTGGGACGGGGGCGTGGTTGGGGGCGTGGCTAAAAGGGGAGGAGTAATATATATATATATATATATATATATAAGAAATACTTGACATTCAGTGATATCTAGCTATATACATATATATATATATTTTATTATATATGTATATATATATATATATATATATATATATATATATATATAAAATAAATACTTGAATTTCAGTGTTCAGTTATTTACACATATACACACACATAACATTCATCTACTCATTGTTGAGTTAAGGGTTGAATTGTCCATCCTTGTTCTATTCTCTGTCACTATTTTTCGAACCATGCTGAACACCCTCTGTGATGATACATTGATGTGTGGCACGCACAAAAGTGCTTTCATCAAATGCACTAGATGGCAGTATTGTCCTGTTTAAGAGTGTCACAACATTGCTGTTTACGGCAGACGAACTGCTTTACGGTATACAAAAAAGTGACTGCTGTTGTTGTGTGTTGTTGCCACGCTGGGAGGACGTTAATGAAACTGCCTAACAATAAAGCCACATAAGAAACCAAGAACTCGCCCTCCATCATTCTATAGTTATAACGTGATTGGGCAGGTACGCTTTTTTATATTGTGGAGGACCTGAGTCCGCCTGAATTTCGGGAGATTTTCGGGAGAAAATTTGTCCCGGGAGGTTTTCGGGAGAGGCGCTGAATTTCGGGAGTCTCCCGGAAAATCCGGGAGGGTTGGCAAGTATGAGTTAAGGGTTGAATTGTCCATCCTTGTTCTATTCTCTGTCACTATTTTTCTAACCATGCTGAACACCCTCTCTGATGATGCATTCTGCTTTGTCTCCTTGTTGTGTGCGCACTCTCTAAAAGCCCTAGATGTTATTGTCACATATGCATGTACAGTAGATGGCAGTATTGTCCTGTTTAAGAGTGTCACAACATTGCTGTTTACGGCAGACGAACTGCTTTACGGTAGACGAAAACGTGACTGCTGTTGTTGTGTGTTGTTACCGCACTGGGAGGACGTTAATGAAACTGCCGAACAATAAACCCACATAAGAAACCAAGCACTCGCCCTCGATCATTCTACAGTTATAACGTGATTGGGCAGGCACGCTGTTTATATTGTGGGAAAGCGGACGTGAAAACAGGCTGTTACACGTCACTCAGGTCCGCATGGAGCTGGAGGGGGCGTGGCCTCCAGCTCCGCCTGAATTTCGGGAGATTTTCGGGAGAAAATTTGTGGAGGTTTTTCGGGAGAGGCGCTGAATTTCGGGAGTCTCCCGGAAAATCCGGGAGGGTTGGCAAGTATGCTTTACACACACTTTGGCCTTTTGGATCATGTGAGGAGTCCTAGTGGTGGTGGCTTTAAACAACCGTGGCGTGTGATTGAAGTTTAATTACCGCTAGTACTCGACAGCGCTTGTTGTCCGGTGACTGCCTTTTGACCAATCATTGAGGAGATTGAAGTTGGCCATACTCTCTTTACACACACTCTGGCCTTTCTGATCATGTGGGGACCCCTAGTGGTGGTGGCTTTAAACAACCGTGGCGTGTGATTGAAGTTTAATTACCGGTAGTACTGGACAGCGCTTTTTCATGTATTTTTTTCCTTAATTCCCCTTCTTTGTTTACTTTCTATTATTTCCTCTCTGTTGTTTATTAATTCGACAAAATGAAGTGAAGTGAATTATATTTATGTAGCGCTTTTCTCTAGTGACTCAAAGCGCTTTTACATAGTGAAACCCAATATCTAAGTTACATTTAAACCAGTGTGGTTGGCACTGGGAGCATTGGTTAAGTGTCTTGTCCAAGGACACAACGGCAGTGACTCGGAAGGCGGAAGCGGGGATCGAACCGGGAACCCTCAAGTTGCTGGCACGGCCACTCTACCAACCGAGCTATACCGCAAAATGTCCATCCAATAAGCTCAAAGTAGGTAGCAGTCATAGCACCCTGTAGTCACGTGACTGCCTTTTGACCAATCATCGAGGAGATTGAAGTTGGCCATACTCTCTTTACACACACTCTGGTCTTTCTGATCATGTGGGGAACCCTAGTGGTTGTGGCTTTTAACAACCGTGGCGTGTGATTGAAATTTAATTAGTACTGACAGCGCATTTTCATGTATTTGTTACTTAATTCCCCTTCTTTGTTTACGTTCTGTTCTTTCCATTTCTATTCCAGCTAGTTGCAGTTGTTTACTAATCCGACAAAACGTCCGTCCAACAAGCTCAAAGTTGGTAGCAGTCATGGCGCTGTCACGCCAAATTTCTTCCCCCTACAAAAACCTTCCCCCCCCCCATTTACTTCCGGGGTCATTTCCTCTTACTTACGTCATTTCCTCTTATGTCATTTCCTCTTACGTCATTGACAGTGATCGATAGAATCCAAATCTCCTGAAAATGGTGGTGTCACTGAATGACATTTGTCTTTATCTTTCTCAGGGAACTTATGTCAAACACCAGCAGGCTTCGAAAAATTCCAGGCGGAGTGTTAGGGAAAATGTCAGGCGGAGTGTTAGGGCCGCTGCTGGGAACTTCTGTCTTCATGGTAACGTGCAAAAAATATTAATTAATATATAATACTGTTAAATGTCTGTACTTTAAATCAACATTATTGTTGAAACCACTTCACTAATATTAATTAATATATAATACTGTTAAATGTCTGTACTTAAAAATAAAAATAAATTAAAAAAACAAGTATCTTTCCAGCGACGGGCAGTCAAAGCCAAAGTGTTATCGATCGCTGTCAATGACGTAAGAGGAAATGACATAAGTAAGAGGAAATGACGTAAGAGGAAATGACCCCGGAAGTAAATGGGGGCGGGGGGTTTGTAGGGGGAAGAAATTTGGCGTGACAGCGCCCTGTAGTCATGTGACTGCCTTTTGGCCAATCATTGAGGAGATTGAAGTTGGCCATACTCTCTTTACACACATTTTGGCCTTTTGGATCATGCGAGGACCCCTAGTGGTGGTGGCTTTAAACAACAGTGGCGTGTGATTGAAGTTTGATTAGTACTCGACAGCGCTTGTTGTCACGTGACTGCCTTTTGACTAGAGATGTCCGATAAATGCGTTAAAATGTAATAATCGGAAATTATCGGTATCGTTTTTTTTTTTTATCGGTATCTTTTTTTTTCTTTTTTCCCCTGGTTTATTTATTTATTTTGTTTATTAAATCAACATGAAAAACACAAGATACTAGAGATGCGCGGATAGGCAATTATTTCATCCGCAACCACATCACAAAAGTCGTCAACCATCCGCATCCACCCGAACTAACATTTTATCAAAACCGCACCCGCCCGCACCCACCCGTTGTTATATATCTAATATAGACGATGCAAGGCATTAGTGAGGTTATAAAGCTTTTGCCTGTTAAAGAAAGGAGACTGATCCAATGTAGCAGAGACATTCAATGTGTGCCACGCTGTCACGGCCCAGACGCACACCAGTGCGCAATCATTTGGGAGCCGGGCTGAGCGCATCTCCAAGCGCGCTCGCGCCACTCGAACTGCTGCAGGCAGCTGCGTTCACACATGCATCTGTAAGCCTTGTTTTAACATCCTGTGGCACTCTTCTGGGATCACGGCGGACGAAACTGCTCATGCTCAGGGTGTTTGTGGAGGTTCGTGGTTTTGCACAAATGTGATGCACCATGTTAGATGTCCCGGTTTTGTCGCAGCTCTTGCAAATCACGTAGCCAGCATTACTATCATCCTGATTTACAACCTCATAAAAACGAGTCCACGCTGAACTTTTCTGGCCTTTTTTTCCCCTGGTCTTTAGTATTCCCTTTTTTAGTTTGTCGCGTACCACTTTTGCTGCCGGCGTTGCCATCTTTTTTTTTTTTCTTCTTCTGTTGTGGCGTGCTGCAGGTGCCTGATGATAAATAATTGCCTGTTTCAAAGAGTGCTGCTCGTTTTTCGTATGTGGGTAACAACATTTAACTATGTATGTATATTTCCGAATTGGTTTAACTGCCACCCGCCTGAATCTATTTAAAATCTAATTTTTTTTATTTCAAACGCCCAACCCGCGGATAATCCGCGGACTCCACGGTTGTGTCCGCAAACCGCGCATCTCTACAAGATACACTTACAATTAGTGCACCAACCCAAAAAAAACACCCTCCCCCATTTACATTAATTCACACTCATTCACACAAAAGGGTTGTTTCTTTCTGTTATTAATATTGTGGTTCCTACATTATATGTCAATATATATCAATACAGTCTGCAAGGGATACAGTCCGTAAGCACACATGATTGTGCGTGCTGCTGGTCCACTAATAGTACTAACCTTTAACAGTTAATTTTACTCATTTTCATTAATTACTAGTTTCTATGTACCGTATTTTTCGGACTATAAGTCGCAGTTTTTTTCATAGTTTGGCCGGGCTCCAGTGCGATTTATATATGTTTTTTTCCTTCTTTATTATGCATTTTCGGCAGGTGCGACTTATACTTTGAAAAATACGGTAACTGTTTTTATATTGTTTTACTTTCTTTTTTATTCAAGAAAATGTTTTTAATTTATTTATCTTATTTTATTTATTTATTTAT
This sequence comes from Nerophis lumbriciformis, assembly GCF_033978685.3. Taxonomy (NCBI): domain Eukaryota; kingdom Metazoa; phylum Chordata; class Actinopteri; order Syngnathiformes; family Syngnathidae; genus Nerophis; species Nerophis lumbriciformis. The sequence goes on along the minus strand of NC_084550.2, from coordinate 64,157,038 downwards.
TTTTTTAAATGGGGGCGGGGGGTTTGTAGGGGGAAGAAATTTGGCGTGACAGCGCCCTGTAGTCATGTGACTGCCTTTTGGCCAATCATTGAGGAGATTGAAGTTGGCCATACTCTCTTTACACACACTTTGGCCTTTTGGATCATGCGAGGACCCCTAGTGGTGGTGGCTTTAAACAACAGTGGCGTGTGATTGAAGTTTGATTAGTACTCGACAGCGCTTGTTGTCACGTGACTGCCTTTTGACTAGAGATGTCCGATAATATCGGCATGATAAATGCGTTAAAATGTAATTATCGGAAATTATCGGTAAATAAATAAATGATAAATGGGTTGTACTTGTATAGCGCTTTTCTACCTTCAAGGTACTCAAAGCGCTTTGACACTACTTCCACATTTACCCATTCACACACACATTCACACACTGATGGAGGGAGCTGCCATGCAAGGCGCTAACCAGCACCCATCAGGAGCAAGGGTGAAGTGTCTTGCTCAGGACACAACGGACATGACGAGGTTGGTACTAGGTGGGGATTGAACCAGGGACCCTCGGGTCGCGCACGGCCATTCTTCCACTGCGTTACACCGTCCCGGTATCGTTTTTTTTTTTATCGGTATCTTTTTCCCCCCCCTGGTTTATTTATTTATTTTGTTTATTAAATCAACATGAAAAACACAAGATACACTTACAATTAGTGCACCAACCCAAAAAAACCTCCCTCCCCCATTTACTTTCATTCACACAAAAGGGTTGTTTCTTTCTGTTATTAATATTCTTGTTCCTACATTATATATCAATACAGTCTGCAAGGGATACAGTCCGTAAGCACACATGATTGTGCGTGCTGCTGGTCCACTAATAGTACTAACCTTTAACAGTTAATTTTACTCATTTTCATTATTTACTAGTTTCTATGTAACTGTTTTTATATTGTTTTACTTTCTTTTTTATTCAAGAAAATGTTTTTAATTTATTTATCTTATTTTATTTTTTTAAAGTACCTTATCTTCACCATACCTGGTTGTCCAAATTAGGCATAATGTGTTAATTCCACGACTGTATATATCGGTTGATATCGGTATCGGTAATTAAAGAGTTGGACAATATCGGAATATCGGATATCGGCAAAAAGCCATTATCGGACATCCCTACTTTTGACCTATCATTGAGGAGAAGTTGGCCATACTCTCTTTACACACACTCAGCAGCATACAGTGTAGGACATACGGCAGCTATTGGCTTTGCTTTTTAAAAAGTATACAATCGTCATTTTAAGGGTCAAAAAGACGTGATCTCACCTCTCGCACATGTCAAAGATAAAAAGACAGAAGGACCCAAACACGATGGGTCCGACCTGCTTCCAGTACACGGAGAAACGATTCCTCTCCGTCTGGTCCTGGGAGAAGAGAGCAGACAATGGATGACGCTCTGCAGGTCAGGGGGGAGAGCAAGCGGGGAGCCGGGTACATTACCATGAGGTGTTCCCCACAGAAGATGATCCAGAAGGAAAGCAACATGGAGTAAAAAATGCCTTGTCGGATGTCTCCAAAAAGCAACATCCAGGTCCAGTTGAAGCCAACAGAAAACCACTCCACTGGGATGTTAATGAAGGTCATAGAGATGCCCAAAGCAAAGATTACTCTGCAAAACCAAGAACAGTATTGTACATCACTTCCTGCTTTGGATTTATTTATATCAGAGTTTTATGCTGCAGATTCAGTTACCCATCACGTCATAATGTAATGTAACAATATCAACACATTGTTTCAATGACTTCCTTATTCTCTGTTCCATACAATTGTTTGAGCAAAGTCAATAGCACACAATAACTCGACAAAATCTGCTAAATTAAGCATTTGGTATTTGGCCTCAAACTCCTCCTGTGTCCATGAAATATTCACAGAGTTTGTAAATAAAACCAAAAAAAGTTTTTTTTGAGAAAATCTTTTTTTTTTTTTGTCCTGTCCAGCTTCTCAGGCAAATCATATAGTTGATGTAGATGCCAGTGACGTGCGGTGAGGTTGATGGCTGGTGAGGCACTGACTTCATCACAGTCAGATTTACAAACATATGAACCCTAAAGAGTATCTTATTCACCATTTGATTGGCAGCAGTTAACGGGTTATGTTTAAAAGCTCATACCAGCATTCTTCCCGAGTCATACCAAAGACTATAAAAATGGGAGCCATTACCTCCCTGCTTGGCACTCAGCATCAAGGGTTGGAATTGGGGGTTAAATCACCAAAAATGATTCCCGGGCGCGGCGTCACTGCTGCCCACTGCTCCCCTCACCTCCCAGGGGGTGATCAAGGGGATGGGTCAAATGCAGAGGACACATTTCACCAAACCTAGTGTGTGTGTGACAATCATTGGTACTTTAACTTAACTTTTACACATACAAACTGTAGCACACATAAAAGCACATTTAATAAAAAAAACGTTATTATGGTCTTACCTTTACTTATAAATGAAGTCCATGCAACTAAAGCCCTCACTTAAACTTTCCACGTGCAAGATTGAATCTATTTAAAAAAGTGTAACCGAGGGTTTATAAATGTCGCCTATACTGTATGAAACTACAAAATAACAAACACGGAGGCTCAAGTTTACACGAGGACCACTTTATTTACCTTCTTTCAAAAACCTCCGCAACGTGACATCACTTTCGCTCTTAGCGCCTTCAAAATAAGAGCTCAAGGCATATACTGTATAACAGCGCATAACAGGAACTTAACATCACAAAGAGGAAAGCCCATAAAAATAGGTTACAAAAGTTATTTAATAAGAAGCCAAAAAGTGCAAAAACAATAATGTTCGTGTTGGAGGAGTTGTGAATTAGATACACCTGCAGTCTGCAGGTGTACCTAATGTTGTGGCCCTGCAGTCATTCACAACTCCTCCAACACGAACATTATTGTTTTTGCACTTTTTGGCTTCTTATGAAATAACTTTTTTTAAATAGATTCAATCTTGCACGTGGAAAGTTTAAGTGTGGGCTTTAGTTGATATAACACTCCCGTCAGGGGGTGCAAATTCTACGGCGGGGGTGCAGGAGGCGGGACTACTGGAGCCTCAGCCAGTGCGTCTTTTGCAGCCGTTTTATGATCGCTCAGCACAAGAAATACGTTACACACATACAGTTGTTGACAAAATACACTGTACATTATATACCTCAGCTAACTAAACTATGGAAATGTATAATATAGTTCATATAGCAATACGGTCTCACTGCACAGCAGACCAGCAGTTAGCCGAGTCCGGAATCCATGTTGAGGCACTGAGTGACGTGCCTCAACTGGCTGCTGTTCACCGCACCGTCTCTTCTCAGTATTTGAACGGCAAATGTGAAAATTCAGTGATTTTGAATAAAAATAATCTAAAACTGGTGAAGTTAAATGGAAAATAACTCAATAGTATAATCACTGGATACATATAACAATTGAATTACTTTTTTGTCTTTTTACATTTTTTTTCTTTCCATGATGGCAGGTGAGGCCCCGCCTGTGTATGTTTGTATATTGAATGTGCGTGTGGGTGTACGAACTTTAAGTATGTAAATATGTACTGTATTTGTGTATGTATTATGGGAGCGTAGGTACCTATATATGTAAGTATGTATGTGAGCATATGTGAATTTGTATGTACAATATATTCGACTCCCAGAGTGCGTGGGAGCCAGAGAAAATCTAAATATCAATCTGATCTCTGTTAAGGATCATATAGTGATATTACCTTTAATAGACACCACCAATGTATGGATCGATCCACCGTCCTCTTACGTGTACTGACTGTGACGATGCTGACTGACACCAACAGTTGTTATATTATCCTCTCTCTACATCAGTGTTTTTCAACCTTTTTTGAGGCAAGTCACATTTTTTATTATTTAAAAATCCGGCGGCACACCACCAGCAGAAAACGTTAAAAAATGAATCTCTACCAGATCCTCCTCGTGCCTTATTTTGAGTTTGTTGGTGTTTTCCTGTGTGTAGTGCTTTAGATCTTGTACTGTTATTTAGGTGTTTTCCTGTAGCAGTATCATGTCTTCCTTTGAGCGCTATTCCACGCACCTGCTTTGTGTTAGCAAGCAAGGCTATTTAAGTTGTTGCTATTCTTCAACGTGGGGACATTGATTGTCGTGTCATGTACGGATGTACTTTGTGTACGCCGTCTCTGCTCCACACGCTGCAAGTTTTTGCTGTCGTCCAGCATTCTGTTTCTGTTTACTTTGTAGCCAGTTCAGTTTTACTGTCGTTTTACATAGCCATCCCTATGCTTCATTGCCTTTTCCTTTCCCTTTTGTTCATTTTTGGCTTAAGCATTACATACCTTTTTACCTGCACGCTGTGGTCTGCATATTGGGATCACAGTTCTACAGCCGAGTTCTACACAAAATCACTGCTCTAGACTCTCTTTAACCTACGTGTTAATTTCCTGTTAATATCTGCTTACTTTCTGATGTAACGTGCTTCCTTCTACAATTCTTCAAATTTACTAAGCACTTATTTCCTCTGTTTAAAGCTAGCGTAGCTATTAGCATGCCTGCTCTTGGCTTGTTTTTGGTGTAATACATGTTAAGTAAGCAGTGCCCGCCAAAAATGTTCATTTGCCGTAATGGAGGTGATTATTATCTTAGTGGAGCTGCACCACACTGTGTATAGGGACACATAATTAGCTAACTTATCAGTCTCGGGGGACAAAAAATAAATACAGCAGAGGCGGTCGGTATTAAAATGCACAAATTGGCAATAACGATCACTTAATTCTTCACAAAAATTGACCGATACTGATCAGTGGCCAAGCAATCGGCACATGCCTAGTTTGATTTCCTCCATCAGGATGGTATGTAATTGCACGGGTTAGTTTTTTAGTTAGCAACATAACTCATATAAAAATGTACAACATAAGGTGGCAAGAAAAACTTCAATAATGAATAAAGCAAAATATGTTGTGGACCAAAAAAAAATCACTTCATATTCTTTACTGCTCACTAGTGTTGCCATATCTGAGTTACTGTGTAGAAATATGGGAAATAACTACAAAAGTACATTAAGTTAATTAACTGTGTTACAAAAAAAGTCAGTTATAATAAAACAATGTTGGATATAGAGAAAATACAAACCCTTTATTCATTGAATCGAAAATACTGAAATTCCACGACATAGTGAATTTGCAAACAGCTAAAATTATACACAAAGCAAACTATAACCTGCTACTACCCAAGGTAATACAACAATTCATCTCAACAAAAGCAGAGAAATATAACCTTAGAGAAAAATTTAATTTAAAACATTTGTATGCACGTGCAACACTTTTAAAGGGGAACATTATCACAATTTCAGAATGGTTAAAACCATTAAAAATCAGCTCCCAGTCGCTTATTATATTTTTCGAAGTTTTTTTCAAAATTTTACCCATCACGGATTATCCCTAAAAAAAAGCTTCAAAGTGCCTGATTTTAACCATCGTTATAAACACCCGTCCATTTTCCTGTGACGTCACACAGTGAAGCCAACACAAACAAACATGGCGGAAAGAACAGCAAGCTATAGCGACATTAGCTCGGATTCAGACTCGGATTTCAGCGGCTTAAGCGATTCAACAGATTACGAATGTATTGAAACGGATGGTTGTAGTGTGGAGGCAGGTAGCAAAAACAAAATTGAAGAAGAAACTGAAGCTATTGAGCCATATCGGTTTGAACCGTATGCAAGCGAAACCGACGAAAACGACACGACAGCCAGCGAAACGGGAGAAAGCGAGGGCGAATTCAGCGATCGCCTTCTAACCAACGATTGGTATGTGTTTGTTTGGCATTAAAGGAAACTAACAACTATGAACTAGATTTACAGCATATGAAATACATTTGGCAACAACATGCACTTTGAGAGTGCAGACAGCCCAATTTTCATCAATTAATATATTCTGTAGACATACCCTCATCCGCGCTCTTTTCCTGAAAGCTGATCTGTCCAGTTTTGGAGTTGATGTCAGCAGGCCAGGGAAGCTAGGTTCGATAGGGGGTTTAGCTCGCTCGTCTGCGGGAACAAACTGCCGCCATCACTTGCCGTGCTACCGAGGTCCTTTGTCCCTGAATTGCTCACACACTCCGGCAGATTCAATGGGGGTCTGGCGGCAGATTTCTTTGACTTTATCGTTGGAAATGCATCTGCTTTGAGTGTCGCAGGATATCCACACATTCTTGCCATCTCTGTCGTAGCATAGCTTTCGTCGGTAAAGTGTGCGGAACAAACGTCTAATTTCTTGCCACTTTCGCATCTTCGGGCCACTGGTGCAACTTGAATCCGCCCCTGTTCGTGTTGTTACACCCTCCGACAACACACCGACGAGGCATGATGTCTCCAAGGTACGGAAAACAGTCGAAAAAACGGAAAATAACAGAGCTGATTTGACTCGGTGTTTGAGAAAATGGCGGAGTGCTTCCCGTCGTGACGTCATCACTCCGAGAGCGAATATTAGAAAGGCGTTTAATTCGCCGAAATTCACTCATTTAGAGTTCGGAAATCGGTTAAAAAAAATATATGGTCTTTTTTCTGCAACATCAAGGTATATATTGACGCTTACATAGGTCTGGTGACAATGTTCCCCTTTAAGATCTTTAGTATATCAGTATGTGGCCTTAAAATATGGAATTGATTAAACAAAGAAATCAAACAATGTACTAATATGATCCACTTCAAGAAACAATTCAAACTTAAAATGTTTACAAAGTACAAAATAGAAGAACCATGATAAACCTTCTGAATGTATTTCATCCATCTATTCATTTTCTAGATAATCTTATTTATCTCACTATATGAAATACAGCTTATTCGTTTATTTATTTTTAATGTTATTACTTATGGAGTATATGTGAATAAACTGAGAACAGGAAGTGAACAAATGTGTTAGCAACTGCTATGTAGAGGAAAAGTGATAGGATTAAATAAACTCTGCTTCTTCCTACTCCTTTTCGAACATGTTGAATAGAGAAACTGGAAATTGGGATGGATCATGTTGTATGCATGCATGTTCGAAATAAACTCAAAAAGTTATGGGCAGACTTTGATGAATGTAAAAATAAATATCCTAAACAGAAAAAGGGAAAAAGTGAGTGGATTTTGAGAGTGATCCGAATCACTGTCTGGATTCAAGACAATGCAGGCACCTCAACTTGCAACTTTCAGATTGAATTGTCTGCAGAATTAATGGTTGGTAAGTCATAGTCCAAAATCAGTATAGCTACAAAGCCTGAAATCAAGACAGGTAAGTAAGTGTAAGTGTGAATGAGAGGTCGACGAGGTCCTGAAGCAGGTTTCTGCATGCCACCAGCAGATAAGAAGGACCCTCATAAATAGTCAAGACAAGCGGGCAAAACAGTGTTATGACAACGCTTGATTTTCATTGCAGATAAAAAAAAAGCACCGACTCAAAAAGGGGACATCACACAACCTCCAAATGGGTTCTGCGTGAACACTGCACTAAAACCCACCACAAATTCAGTTAAAGCGGTTTGGGAGTTTTCACAACAGGTTTAGGCCATAAAGAGCCAGAGGGAGAAAAGTGACGTTGAAGTATGATGATTTTTGACAAAAGTAATAGAAGTAATGCACTCCAGGTTGTAAATCGTTGGGCTCTAGACTCAGCTCCTCAGCAAAGCTTCTTAGAGGGAACAAAATGAAAGCTCACTCGGGTGGTATGTGAGGAATGTGCCCTGGGCTAAACCAACAGAGTGTGTGTACGAACCGCCAGGGTGTGAAGAGAGTGCTCGGGCACGTTAAGAAGTTAAAAGTGAGGAAGAAACATGACATCATTGTGCAAAACATTCAGGTAACTGCTGATGCAACAATTCTCAGTTGTGTTCTTGGTTCCGTAAGAAAGTAGCTAAACTTTTCTTTCTAAATGTATCTAACTTGAGGTTGACTTTCTGAACATGTTTGCGTCTCAAAATATGGTAAATTTTGCAGGAAAATGGGTAAAAAAATAAGCGATTTTAATTTAATCTCCATTAAATTTGGGACTTGAACGCATGTCCCTTTGATTCACAAACTGATATCAACCACTGGCATACTTGCCAACCCTCCCGGATTTTCCGGGAGACTACCAAAATTCAGCGCCTCTCCCGAAAACCTCCCGGAACAAATTTTCTCCCGAAAATATCCCGAAATTCAGGCGGAGCTACTACTCAAAATAAATAAACAACCCAACCAAAAAATGCAGCAGCTCAAGTAAAAAAACTGTACTTAAGTCACATTCTTTTATTTTTATTTTTAGTACTGAACTCTTAACCCTCATTTGTAAAAAAAATAACATGCTTATTATACAAACAGTATTTGTACACCTTTAACACAGATTTTTATACTGTCTTCAGAGATTCAGTTTTTTTGGTGGTAGTCGAAACCTTTCTGGGTACCTGCGAAAGGTTGTTCAGCATGGTTGGAAAAATAGTGACAGAGAATAGAACAAGGATGGACAATTCAACCCTTAACTCAACAATGAGTAGATGAGTGTTATGTGTGTGTATATGTGTAAATAAATGAACACTGAAATTCAAGTATTTATTTTATTTATATATATATATATATATATATATAATAAAATAAACATATATATAGCTAGAATTCACTGAAAGTCCAGTATTTCTTATATATACATATACATATATACATATACATATATATATATATATATATATATATATATATATATATATATATATGAAATACTTGACTTTCAGTGAATTCTAGCTGTAATAATACTCCTCCCCTCTTAGCCCCGCCCCCAATCACGCCTCCGCCCCACCTCCCGAAATCGGAGGTCTCAAGGTTGGCAAGTATGACCACTGTGCCATCCACCCGGACATGTAATATATTATTAGTGTATCTGATATGATAATACTGTAATAATATGATCAAACTAGCATTAACCACTGTACCATCCATCCTGACATCCTGGTTATTAGTCTGTCTGATATAATAATACCTACTCAGTGGCCTAGTGCTTAGAGTGTCCGCCCTGAGATCAGTAGGTTGTGAGTTCAAACCCCGACCGAGTGATACCAAAGACTATAAAAATGAGACCCATTACCTCCATGCTTGGCACTCAGCATCAAGGGTTGGAATTGGGGGTTAAATCACCAAAAATGATTCCCAAGCGCGGCCACCGCTGCTGCCCACTGCTCCCCTCACCTCCCAGGGCGTGATCAAGGGTGATGGGTCAAATGCAGAGAATAATTTTGCCACACCTAGTGTGTGTGTGTGTGTGTGACAATCATTGGTACTTTATTAATACTATAATAATATGATGAAACTAGCATCAACCACTGGACCATCCATGCTGACATGCAATAGGTTATTAGTCTGTCTGATATAATAATGATAATACTATAATAATATAATCAAACTGATATCAACCACTGTACCATCCATCCTGACATGCAATAGGTTATTCATGTGTCTGATATAATAATAATAATAGTTCTACAAACCCCGTTTCCATATGAGTTGGGAAATTGTGTTAGATGTAAATATAAACGGAATACAACGATTTGCAAATCATTTTCAACCCATATTCAGTTGAATATGCTACAAAGACAAAACATTTGATGTTCAAACTAAATAAACATTTTTTTGTGTGCAAATAATCATTAACTTTAGAATTTGATGCCAGCAACACGTGACAAAGAAGTTGGGAAAGGTGGCAATAAATACTGATAAAGTTGAGGAATGCTCATCAAACACTTATTTGGAACGTCCCACAGGTGTGTAGGCTAATTGGGAACAGGTGGGTGCCATGGTTGGGTATAAAAACAGCTTCCCAAAAAATGCTCAGTCTTTCACAAGAAAGGATGGAGCAAGGTACACCCCTTTGTCCACAACTGCGTGAGCAAATAGTCAAACAGTTTAAGAACAACGTTTCTCAAAGTGCAATTGCAAGAAATTTAGGGATTTCAACATCTACGGTCCATAATATCATCAAAAGGTTCAGAGAATCTGGAGAAATCACTGCACGTAAGCGGCATGGCCGGAAACCAACAATGAATGACCGCGACCTTCGATCGCTCAGACAGCACTGTATTAAAAACCGACATCAATCTCTAAAGGATATCACCACATGGGCTCAGGAACACTTCAGAAAACCACTGTCACTAAATACAGTTTGTCGCTACATAATGTAAGTGCAAGTTAAAGCTCTACTATGCAAAGTGAAAGCCATTTATCAACATCCAAAAACGCAGCCGGCTTCTCTGGGCCCGAGATCATCTAAGATGGACTCATGCAAAGTGGAAAAGCGTCCACATTTCAAATTGTTTTTGGAAATATTAGACATCGTGTCATCCGGACAAAAGGGGAAGCGAACCATCCAGACTGCTATCGACGCAAAGTTCAAAAGCCAGCATCTGTGATGGTATGGGGGTGCATTAGTGCCCAAGGCATGGGTAACTTACACATCTGTGAAGGCACCATTAATGCTGAAAGGTACATACAGGTTTTGGAACAACATTTGCTGCCCTCTAAGCGCCGTCTTTTTCATGGACGCCCCTGCTTATTTCAGCAAGACAATGCCAAGCCACATTCAGCACGTGTTACAACAGCGTGGCTTCGTAAAAAAAGAGTGTGGGTTCTTTTCTGGCCCGCCTGCAGTCCAGACCTGTCTCCAATCGAAAATGTGTGGCGCATTATGAAGCGTAAAATACGACAGCAGAGACCCCGGACTGTTGAACGACTGAAGCTCTACATAAAACAAGAATGGGAAATAATTCTACTTTCAAAGCTTCAACAATTAGGTTCCTTAGTTCCCAATCGTTTATTGAGTGTTGTTAAAAGAAAAGGTGATGTAACACAGTGGTGAACATGCCCTTTCCCAACTACTTTGGCACGTGTTGCAGCCATGAAATTCTAAGTTAATTATTATTTGCAAATAAAAAATAAAGTTTATGAGTTTGAACATCAAATATCTTGTCTTTGTAGTGCATTCAATTGAATATGGGTTGAAAAGGATTTGCAAATCATTGTATTCCGTTTATACTTATATCTAAAACAATTTCCCAACTCTTTTGGAAACAAGGTTTGTATATTAATATGATCAAACTAGTATCAACCACTGTACCATCCATTCTGACATGCAATAAGTTATTTATGTGCCTGATATAATATTAATACTATATTAATATGATACAAAATAGATGTTTTAAGTGCTTCTCAAACCTTTTCACCAAGAAAACTCTTGGGTCTCCAATGACCAACATTAAAATGCAGTAGCGTAAGAGGCCTAAATATTTATTAAAAACAAAGCGGATGTTTTATTTAGCAAGTATATTTCAGGGTTTCCCCTAGATTGCCACTGTATGTGTGGCGACGTTATAATCATCTTGATTTGCAAGGATGCATATACAGTATTTTCATTAAAAACTCTTAACAACTGTTTTATGTATATTTAAAAACAAATGTGTTATTAGTTAATATTTTTTCTGGTATTATATTGATTTTCTCTATTTTTCAATTTTTGCTGATTATTGTAAAAGGAAACACAAGCTACACTATACTTTGCCCTCCCTCAATGTTGCAATTTAGTTTGCCAAAACATGTAAACAGTGCTTTAATTTAGTGATGAAAAAAATGATTGATATTCTCCATTAAAAGCAAGCACAATAAGGAAAGTACATTATATATGCACATACATTTCGGAGTCACGTTAGATTAATAATATAGTTTTGAATAAACTGAAAAAAGCAATATAAATATGCAGGAAGAAGGTCGGCTCTAATGCCTCTAGCTTAATGCTAACGTAAAATGGACTAGCTCATAGACAGGCTAACGAAAATTAGCAGGGCCAATCGCAGGGTAAATATTAGGGATGTCCGATAATGGCTTTTTTGCCGATATTCCGATATTGTCCAACTCTTAATTACCGATATCAACCGATACCGATATATACAGTCGTGGATTTAACACATTATTATGCCTAATTTGGACAACCAGGTATGGGGAAGATAATTAATACAATAAAATAAGATAAATAAATTAAAAACATTTTCTTGAATAAAAAAAGAAAGTAAAACAATATAAAAACAGTTACATAGAAACTAGTAATTAATGAAAATGAGTAAAATTAACTGTTAAAGGTTAGTACTATTAGTGGACCAGCAGCACGCACAATCATGTGTGCTTACGGACTGTATCCCTTGCAGACTGTATTGATATATATTGATATATAATGTAGGAACCAGAAATATTAATAACAGAAAGAAACAACCCTTTTGTGTGAATGAGTGTGAATGAGTGTAAATGGGGGAGGGAGTTTTTTTGGGTTGGTGCACTAATTGTAAGTGTATCTTGTGTTTTTTATGTTGATTTAATTAAAAAAAAACAACAAAAAAAAACAATACCGATAATTAAAAAAACGATACCGATAATTTATGATATTACATTTTTATCGGCCGATAATATCGACAGGCCGATATTATCGGACATCTCTAGTAAATATAGACAAAAGCCAACATGCATATTTTTGCAATGTGGGAGGAAGCCACAATACCCGAAGAAAACCCAAACATGCGCCCTCTCCACACAGAGACGTCCAAACTGAGGTTTGAAGACGCACGTTGTGTAAAGTCAGATGTTATTGTCGGTAGTCTTGTCAAAAAAAATGTGAGTAGTTTACACAGGCTTGACAAAGAAATACAGTATTTAACTTGAAACATCTCTCCAACTGTCTCTGCACTTTTTTCCCCCCCTTCAAAATAAAGCATAGAGGAACATTTTTATATTTGAGATGTTTTTCAAAACGTATTATGGCCAATAGTATGTGAATAATAGACCATATAAACTACATCCATTCAAACAATGTATTACTTAAATTTGCTTTCATGTCAAAAACATGTTTATGTAAGAAATAAAACCTTATTTTGAAGGTGTGGCGGTATCTATCTTACCGTGGCGGTGCGCCCCGATCATTTTCATGTAGGGGAAACCCTGTATTTAATATTTTTAGATGTCCGATAATGGCTTTTTTGCCGATATCCAATATTCCGATATTGTCCAACTCATAATTACCTATTCCGATATCAACCGATACCGATACGTACAGTCGTGGAATTAACACATTATTATGCCTAATTTTGTTGTGATGCCCCGCTGGATGCATTAAACAATGTAACAAGGTTTTCCAAAATAAATCAACTCAAGTTAGGGAAAAAAATGCCAACATGGCACTGCCATATTTATTATTGAAGTCACAACATTTTTTTAACATGCCTCAAAACAGCAGCTTGGAATTTGGGACATGCTCTCCTTGAGAGAGCATGAGGTGGGCGGGTTGGGGGGGCGGGGTCGAGGTGGGGGGTAGGGGGTAGCGGGGGGTGTATATTGTAGCGTCCCGGAAGAGTTAGTGCTGCAAGGGGTTCTGGGTATTTGTTCTGTTGTGTTTATGTTGTGTTACGGTGCGGATGTTCTCCCAAAATGTGTTTGTCATTCTTGTGTGGTGTGGGTTCACAGTGTGGCGCATATTTGTAACAGTGTTAAAGTTGTTTATACGGCCACCCTCAGTGTGACCTGTATGGCTGCTGACCAAGTATGCATTGCATTCACTTGTGTGTGTCAAAAGCCGTAGGTAATATGTGATTGCGCCGGCACGCAAAAGGCAGAGCCTTTAAGGTTTATTGGCGCTCTGTACTTCTCCCTATGTCCGTGTACCACTCCGTACAGCGGCGTTTTAAAAAGTCATAAATTGTACTTTTTGAAACCGATAATTTCCGATATTACATTTTAAAGCATTTATCGGCCGATAATATCGACAGCCCGATATTATCGGACATCTCTAACTGTAACGTTACTGTTTGAACAGTAACACCGTGTTTGGATATTTAATTGATTCTTTGGCGTAACACTAGAGGGAGCCAGAGTTAGAGAACCACTGCTATAAGGCTTTCTACAGATAATTCATATGCATCATCTCTCTCAACTCATAGTTGAGCAAACCCGATCGATTTTTTTCATGAAGAGCAAAATCCGAGAAAGGACCGGGAACAGAAAAACTGACAGAAAATGTGATTACCCAGCAGAAATGGGAAGGTTGAAAGGTATGTTTCTGAAGCTTCTTTATCATAAACAATTGCAATATAACTTTTACAGTCAATAAACATCATTGCCAGTCCCGAAATAGGGTAAAAGTGGTACCTTCTCAGAGCCTGCTGCTCACCTGGGAATAAAAAAGCATTGAGTCACAAAGTGCAAAGGAGGGAGATACTGTGTGTGTTTCTGTGTGCAGTATTCGTCAGATTTTGTTATGTGTTTCACGCTTCGCCAGATACTTCCTTAGAGACACACACTTCGGCTCTGGGCTATCGGCTAGAAACTAAAATACCTTGGATGCTTTAGATTTGCTCTAAAATGATCTAATGCAGAAATGCAGGGTCTACCCTACATAAAGTTGGTGATGGCGCACACCCACGGCAAGATTAAACTTGCCTTCAAAATAAAAACACGAGAAAGCAAATTTAGGTAATATATTGAATTAATTAATACACCGTAAACAGTCAATTATTTATTTGCTGTAGGGTAAGTTAGTGGATAAGTTAGAAAAACAAACCTTAAATATTATAAAAATGTTCCTGTGCTTTATTTTGAAAAATAAACCGTGCATCTGAATGTCAGCAATGGTAGAGCTAGTCGTGCACCTGGCATTTTTTTTGTTCAAGCCTGTGTAAACTACCCACGTTCTTTTGACACTACTACTGACAATAACGTCGAATTTTACGTCATGTGCAACATAAAATTGTTTCAATTGATTTGAATTCCAACCTCCTTTTGGACATATGTGTCTGTGGAGTGTGCATGTTTTCCTGTGCACCATTCCAAAAACATGCATGATAGCTTCATTGCAGACTCTAAATTGTCCAAAGATATGAATGTGAGTGTGAATGATTGTCTACTGTATGTAAGTGCCCTGCGATTGGCCATGCTAATTTTGGTTAGCTTGTCAATGAGCTGGTCCATTGTACAAACCCCGTTTCCATATGAGTTGGGAAATTGTGTTAGATGTAAATATAAACTGAATACAATGATTTGCAAATCCTTTTCAACCCATATTCAATTGAATGCACTACAAAGACAAGATATTTGATGTTCAAACTCATAAACTTTTTTTTTTTTTTTGCAAATAATAATTAACTTAGAATTTCATGGCTGCAACACGTGCCAAAGTAGTTGGGAAAGGGCATGTTCACCACTGTGTTACATCATCTTTTCTTTTAACAACACTCAATAAACGATTGGGAACTGAGGAAACTAATTGTTGAAGTTTTGAAAGTGGAATTCTTTCCCATTCTTGTTTTATGTGGAGCTTCAGTCGTTCAACAGTCCGGGGTCTCCGCTGTCGTATTTTACGCTTCATAATGCGCCACACATTTTCAAAGGGAGACAGGTCTGGACTGCAGGCAGGCCAGGAAAGTACCCGCACTCTTTTTTTTTTACGAAGCCACGCTGTTGTAACATGTGCTGAATGTGGCTTGGCATTATCTTGCTGAAATAAGCAGGGGCGTCCATGAAAAAGATGGCGCTTAGATGGCAGCATATGTTGTTCCAAAACCTGTATGTACCTTTCAGCATTAATGGTGCCTTCACAGATGTGTAAGTTACCCATGCCTTGGGCACTAATGCACCCCCATGCCCTCACAGATGCTGGCTTTTGAACTTTGCGTCGATAACAGTCTGGATGGTTCGCTTCCCCTTTGGTCCGAATGACACGATGTCGAATATTTCCAAAAACAATTTGAAATGTGGACTCGTCAGACCACAGAACACTTTTCCACTTTGCATGAGTCCATCTTAGATGATCTCGGGCCCAGAGAAGCCGGCGGCGTTTCTGGATGTTGTTGATAAATGGCTTTCGCTTTGCATAGTAGAGCTTTAACTTGCACTTACAGATGTAGCGACCAACTGTATTTAGTGACAGTGATTTTCTGAAGTGTTCCTGAGCCCATGTGGTGATATCCTTTAGAGATTGATGTCGGTTTTTGATGCAGTGCCGTCTGAGGGATCGAAGGTCACGGTCATTCAGTGTTGATTTCCGGCCATGCCGCTTACGTGGAGTGATTTCTCCAGATTCTCTGAACCTTTTGATGATATTATGGACCGTAGATGTTGAAATCCCTAAATTTCTTGCAATTGCACTTTGAGAAACGTTGTTCTTAAACTGTTTGACTATTTGCTCACGCAGTTGTGGACAAAGGGATGTACTTTTCCCCATCCATTCTTGTGAAAGACTGAGAATTTTTTGGAAAGCTGTTTTTATACCCAATCACGGCACCCACCTGTTCCCAATTAGCCTGCACACTTGTGGGATGTTCCAAAATAAGTGTTTGATGAGCATTCCTCAACTTTATCAGTATTTATTGCCACCTTTCCCAACTTCTTAGTCACGTGTTGCTAGCATCAAATCCTAAAGTTAATGATTATTTGCACAAAAAAAAAATGTTTATCAGTTTGAACATCAAATATGTTGTCTTTGTAGCATATTCAACTGAATATGGGTTGAAAATGATTTGCAAATCATTGTATTCCGTTTATATTTACATCCAACACAATTTCCCAACTCATATGGAAACGGGGTTTGTATTAATAAAGTAGATGAATAAATCTCAACAGCATATACTGAATCTTGATATGGCTAGCAAACATTGCTGAACAACAGGGACATCTACAGCTAAATAATGAGACAAAATATCAACTTCACAGCATAAAAACAACTGCAGACATGAGTTGTAGATGAAACTAATATTTGTAGCAGGAAATCAACTGCAAACAAACTTATCCTTTTTCTCACCAGCGTCACGATCACAGCAGCACGGCACTCATTATGTCAATCAAATACGTTAGCGATGCACCGATAAGTCCAACTTTGTCTTTCACCCATTAATGTTTAATTTGTGGACCCCTCAGATGTAAAGTCATGATGTGCCTCTAATATTTTCTTCTCTAAATCCTTGTTCGTGTCAAATGAAGTGAGGTCAAGGCGAGCGGTAACGTCTACATCGGTGATTATGAATGGTTTCAATCTTTTAAAAAAAAAGTTTCTTAAGACAGTATAAATCCACTCCATCCCATTTGAAATGTTTTTTAAAGATAGCTTATACCTTTCCTTCTAAATCTTTCAAAATACGCCCAAATCTGCACTGATGCAGGTAAATTAACAGTAGCAAAATGGGACTCCAGACCACCGCCTGAAACCTGGAAGTGCCTCGAGGTCACGTGATTGCCACCCAGCAACTCTGCCCTCCCTGAATGTTGCAATTTAGATGAAAACATATTTTAAGTTAGTTTGATATTCTCTACAATGAAGTCACCGCAAAACTAAGCACCCTAAGGAAAGTACATTTTTTACACATGAAGTGCATATTCATGTACGAAATCACGTTAAAATGAATAATGTAGTTTGGAATAAACTGGGGAAAAAGCAACACAATTACAGAGGAAGAATGTTGGCTATAATGGTGCTAGCTTAATGCTAACGTACAAACCCCGTTTCCATATGAGTTGGGAAATTGTGTTAGAAGTAAATATAAACCCATCAACCCATATTCAGTTGAATATGCTACAAAGACAACATATTTGATGTTCAAACTGATAAACTTTTTTTTTTTTGCAAATAATCAATAACTTTAGGATTTGATGCTAGCAACACGTGACAAAGAAGTTGGGAAAGGTGGCAATAAATACTGATAAAGTTGAGGAATGTTCATCAAACACTTATTTGGAACATCCCACAGGTGAAGAGGCAAATTGGGAACAGGTGGGTGCCATGATTGGGTATAAAAGTAGATTCCATGAAATGCTCAGTCATTCACAAACAAGGATGGGGCGAGGGTCACCACTTTGTCAACAAATGCGTGAGCAAACAGTTTAAGAAAAACCTTTCTCAACCAGCTATTGCAAGGAATTTAGGGATTTCACCATCTACGATCCGTAATATCATCAAAGGGTTCAGAGAATCTGGAGAAATCACTGCACGTAAGCAGCTAAGCCCGTGACCTTCGATCCCTCAGGCTGTACTGCATCAACAAGCGACATCAGTGTGTAAAGGATATCACCACATGGGCTCAGGAACACTTCAGAATCCCACTGTCAGTAACTACAGTTGGTCGCTACATCTGTAAGTGCAAATTAAAACTCTCCTATGCAAGGCGAAAACCGTTTATCAACAACACCCAGAAATGTTGTCGGCTTCGCTTGTCCTGAGCTCATCTAAGATGGACTGATACAAAGTGGAAAAGTGTTCTGTGGTCTGACGAGTCCACATTTCAAATTGTTTTTGGAAACTGTGGACGTCGTGTCCTCCGGACCAAAGAGGAAAAGAACCATCCGGATTGTTATAGGCGCAAAGTTGAAAAGCCAGCATCTGTGATGGTATGGGGGTGTATTAGTGCCCAAGACCTGGGTAACTTACACATCTGTGAAGGCGCCATTAATGCTGAAAGGTACATACAGGTTTTGGAGCAACATATGTTGCCATCCAGGCAACGTTACCATGGACGCCCCTGCTTATTTCAGCAAGACAATGCCAAGCCATGTGTTCCATCAACGTGGCTTCATAGTAAAAGAGTGCGGGTACTAGACTGGCCTGCCTGTAGTCCAGATCTGTCTCCCATTGCAAATGTGTGGTGCATTATGAAGCCTAAAATACCACAACAGAGACCCCCAAACTGTTGAACAACTTAAGCTGTACATCAAGTTGAAAAGCCAGCATCTGTGATGGTATGGGGGTGTATTAGTGCCCAAGACCTGGGTAACTTACACATCTGTGAAGGCGCCATTAATGCTGAAAGGTACATACAGGTTTTGGAGCAACATATGTTGCCATCCAGGCAACGTTACCATGGACGCCCCTGCTTATTTCAGCAAGACAATGCCAAGCCATGTGTTCCATCAACGTGGCTTCATAGTAAAAGAGTGCGGGTACTAGACTGGCCTGCCTGTAGTCCAGATCTGTCTCCCATTGCAAATGTGTGGTGCATTATGAAGCCTAAAATACCACAACAGAGACCCCCAAACTGTTGAACAACTTAAGCTGTACATCAAGCAAGAATGGGAAAGAATTCCACCTGAGAAGCTTAAAAAATGTGTCTCCTCAGTTCCCAAACGCTTACTGAGTGTTGTTAAAAGGAAAGGCCATGTAACACAGTGGTGAACATGCCCTTTCCCAACTACTTTGGCAAGTGTTGCAGCCATGAAATTCTAAGTTAATTATTATTTGCAAAAAAAAATAAAGTTTATGAGTTTGAATATCAAATATCTTGTCTTTGTAGTGCATTCAATTGAATATGGATTGAAAAGGATTTGCAAATCATTGTATTCCATTTATATTTACATCTAACACAATTTCCAAACTCATATGGAAACGGAGTTTGTACTATTAAGGATATTTTCTTGATGCTAACAAATATCACCAAAGGCGCTATAAACTAACTTTTAGTTTGTTATGAAAATGGACAAAGAAAATACGGTGGATTGGACCAACAATCACAATATTTACTACGAGGACTTAACATGACGTTAGTTTATTTGCACAAGCAGGTCTTCTAGTTATATTTAGGCATAGCAACCACAAAAGAACACAAACTAATGGCTTCTCTTGTTCTCTGCTCTCAAACACTACGAATATAGTGGAGAATAAACTGGATTGCATCACAGAAAGTTTCTCAAACAAATCACATGTTCAAACAAACATTTTACAAAGTGATCACTGCAGACACAAGCAGTCCGATTGTATTCCACAAGATGACGAAAGTGATATTTTTGAAATACAAACAGATTCATTAGGTCTTCAAAAAATTATGTACCGGTACCGTATTTTCCGCACTATAAGGCGCACCTAAAAACCACAAATTTTCTCAAAAGCTAACAGTGCGCCTTATAACCCGGTGCGCTTTATTACGATTAATTTTCATAAAGTTTCGATCTCGCAACTTCGGTAAACAGCCGCCATCTTTTTTCCCGGTAGAACAGGAAGCGCTTCTTATTCTACGCAAGCAACCGCCAAGGAAAGCACCCGCCCCCATAGAACAGGAAGCGCTTCACCCGCCCCCATAGAACAGGAAGCGCTTCACCCGCCCCCGGAAGAAGAAGAAAAAACGCGCGGATATCACCGTACGTTTCATTTCCTGTTTACATCTGTAAAGACCACAAAATGGCTCCTACTAAACGATCCGGTTCATAAAAAGACGCAATCTCTCCATCCGCACACGGATTACTACCGTATTTCACAGCAACTGAACCGCACTGTGGAACGGGAGCACGTACGGTGAATATTCGCTCCACAGGGAATGAGAAGTCATCCTTCACTGTGGTTCTAGCTTGCCATGCTAACTTCCACTCATGGTGATATTCAAAAGGAAGACCTTGCCAAAAGAGACCTTTCCAGCCGGCGTCATCATAAAAGCTAACTCGAAGGGATGGATGGATGAAGAAAAGATGAGCGAGTGGTTAAGGGAAGTTTACGCGAAGAGGCCGGGTGGCTTTTTTCACACAGCTCCGAAGGCGAACACACCTTCACTAAGACGGGCAGACAGCCTCGGACGACATACGCCAACATTTGCCAGTGGATCGTAAATGCTTGGGCAGATATTTCGGTCACAACTGTGGTCCGAGCTTTCCGGAAGGCAGGATTCACAGAACAACAGCGACACTGACTCCCGATGACTTCTACGAGACGGAACCGGCCATTTTGGATACCACGCTTGCGCAACTTTTCAATTCGGACACCGAAGACGAAGAATTCGAAGGATTTACGAATGAAGAATAACTTCAGAAGGTGAGCGCTATGTTTATTTTGTGTGTTGTGACATTAACGTTCGAGCAACATTATGTTACTATTGCTCTACACCATTTTGAATTTTACTATGTTTGTGATTGCACATTTGCGTACATTTTGGGACAGAGTTGTTAGAACGCTGGTTTTCAATATATTATTAAAGTTTGACTGAACTATCTGACTGTTTTTTTGACATTCACTTTAGCGCAGCGTTTTTTTGACATTCACTTTAGCGCAGCGTAGGCGCGGCTTATAGTCCGGGGCGGCTTATTGTTGGACAAAATTATGAAATATGTAATTCATAGAAGGTGCGGCTAATAATCCGGTGCGCCTTATAGTGCGGAAAATACGGTAATTTGTTATTTGGCTTCTGCAACAGTTGTAGCCGAAACCGGCAGGTACGGAAATAAACACACAGGTCTAGATTAGAGATGTCTGATAATATCGGACTGCCGATATTATCGGCCGATAAGTGCTTTAAAATGTGATATCGGAAATTATCGGTATCGGTTTCAAAAAGTAAAATGTATGACTTTTTAAAACGCCGCTGTACAGAGTGGTACACGGACGTAGGGAGAAGTACAGAGCGCCAATAAACCTTAAAGGCACTGCCTTTGCATGCCGGCCCAATCACATAATATCTACGGCTTTTCACACACACAAGTGAATGCAAGACATATTTGGTCAACAGCCATACAGGTCACACTGAGGGTGGCCGTATAAACAACTTTAACACTGTTACAAATATGCGCCACACTGTGAACCCACACCAAACAAGAATGACAAACACATTTCGGGAGAACATCCGCACCGTAACACAACATAAACACAACAGAACAAATACCCAGAACCCCTTGCAGCACTAACTCTTCCGGTACGCTACAATATACACCCTTGCTACCCCCCCACCTCAACCTCCTCATGCTTTCTCATGGAGAGCAAGTCCCAAATTCCAAGCTGCTGTTTTGAGGCATGTTAAAAAAAATAATGCACTTTGTGACTTCGATAATAAATATGGCATGTTGGCATTTTTTTCCATAACTTGAGTTGATTTATTTTGGAAAACCTTGTTACATTGTTTAATGCATCCAGCGGGGCATCACAACAAAATTAGGCATAATAATGTGTTAATTCCACGACTGTATATATTGGTATCGGTTGATATCGGAATCGGTAATTAAGAGTTGGACAATATCAGAATATCGGCAAAAAAGCCATTATCGGACATCTCAAGTCTAGATAGATGGATAGTACTTAATTGATTCCTTCAGGAGAGTTCCCTCAGGAAAATTAAAAGCTAGCTATAAGAAAAACTAATTGCATGATATTTTTGAAGGGCATTTCGCTCGACGCACTTTCATAATTTCCCTGACTTTATTACCTTTATGAACCACTTTTGTCGGGAATCTATTAAAAATTATTTCCTCTCTATTTAAACGCTTGGAACAGCACAGCAGAGCTCAGAACTCTTCAAGTGAACTACACCGCGATGAAGCAAAACGGACGTGACGTCATAAGCAACCCAGCAATATAGTGTAGCCCAGCGTTTCTCAAAGTTTGGGGCGCGCCCCACTGGTGGGGAATAGAGAGATGACAGGTGGGGCGCGAGGAACGGGAGGAAATTTCACTTAAAAAAATTTTTTTAATTATTATATTCTTAGATTTTTTTTTTACAATGCTTTCATTTTCTATACACACTGTAAATCACTTTGTGATTCTGTCTGTGAAATCCGCTATATAAATAAATGGAAATTACCGGTACTTATTTTTACTGTAGGCTTTAAATTTCTCGGTAGGAGCGAAAGTTTGACAGACATAGCAACAGTAACTACTGTGGGCGGGGCTAAGCGGAACAAACTTTCGCGTGGATGGGTAGCAGGCTAATGTGTGGACCACAATTACACAAATATATACATTTGTGACTCGCACCTCAAAGGTCGTCGAGCCAGAGCCAGCGCCTGCAGAGAAACAAAAATCTGACGTGCACACACTGTGTCATTCACCGGGAAGCACTCGCGTCAAGGCAGCTCAGCCCCGAACTCAATGAAGTTTTAACAGATGTTGTGAGCGCGGTAAATTTGATCAAAACACGACCACTGAAAGTGCGACTGTTCTCTGCACTGTGTGAGGAAATGGGAGCTGATCATACAGCCGTGCTGTTTCACAGTGAAGCAAAGTGGCTCTCACGGGGAAAAGTGCTGTCACTTGCCCTGTCTTGCCAAATGCATAGCTCCTCCTTTTTTCTTTGCAAAGATTACAAAGAGGCACTTTTATTTTATTTATTATTGAACTTGATGCAAGTTATTTGATTTATTATTGAACGTGATGCAAGTTATAACACTTTTATTTGATTTATTATTGAACTTGATGCAAGTTATAACACTTTTATTTGATTTATTATTGAACTTGATGCAAGTTATAACACTTGTTTTTATTTATTATTGAACGTGATGCAAGTTATAACACTTTTTTTGATTTATTATTGAACTTGATGCAAGTTATAACACTTTTGTTTGATTTATTATTGAACTTGATGCAAGTTATAACACTTTTTTTGATTTATTATTGAACTTGATGCAAGTTATAACACTTATTTGATTTATTATTGAACTTGATGCAAGTTATAACACTTTTTTTATTTTTTATTATTGAACGTGATGCAAGTTATAACACTTTTTTTTTTTTTATTATTGAACTTGATGCAAGTTATAACACTTTTTTTTTATTTTTATTATTGAACGTGATGCAAGTTATAACACTTTTGTTTTATTTATTATTGAACTTGATGGAAGTTATTTTATTTATTATTGAACTTGATGCAAGTTATACCACAGCTGCACAGTTATTTTATTTATTATTGAACTTGATGGAAGTTATTTTATTTATTATTGAACTTGATGCAAGTTATACCACAGCTGCACAGTTATTTTATTTATTATTGAACTTGATGTTATTTTATGTTATTGAGTTTGAATGTATACAACTTGATGTTCAATTAATTTGAAAATGTTAAAGCTTGGCATTAGCGTTCTGTTGGGGTGATGGGGGCAGGTGGGGCTTGAAAACTCCCCCTTGTCCAAAGTGGGGGATGACAAAAAAAGTTTGAGAACCACTGGTGTAGCCTGCGTTAACTTTTACAATGAGCAGCAACAATTGAAAAATAGAGAAGAGCAAATTAACATTCATTTCTAATGGCACAGATTTGTTTTTAAATATACATAACAGATTTTTTTAGCTATACATAAAACATTTATTTTATGCATCATTGCCGATCAAAATGATCATGACGCCATATATGATGTCACATTGACCACGCCCCCACCGCCACATATATAGTGGCAATCTGGGAAAAACCCTGAATTGGGAGAAAAAGAAAGTTAAAAGCTGCATCTTTTTCTATAGTTAGGTCAGCCATAATCGTATATGGTTGTTTGTATAAACCCTTGGTATGAATATGACTCCCCATCAGACGCCCTCTTATCTCACTGACCCACTTGCACATTTCATCCATAGTTAATATGCATCCTCAAGTAGATGAGTCACTGGTTTGCGATGAAACTATTTGTGGAGGTTCTGGCTGCAGTTCTTCTAAAAGTGCACTGCAGTCACAATGCTGTTGGGTTGGCTATCAGGATTATTTCAGATGTGAATCATAATGCCCACTTTCCGAACAAATTCACAATGCAAAACCTCTGTAGTAGTGATGAACGTGTGGTCTTACTTCTCCAGCAGCACAGGGGGTCGACTCATGAGCGTGATGCGTCTCCAGTACCAGATCATGATGATGAGGATGCTTGGTGTGAGGAAGGTCTTCATGGCGAACCAAACCTTAGTGAAACCGCCATTTTGGTGGATTCCCTTGAAAGAGAAGTATTGATAGATATATATACAGTACAGGCCAAACGTTTGGACACACCTTCTCATTCAATATGTTTTCTTTATTTTCATGACTATTTACATTGTAGATTGTCACTGAAGGCATCAAAACTATGAATGAAGACGTGTGGAGTTAGGTACTTAACAAAAAGAGGTGAAATAACTGAAAACATGTTATATATTCTAGTTTCTTCAAAATAGCCACCATTTGTTCGGATTACTGCTTTGCACACTCTTGGCATTCTCTTGATGAGCTTTAAGAGGTCGTCACCTGAAATGGTTTTCACTTCACAGGTGTGCTTGAAGCTCCTCGAGAGAATGCTATTTTTTTTTTTTAAATATAAAATTGTGCAAATGTATTCAAACAAAAACTCACATGTACATAAGTATTGATAGTCTCTGCTAAACACTTTGTTGATGCACCTTTGGCAGCAATTACAGCCTTGTCAAGTCTTTTTTAAATACGATGCCACAAGCTTGGCACACCTATCTTTGGGCACTTTCAACCATTCCTCTTTGCAGCACCTCTCAAGCTCCATCAGGTTGGATGGGAAAAGTTGGTTTTCATCCAGGATGTCTTTGTACATTGCTGCATTCATCTTAGTCTAATCAGGGAGGTGACCAAGACCATGGTCACTCTGTCAGATCTACAGCTTCCTCTGTGGAGAGAGGAGAACCTTCCAGAGGGACAATCCACCAATCAGGCCAGATGGAAGCCATTTCTTAGTCAAAAGTTTGCCAAAATGCATCTGAAAGACTCTCAGACCATGAGAAACTAAATTATCTGGTCTGATGAGACAAAGATTGAAGTTTTTGGCGTGAATGCTCATCACCATCCCTACAGTGAAGCATGGTGGTGGCAGCATCATGCTGTGGGGATGCTTTTTAGCGGCAAGAACTGGGAGACTAGTCAGGATAGAAGGAAAGATGAATGCAGCAATGTACAGAGACATCCTGGATGAAAACCAACGCTTCCCATCCAACCTGATAGAGCTTGAGAGGTGCTGCAAAGAGGAATGGTTGAAAGTGCCCAAAGATAGGTGTGCCAACCTTGTGGCATCGTATTCAAAAATACTTGAGGCTGGAATTGCTGCCCAAGGTGCATCAACTAAGTATTAAAGGGGAACATTATCACAATTTCAGAATGGTTAAAACCATTAAAAATCAGTTCCCAGTGGCTTATTAAATTTTTCGAAGTTTTTTACCCATCACGCAATATCCCTAAAAAAAGCTTCAAAGTGCCTGATTTTAACCATCGTTATAAACACCCGTCCATTTTCCTGTGACGTCACACAGTGAAGCCAACAAAAACAAACATGGCGGAAAGAACAGCAAGCTATAGCGACATTAGCTCGGATTCAGACTCGGATTTCAGCGGCTTAAGCGATTCAACAGATTACGAATGTATTGAAACGGATGGTTGTAGTGTGGAGGCAGGTAGCGAAAACGAAATTGAAGAAGAAACTGAAGCTATTGAGCCATATCGGTTTGAACCGTATGCAAGCGAAAACGACGAAAACGACACGACAGCCAGCGACACGGGAGAAAGCGAGGACGAATTCGGCGATCGCCTTCTAACCAACGATTGGTATGTGTTTGTTTGGCATTAAAGGAAACTAACAACTATGAACTAGGTTTACAGCATATGAAATACATTTGGCAACAACATGCACTTTGAGAGTGCAGACAGCCCAATTTTCATCAATTAATATATTCTGTAGACATACCCTCATCCGCGCTCTTTTCCTGAAAGCTGATCTGTCCAGTTTTGGAGTTGATGTCAGCAGGGCAGGGAAGCTAGGGTCGATAGGGGGTTTAGCTCGCTCGTCTGCGGGAACAAACTGCCGCCATTGCTTGCCGTGCTACCGAGGTCCTTTGTCCCTGAATTGCTCACACACTCCGGCAGATTCAATGGGGGTCTGGCGGCAGATTTCTTTGACTTTATCGTTGGAAATGCATCTGCTTTGAGTGTCGCAGGATATCCACACATTCTTGCCATCTCTGTCGTAGCATAGCTTTCGTCGGTAAAGTGTGCGGAACAAACGTCCAATTTCTTGCCACTTTCGCATCTTTGGGCCACTGGTGCAACTTGAATCCGCCCCTGTTCGTGTTGTTACACCCTCCGACAACACACCGACGAGGCATGATGTCTCCAAGGTACGGAAAACAGTCGAAAAAACGGAAAATAACAGAGCTGATTTGACTCGGTGTTTGAGAAAATGGCGGATTGCTTCCCGATGTGACGTCACGTTGTGACGTCATCGCTCCGAGAGCGAATAATAGAAAGGCGTTTAATTCGCCAAAATTCACCCATTTAGAGTTCGGAAATCGGTTAAAAAAATATATGGTCTTTTTTCTGCAACATCAAGGTATATATTGACGCTTACATAGGTCTGGTGATAATGTTTCCCTTTAAGCAAAGGCTGTGAATACTTATTTCACATTGTCTTTATAGGGTATTGTGTGGACAAAAAAGTATTCCATTTTGGAATAAGGCTGTAACAGAGGTACAAGCGTTAGAAAATGGATGGATGGATGGATGGATAATAAAATGTGGAAAAAGTGAAAGACTGTAAATACTTTCTTGATGCACTGTGTCTGTAGCCAGAACTTTACTACCAACACAATATGAGATTCCACACATGTCTCTGTTTAGGTTACAACGTGCGATAAGAAGTCAACTTACAACCAGACGAATGTCCTTTATTTCTCCAATGCCCACATTGATCTTCTTGCGCTCATTGACGGGTAGACGAATGTTGAGGAGATAGTACTTGTGGGCCACGCTGCCCACCTCCATGAAGGGCAGCAGGTCACACTCGTAGTAACGGCCCTCGTTTTCAAAAGTCTGTGGAGCACAAACAACTTATTGTCATATATGAATGGGTTGCATCAGGAAATCAAGCATTAATTTAGAAGTACTCTTGCTGTTCTTAACGCCCTAAAACAACACAATGTGTCGCTAAGGCACCTTGGCAGTCGTGAAGTTGCAGCTGAGCTTCCGTTGCTCAAAAGAGTGAGCCATCTCCGTCCACTCACTGACTGTATCGTCCCTGTAGGCCAGACCAACGTCCACAGTGACCAGTGCTCCATCCTCTGGGAAAAGGACAGAACTTTAAATTAAAAACACACAACATCAGTGTCTGTAAATAATTTATATTCCTTAGCTAGCTTGTCAACATGGCCTACGACAGTGAGAGTATGAGGTCATGGTGACAGACAGCCGTGGCCTTTTAACTGAACGACTGAAGTACTGACGGGTAAATTCCCGACCAGACAGCAAACATAAAGTATCTGCTCAGCTGACATCTAATGTAATGCTAATGTATTCAGAGTTGTCTGAGTAGTGAGGAGGATGTGCATGTCACTTTAAATCATTAACAAGCTGTGGGTCTGTACACAACAAACCAAAGTCTCCAGTTGGTGATCCAAGATGGTGCGATTTGCAACATGGTTGAGCTTTCCTAAAAACCTGTATTTCTATTACCTCTTGGCTACATTGAATGATTTAGAACAGGATTATTTCTTTGCCTAATACATCCACGCTGGTCCATATCTACGGTAGGTTACTTCCTTACTGATGGAGGCCTTCTCAATGTATTGGGGGCAGCTTCTAAGAACCCGCAAAGCAGCTCCGAACACACAGGCATCTTTAGCTCATATTACAAAGCAAATAATCTCTCCTCGACCCTGTAGGAGAGCCTCTTGTGCGGTTATGAAACAAGCTGGAATAAAGCGGGAGAAACCCAGTAACCTGCGCTGTAGCAAAGGAGGATAGCCGTAGAGGAACTGCAATGCCCTTCACTCTGCCATTAGTCTGTCAGACAGTCTCACTTCACACAACATTCCAGTCTAGGCCAGTGGCCATTGCCACGGAAACTAAGCCTCCTCAACAGCTGTGTTATTCCTGGAGTCTAGCCAAGGGGTGCTTTGGTGATAGGGTGGACTCGGGAAGGTGGGTGGAGTACTTAATAGGACTACAAATACTGTGATCTAGTTATGGTTGATGAAACAGATGAGGCTGCTTAACAGAGGCAGCAACAAAGCTGGGGTTCAGAAGTTAGAATAATTACAAACATTTGTTAAATTCTCAGTAAACTATTTCATCTCTCTTAGTTTATCCATTACAAAGAGCCAATAAACTGTATGACTTATTTGCAAGAATCAATACAAAACTATATTAGGGCTGCCTCAACTAAGGATTTTCATACTTATTCGTTAGATTTTGCCCATAGTCGACTTTCAGTCGAATCTACGGTGTATTTTTAAAGAGAGATATAAACAGATTAAGATGATAGTGGTGTATACTGACTGGTCACTAGGTGTCATATTGTCACGTGGTGTAAATCTAGCTGCTACAGGTGATTATTCTAGATACTTGTAAAGGAATACAGGTTTTCAAAGTGAACAAAACCCTGATCTAATTTACAACTTTTTCCACCTCAAAAATAGGCTAAATCACACCGATAAACAAACAAACATGATCGAGATTGGATTGTTTAGCAAGGTCTTCCCCTCTGGCGCTGCGCCGACAAGACATTGAACTTGACTAAATAGAGGAAGAAAAAGTCCTTACAAAGTTTCCATATGTGAACCCGCGGAAGGATCATTACCTCTGCTAGAGGTGCCAGCCGGGGCGAGGTGGTGTGTAAAATTTCCGGTGAGATCCAACCAGAGGGATTCGGACAGCCAGAGACGGGCGGTGGCGCGGAGAGCTTTGTGTCGGACTGCGGCTCGTCCCGAAGAGCCCGCTCCCCCAATGTAAAGTAGAAACGTCCTCACAACACTATTAGTAAAAGATTAGTGTGTGTAGACAAATAGTTTTTAGATAATAAGAGATGTGAGAGGCCAAAACACACGGCCAGAATTTTTAGACATGTTATGTCACACCAGGAAGCAGTGATAATTTTTTAGTGACAGCCAAAATAGTACAAAATACTCTCAGGGCTTTCAATTGATCGCAGCTGGACTGTTTGGTTTGTCTTAGAAGACGTTTGGTCTCTCATCCAAATAAACTTCTTCGGTTCATACTCATAGACTTAGATTGGTCACATCTAGTCTTAGACTTAGATTGGTCACATCTAGTCTTAGACTTTGATTGGTCAGATCTAAGGGGCATGGCGTAGTGGGTAGAGCGGCCGTGCCAGAAACCTGAGGGTTGCAGGTTCGCTCCCCGCCTCTTACCATCCAAATCGCTGCCGTTGTGTCCTTGGGCAGGAGACTTCACCCTTTCCCCCAGTGCCACTCACACTGGTGAATGAATGATGAATGATGGGTGGTGGTCAGGGGCGCAAACTGGCAGCCACGCTTCCATCAGTCTACCCCAGGGCAGCTGTGGCTACAAATGTAGCTTACCACCACCAGGTGTGAATGAATGATGGGTTCTCACTTCTCTGTAAAGCGCTTTGAGTGTCTACAAAAGCGCTATATAAATCGAATCCATTATTATTATTATCTAGTCCTAGACTTACATGGGTCACATCTAGTCTTTGATTGGTCACATTTAGTCTTAGCTTTAGATTAGTCACATCTAGTCTTAGACTTAGATTGGTCACATCTAGTCCTACACTTAGATTGGTCACACTTAGATTGGTTGCATGTAGTCTCACATTGGTCACATCTAGTCTCACATTGGTCACATCTAGTCTCACATTGGTCACATCTAGTCTTAGACTTAGATCGGTCACATCTAGTGTTAGACTTAGATCGGTCACATCTAGTCTTAGATCGGCCACATCTAGTCTTAGATCGGTCACATCTAGTCTTAGATCGGTCACATCTAGACTCAGACTTAGATTGGTCACATCTAGTCTTAGACTTAGATTGGTCACATCTAGTCTTAGACTTAGATTGGTCACATCTAGTCTTAGACTTAGATTGGTCACATCTAGTCTTAGACTTAGATTGGTCACATCTAGTCTTAGACTTAGATTGGTCACATCTAGTCATAGTCTTAGATCGGTCACATCTAGTCTTAGATCGGTCACATCTAGTCTTAGATCGGTCACATCTAGTCTTAGATCGGCCACATCTAGTCTTAGATTGGCCACATCTAGTCTTAGATTGGCCACATCTAGTCTTAGATTGGCCACATCTAGTCTTAGATTGGCCACATCTAGTCTTAAACTGGTCAGATCTAGTCTAGCGGCTGGTGCCAAAACCCACCAGCCGCTAGATTAGATCCGACCAATCCAAGTCTACGACTATATCTGATGAAGTCTACTTGGATAACAGGCGAAACGTTTAAGACAAACCAAACAGTCCAGTTGCAATCGATTGAATGCCCTGAAAACACAACGACCTGGTTGAATGAGAACAACATACTCTCTAAAAACTATTTGTCTACACACAGGAGTCTTTTACGAATGAAGAACACAATTGATGCATCCTCCCAACACCTGCTGTATGTGGGTGCCTCAGCAGGTACTTAACTCCTACAGAGGGGGCTTAAATGCCTGACAATTTGACTGCGATGTTGATGGTCAAATCAGACTCCTCCGAATCAAACGGTCAAATATAATTTGAAGACAGCCCTAAATGATACGGTTATATCTTCCACAATACACATAACTCTGGTCGTAAGCACTGACATTAATGGGAATTCTGGGAATCGTGAATCTTACTCCTGGAATGATTATCATCTCTTGACAAGCTGACCTCGCTCTATCAACTTGTGTTATTGTGGCACTTCCTGTGCATCAAATAAGAGTCTTTAGTGAATTACACAAACATCTGTCTGTGGTCCAGGCTGAATCACAGATTCATCTGTCTGGCACCCAGGCAGTAAACAAGCCACTTTTCACTTATACACTTCCACCGAGGCCAAGAATGTCCGCACATTAATTATGCTGAAGAGCTGCCCATTACTGTGACATGACTATTTAGACAAGAAAGGCCACAGAGGCTCGCTCCTAAATAAATATGCCACAAGAATCTTTTCTAAACTTCTTGTTCTCCAAAACGTTACCCACTATACTACTGGATTGCAATGTCTACTTTAGGGATGTAAACTGGATAATGATAAACCGCAGTCAAATTACAGAAAAAACATCATTATTGTTGCATTTTAGGCAACACTGCTTACTTCCTGGAAACAGTCACATGGCGGAACACAATTACACTGACTTTGCTATAGATTTTGTCTCAGAGTAAACAGAGCGAAGTGCTTGGTTCAACTTCATTTTCCCTCGCTTCATATTCGTGGATTCTCGGCGTGCGTTTAAGAGCGCAGTGCTTTTTTTAGATGGCGACAGGTGTGGACAATATTGGAGACCGACTCATCTGTCCCACACAAACTATACAGCGAATGGGTTGGGTTGTACTTGTATAGCGCTTTTCTACCTTCAAGGTACTCAAAGCGCTTTGACACTACTTCCACATTTACCCATTCACACACACATTCACACACTGATGAGGGAGCTGCCATGCAAGGCGCTAACCAGCACCCATCAGGAGCAAGGGTGAAGTGTCTTGCTCAGGACACAACGGACATGACGAGGTTGGTACTAGGTGGGGATTGAACCAGGGACCCTCGGGTCGCGCACGGCCATTCTTCCACTGCGCCACGCCGTCCCAAGGAAGGAGAAAACTATTTGATGTTGCTTTTATTTTCACAATAGAGCCTCCATCAACTGTTGTGACTGAGACTTAATGAGGTGAAGAAACATGCAGCAGGCATTGTGTCGTGAACGTTGTCGCAACTAGTTTATAAAGTATTTAGTTTGTTTACTGGGATGCTCACTCGTCCTTTAACTGCAAACTTTATCAGTGTTCCAACAACATCATAACGTGGACCCCGACTTAAACAAGTTGAAAAAACTTATTGGGGTGTTACCATTTAGTGGTCAATTGTACAGAATATGTACTGTACTGTACAATCTACTAATATAAGTTTCAATCAATCAATACTAGTTAAATGTTTTGTCATCTCATCTAACTGAACGCAGGCTGTGAAGATTGTGTATTTGATGTGAGATGTATCACTCCTGTTTATTGTTGGCCAAACTGTTGTGCTGAACCACTTAGTGTTGTTGAAGAACAATGCTTGTTTATTTGAATGTAGCTTCAATACCCAAACTGCTTTGTGTTTTATATTGATATCAAAAAGTAAACACCATGTTTTTTTACATTACCTGTGGGGTTTTTTCGTGTCACAAAGGTATTACTTTAAAAACCATTCATGTGACATAGCATTTTGTTAATGTTTCATTGTGTATAGTTTAGAGATGTCCGATGATATCGGCCTGCCAATATTATCGGTCGATAAATGTGTTAAAATGTAATATCGGAAATTATCGGTATCGGTTTTTTATTACCGTATCGTTTTTTTGTTGTTGTTTTTTTTTTAAATTAAATCAACATAAAAAACACAAGATATACTTACAATTAGTGCACCAAACCAAAAAACCTCCCTCCCCCATTTACACTCATTCACACAAAAGGGTTGTTTCTTTCTGTTATTAATATTCTGGTTCCTACATTATATATCAATATATATCAATACAGTCTGCAAGGGATACAGTCCGTAAGCACACATGATTGTGCGTGCTGCTGGTTCACTAATAGTACTAACCTTTAACAGTTAATTTTACTAATTTTCATTAATTACTAGTTTCTATGTAACTGTTCTTATATTGTTTTACTTTCTTTTTTATTCAAGAAATTTTTTTTAATTTATTTATCTTATTTTATTAATTTTTAAAAAAAGTAACTTATCTTCACCATACCTGGTTGTCCAAATTAGGCATAATAGTGTGTTAATTCCACGACTGTATATATGTGATATCGGTATCGGTAATTAAAGAGTTGGACAATATCGGAATATCTGATATCAGCAAAAAGCCATTATCGGACATCCCTAGTATAGTTAATTCCTCTACGACATATTTCTGCTCAAACTCTTGATGGATCTGTCCCGATACAGCATCTACTGTACTTGTACATATGAATGTACATAACTTAAAAAAATACCTCTCTATCAAAATGTAAAAATAGAGATAAAAGGCATCATGTAATGAAAAAAGCTGACACATTGATAATATTAATGAACAAAAAACTAATATTTGTATTTAAATATATATGGATAAAGTTTATCTATAGCCTTTTTATTAGACATTACAAATTGCATGATATCACGTTCACACCCCAACTCTGTTTACCTAACAATCAATAATTATGATTTCAATATTGATGAAAAATCATCTTAATTATTATTTTGGCCATAATCGTGCAGCCCTATATATATATATATATATATATATATATATATATATATATATATATATATATATATATATATATATATATATATAGATAGACTAGATCTCATAGATTAACTCTATTTCTATCTATATGGACAAAAAGTGCAGTTAGTCTTATGGCCATCAGGTGCCACCTTGCAAAATTCTTACATTTGTTTTTATTTGTTTATCTCTTATGCCTATAAAGTGATCTTGCACAATTTTCACCTTTATTCGAGTTATTTAGGTTAATTTGTTTCTACCATATTACTTTTTTTTATAATGTTTTTGTTCCTTTCATGTGCACATTCAATTTCTACTTGAGGTTCATGATAAAGTGTTCTTATCTACAATAATGTTTCTTCCAGAAAGGAAATCATTTTGAATCTGTTGGTTTTTTTTTTTTTTTTTTTTTTTTAAATAAAACTTGGTTAAAAGATTTAAGTAATATGTACCGTATTTTTCGGACTATAAGTCGCAGTTTTTTTCATAGTTTAGCCGGGCTCCAGTGGGACTTATATATGTTTTTTTCCTTTTTTATTATGCATTTTCGGCAGGTGCGACTTATACTCCGGTGCGACTTATACTCCGAAAAATACGGTAAGTACTTTTTAAAAATACCACGATAATAAGAAACTTTCATACCGTGACATCACTCAAGCATCAATAGAAATGTCTATATCCAGAGAAATAATACCAGTGCCCAATAAGGCAAGAAAAAATATGGCTTCAAGAATCAAAAATAAATCTTATGCTCAAGAGCAACATATAAATGTACAAGTTCAGAGTGTGTGAGGTAATATAACCTATGTGCACAAAGATTTGACAAGGCACATTGGACTGATAGTGTTCTGAACTCCATGACCCTGAACAAGAACAGCAGTACCTAGTTTTACAATAAACATTGAGGCTGGAGTAATATTATGGCAACTGTCGCTTATCAAATTGTCTCATATACAAATAGCCACAATACTTTTGAATTTGAAAGAGTGAGACATTATAGAAATTAAATTCTTTTTGTGGCCCTTTACGCAAAAATATTGGATAACCGTAGAGTTTTGGTCGTTGGTTTGTACAGCAAATGGCAAACAAAAGGGGTCATATTATGATTTTTTTCTTCTTGTGATCTACATAACATGTAATGGTGGTTCTTAGGTCAAAATGTTGCATAGATTTAGTTTTACAGACCATCTACAAGCTGCTTTTTGGCTGTCCGTTCAGAATGCGCCGTTTTATTTATGTGCCAAAGCCCCCTTCGACTGAGTCTTCTACCCGTCAGCCATGGTGTAGTTTCCATAAGGATTCTACTGACAGAGAAGTTAGAACTATACGCTACTTTGCATTAGAAATGGCATCAGCGGAGGATACATGTGCATGTACAAGCCAGTCTGCCCCACAACAAGAGTATAGAGAAAAATAAAGGACTTTTTTGTTTTACGGTATACCGGTACTAATAAAGTACCGCGGTACTAATGAATTAAAAACGGTACTATACTGCCTCTGAAAAATACCGGTGCTTTTTTTTTTTTTACGTCGTTATATTATTGGTAATACAAGCATGTTAAGCAATGCACACGCACAGAGTACTTACAAGCAGACACAATGAGGATGGATAAATATTATATATATATATATACACACACATATATATATACATATATATATACACACACACACACACACGCACACACACGCACACACGCACACACACGCACACACACGCACACACACACACACACACACACACACACACACACACACACACTTCTGCAAAAGGTGCTTTAAAACATGGCTAGCTAACATAGCAGGCTCGCACAAAGGTCTTCGGGTAAACCTCTACCATATATGGAGTTATCCACTGACGTAACTAAGGCAAAATATATCACTAAAGTCTCAAATATCAAACGTTTGACAAGTTTGTAAGAAGGCAAGATGAGTTTAAAAATATCCACACCTTGCCTCTATGGTTTAGTTCAAATTTTCGGGACTTATCGGCAATGTTCCCTCTAATTTTTCATGTGTGTGAGCAAACGCAAAAACTCCATGAGCATTCATGTGAGCAACATCAGACGCTCACACTGTGGCCATACCTGCAAGCACACCTGTCCCAAACCTGACTTAATAACAAGTTAAATGTTTTATTATTATAATCAAATGACAGCAGTCATTTCTATGACATTATTTTCTAATAAGTGTTTTGGCCCACTTACAATGACAATAACAAAAAATTTTGTTTTTCATGAGCTGTGGACTAGTATTGTATGTCTGGGTAGGTGTCCTGCTAATAATGTGTACACCCTTCAGATATCACATTTAGTTGCCATTAAAACATTCACATGTTGCACAATGAGATGTAAGCATGGGACGGCGTGGCGCAGTGGAAGAATGGCCGTGCGCGACCCGAGGGTCCCTGGTTCAATCCCCACCTAGTACCAACCTCGTCATGTCCGTTGTGTCCTGAGCAAGACACTTCACCCTTGCTCCTGATGGGTGCTGGTTAGCGCCTTGCATGGCAGCTCCCTCCATCAGTGTGTGAATGTGTGTGTGAATGGGTAAATGTGGAAGTAGTGTCAAAGCGCTTTGAGTACCTTGAAGGTAGAAAAGCGCTATACAAGTACAACCCATTTATCATTATCATGGGTACAATCCTGTAACTTTGTTTGCAAAATATATATTTTTATTAGTATTTCTTTAATATAATAACAGCATTTCATGATTAATATTTATAAATTAAGATTCTCAATAAAAGACACTAGAATAAGCACACATTTGATTGGTAAATCATAGTGCAACGACCTTGAATTACAAATTATGTGTGGTGCGGAGATAGGCTCCAGCACCCCCGCGACCCCGAACGGGACAAGCGGTAGAAAATGGATGGATGGATGGATGGATGTGTGGTGTTCGAGTTGTCCCACTTTTTGTGTGGCTGTAAACGCATCACTGGCTAAGTACCATATGTGCATGTGCAAGTAAGAAAGAGCGAGCGGGTGCTGTTGATATGATAGTTGACAAAGTAGGTTTTGGTCTGGTTTGTACGGCAGAAAATTACCAGTTTTGCGAGATAGAAATGTTATACCAATATTTTTGGTCATGTGTTTATGGCCGACAATAAAACGTTTTGCTCAATAAAGTGATCGATGGAATTGATGTCTTCCTTAAAGCGTCTCGACAGACGTTACAATAATTGAACACCAGCTTCCTGGTGTGAACACTTGTCATCACTTACATTGAAAATTGTTATGCCCTTATTTTTTTATTTGATTTTGTGCATGGCATAGATTTGCCGTGTGCACTTTAGAGGGAACGTTGCTTTTGGGTATCCCAAATACACAAAAAGAGGTACCATCAGGTAAGAAACATTGGTTTTGCATATTAGGGCTCCTTTAAAGAACCAGTGTAATCAATGTAAATACTGAAAGACTGCGTTTTTGAAATTCTCCACTGAAGTATAGATTGAGTGTACCCAACGGAGACACAATCCTTCTATGGCTCATATTCTTAGCTCAAACATGCAAAGTAGAAAATCGGCTTAAGGATATAACCCAAGCAGTTGGTGTGTGCGTGATGTCGGCAAAGTATGCAAATGACAGCATCTTCAGGCTTTTTTCAGGGTTCCTACTCTTTCCCTGAAATAATTTTCCAGGACATTTTCAGGCGCTACAGAGACAAGTTATCACGCCATGCTAGGGCTGCAGCATTCAAATATTTTAGTGATTCTACTGAAAATTCCCTTGATTAATCGAGTAATTAGATATAACATTTTTGCTTGGTTTAAGAGCAATTATAAATCAATAATAGAAAAAAGGACAATTCGCTGAATAACGGACTAATTGGTTTCATTTTGAAATGACTAAAACTACCGTGGCAGCACGGTGGCAGAGGGGTTAGTGCATCTGCCTCACAATACGAAGGTCCTGAGTAGTCTTGGGTTCAATCCCGGGCTCGGGATCTTTCTGTGTGGAGTTTGCATGTTCTCCCCGTGACTGCGTGGGTTCCCTCCGGGTACTCCGGCTTCCTCCCACCTCCAAAGACATGCACCTGGGGATAGGTTGATTGGCAACACTAAATTGGCCCTAGTGTGTGAATGTGAGTGTGAATGTTGTCTGTCTATCTGTGTTGGCCCTGCGATGAGGTGGCGACTTGTCCAGGGTGTACCCCGCCTTCCGCCCGATTGTAGCTGAGATAGGCTCCAGCGCCCCCCGCGACCCCAAAAGGGAATAAGCGGTAGAAAATGGATGGATGGATAAAACTACCGTATTTTTTGGACTATAAGGCGCACTTAAAATCCTTTCATTTTCTCAAAAATCGACAGTGCGCCTTATAACCCGGTGCGCCTAATGTACGGATTAATTCTGGTTGTGCTTACTGACCTCGAAGCAATTTTATTTGGTACATGGTGAATGGATCGTGAGATCGACAGGCGGATCGGTGCGGTGTCTTCAGTAATGCGGACGCTGTATCGATCCGTTGTGGTGAAGAAGGAGCTGAGCCGGAAGGCAAAGCTCTCAATTTACCGGTCGATCTGGTGTGCTTTGCAGACAGGACGAAGCATGTGACCGATGTCTAGCTTTCTGACAAGATAGAGGAAAACAAATGCAGGCGCACTGGTAAGTTTGTGTCTAAACTCGCATTCCAAATCCCAAATCGAGTAGCACAAATTAGGTCAGGAGTTTTAGTCACCTTGAACCTTACTACACTCCCGTTTCAGAAACGTGCTAATGAATTTTATGATGGTTGACAATTTATGACGGAGGTGAATGTCTAGGTCAGAAGAACCATTAAGATGGCAATGGTGTTGTACGGAACACCCCTACTTATAAAGTACTGCCGTACTAACGAATTAAAAACGCCACTATACTGTCTTTAAACAATACCGGGACCCTATTTTTCTCAAAACTCGACAGTGCGCCTTATAACCCGGTGCGCCTAAAGTAGGGAATAATTCTGGTTTTGCTTACCGACCTCGAAGCAATTTTATTTGGTAAATGGTGAAATGTAAGTGTTGGAATAATTGTTTGTATTATGAATGCTGTATTTCGAGGCCTAACAAAAGGATGAAGGCTCGAGAAACGCCACTGTGATTTCAGCACGGACAGATGGCAGGATGTGCTCAACTCCTGGAGGAACTCTCTTTGAAGTGTTAAACGAACTCTCTTTGAAGTAATTCACAAACTCTCTTCCAACTATTTGGTCAACGCTATTTACGACACGCTGCCCTCTTGAAGTCACTGTGGACAGGAGACGGGAGGGGTTGTCCATTGTCCTCCAACACCTGCCCCAGCTGGATCCAGGAAGAGCCAAGCCCGAGAAGTCCTCTTCTTGGACTTCAAAGCGACCAAAAACAATGACTGTTTTACATACCTCCCTATTCCTATTGTGACATATGTTGGTGCGTGAACATGGAACATCTGAATTAAAAGAGGAGACGAGAACCTTCTTCGTCAGAGCGTGCTAAGACACTGTAAGAGGTTACAGGTTGAAGCCGTCTCTCCTCAATTGAGTCCAAATTGAATTCTGTCTCTGTTTGATTCCTTGCCTTTTGTCTTGTGTAACAGATGTCCTGTATTTGAACCTGACATCTAATTTGTCCTTCGAGCCGGATTCCAACACGTCTGACGATTCCAGCATGAGTGAGTGAAACCAGAGGACCATGGCAACCAAATCCTGATTGAGGAACTGCTTTTTCTTCATTTCGGTCTGGAATTGAAAGACTGACGGAAAATCCGAGGACAACAGGAAGGAAGGCAGAGAGCAGTGAGTACGTTTTAAATTGACGAAGAAAGAAACGACTGAGAGAAAGCGTGTGACTGAGGGTTACGACGCATAGACAAACCCTGTAAATTCTAGGCTCTAACAGGTAAAACAAACCCTGTAAATCCTAGGTTCTAACAGGTAAAAAGGCCAAATTAGAGGGACGTCGGAGTCCAACGTCCGTGAGTATTAAAATTTTAAATAAAAACTGAATTAAGATAAAAACTGAAGAGGCAAAAAGACTGCAGGTAAACGGAACCGCGAAAACTGGAATCCGTAATATCCATAAACAAACATACTAGGGGGTGTCGGAGCCCACAATAATTTGAAATATCCGTGAACCATTATCCTGGGGACGTCGGAGTCCAACAGACCTAAAATGGTCTATTCAGAATAAAAAACTGAATTTTGTCCGTGAAAAAACAATAACCTGGAGGGCGACGGAATCCGCATGTAATATACATTGAAATTTCCGTAGATCAATATACTGAAAGGTGTGAATGTGAGAGTGTGTGGGAGTAATCGCCATTAGGCTATCACTCCATATGAAAGTTGTGAGAAGTAAATAGTGGGTTATTGTGGATGCTCTAGGCAAGACACCTCCACTGGGGAACCATCTCCAGTAGAAGCGACGTGTACCACAATAATAAATTAAACCACTATCTTACAACAAAGACAAAAGTAATCCTTATAAGTTTCGGCTCTGTAGGAGGGGGCGACGGATTACTCCAAATTCTCAAAATGGAAAGAGGGACACAAAGAAACGCAGA
Organism: Nerophis lumbriciformis; assembly: GCF_033978685.3. Lineage (NCBI taxonomy): Eukaryota > Metazoa > Chordata > Actinopteri > Syngnathiformes > Syngnathidae > Nerophis > Nerophis lumbriciformis. The sequence goes on along the minus strand of NC_084550.2, from coordinate 64,116,591 downwards.
TCTAATATGGTCTATTACAATCTATTTAAACCAAAATAGAAGACAACAACCACAACGTCAGCGGTTAGACCCTACTGCATGTTGGCGTTGAAGCAGAGAAGGACATTTTGCAAGAAACTGTCCTGGGAAAAAAAAAAATCAAAGTAACTCAGCATGACTGTTAAAAGATGACACCAATTAGTCATGTTGTCAGCGTATGCCATTGGTGGTAAGATCGCTGCAAATGTGTTTGTTTGTTTGTTTGTTAGTGTGTGTTTAAGTGTGTATCTTTCCAGGTACAAATTGTGTAAAAACCCTGGAGGTTCAAATAAAAATAAAAATAGGTTAAAAGAAAAAGCAAATAGGAGAAAAATCTCAAAGTGCTAAAATGAGATAAAAGTAAAAATAGATGAATAGGGAAAAATCAATAATAAGAATTAATGCAAAATGAAATAAACTAATGCGAGAGAGAGATAATGGGGGTATTGAAATAAGAGATGAAGAAAAGGTAGACTGAAGATATACATGTATGTTTGGATATATAAAGAGCGCTTTTATATATACAAATATATATATATGTATAATTCAATAATGGAACAAATAAAAACCTAGATTAATAGCTAAGATAAGATAAGGACGTATAGACAGTTAAGTGAGTTTAAAACATTACTTAAAAAATGCATAAAGTAATATGTATAACAAGCATTGTCCTGAGGTTCCATGCAGATCTAAACAAAGGCAAAATAATGCACCTTGGATGATAAACAGTTTGAAAAATGCATGTAAAAAGAAAAATAGACTTTGTAAGGAGTTTATCAAATCAAGAACAGAGAATGCTGAAAAACGCTGTAAGAACTACAAAAACAAGTTGACCAATATATTGAGACAAGCAATGAAAGGAATAAAAAGAGATTATGAGGATGATGTTGGAAAAAAAAAGACATCTATGTATGTCCAGACAATAAACCAATCTTACAAAGAAAAATCGGTATAAGTGAGCAGCAATATTGAGCCAAGGTTGAACTCATGGCTCAACAGGAGGGATATGAATGCCCTTATACAGAAGTACTATACTTCCTATAGTTTAATTCTTATAAAAAAAATTGTATAAAACATCTATGCAATTAACTAAATAAGAGTGAAGGAAATCATTATTGTCTGGTCATAGTAGATGCATTTTCAAAGTAGTTAGAAATATTTCCTAAAGGAAAAGCAGATGTGCTGACAGTAGCAAAAGCATTATGCAAATATTTAGTAAAAATGTACATTAACATTACAAGTACAACAGGACTAACACCATTTGAAAGATAGTGGAAAGACCAAGCTGAGTACACTTAGCACATAGTAAAAAGGTCATATAATGGAAAAAAAGTATTAGGGAATTGTATTTGTGTTATCAAAGGGACATGTTAACTAGCACACTACAAATTCCACTGTGACAAAGTTGTAAGCATACCATTTGATGGTGTGTCAAAGTTTGATAATAATTGGTTCCTGTTTTCGTAATTAATTTGTTCCTTATGGCGGAGCAAGTGGGAAAGGCTACAAAAACTGATTGTGTTGTATGTATAAGCCCAGACAATTACTCAAAATGAGTCAAAAAAAAAAAGTTGAATTGAAGTAATGAGCAAAACAAAATTGACCCTGTAGCTAAAGAGACAAAACAGAAACCAATATTTGATAAATATGTGAAAAAAGCTAATTATACCTGCATTAACATGCAAGACTCTGTACAACAGTTAGGAAACGTATCATCAGATAACTGCATACACATAGTAAAAGTATCAATATTTGTACAAGAATTGTTAACACGCCTGAACAGTTTGATATCTGAACATTGGAAAATAATTAGACATGATGTAAACTGGCAAAGTGTTGTAGATCCAACTTATATTGATGGGTGTCCAAGAGGTGTATCTGACGACTATAAATTGGTAAATCAAGTTGCAGCTGAATTTGAATCATCCGTCTACTGGTGGTGTACGATTAACAAGAATGTTGACAGAATAAACTATGTCCACTACAACGTACAGAGATTGGGAAATTGGACACAGGCCGGACTTGAAGCAGTCGCTGATCAACTCGCCGCCACCTCCTTTATGGCCTTTCAAAACCGTATGGCGCTGGACATGTTGTTAGCGGAAAGAGGGGGTGTGTGCGCAATATTTGGTGAACAGTGTTGCACGTTCATACCAAACAACACCGACGCAGAAGGTAGCCTGACCAAAGCACTGGAAGGCCTTCGCACCCTCAACGGTAAAATGAAAGAGCACTCAGGCATAGATACATCTATGTGGGATGGGTGGATGGACGGTTTCGGCAAATACAAGTCTTTGGTATCATCAATTCTAGTATCTATGGCCGTGTTTGTAGCAATACTGACGTTGTGTGGATGTTGTTGTATTCCCTGTCTGTGTTCTCTGCTTAACCGTCTGATTACCACAGCGATTAGCCCAGCAGATGATAAAGCTGTTCAGATGCACTTCCTGGCGGACAATAAGGAAGATGAATCTGATGATGGGGATACCTACCTGGATGGTGTTCCTGATCTGTTTCCAGACCCGAGTAACAATGAGAAAAATTGATGTTGAACTCTGAGTGTAAACATAACTTTGTCGTAAGGAAATGAACCATTATCTGAAAATTGCAAGAAGAAGTTATTAGGGATAAGGAGATTATGGGAAGTTTTTGCGATAAACAGGGGGGAAATGTTGGAATAATTGTTTGTAAGTTATCACAAAAGAAATGTTGTATTATGAATGCTGTATTTCGAGGCCTAACAAAAGGATGAAGGCTCGAGAAACGCCACTGTGATTTCAGCACGGACAGATGGCAGGATGTGCTCAACTCCTGGAGGAACTCTCTTTGAAGTGTTAAACGAACTCTCTTTGAAGTAATTCACAAACTCTCTTCCAACTATTTGGTCAACGCTATTTACGACACGCTGCCCTCTTGAAGTCACTGTGGACAGGAGACGGGAGGGGTTGTTCATTGTCCTCCAACACCTGCCCCAGCTGGATCCAGGAAGAGCCAAGCCCGAGAAGTCCTCTTCTTGGACTTCAAAGCGACCAAAAACAATGACTGTTTTACATACCTCCCTATTCCTATTGTGACATATGTTGGTGCGTGAACATGGAACATCTGAATTAAAAAAGGAGACGAGAACCTTCTTCGTCAGAGCGTGCTAAGACACTGTAAGAGGTTACAGGTTGAAGCCGTCTCTCCTCAATTGAGTCCAAATTGAATTCTGTCTCTGTTTGATTCCTTGCCTTTTGTCTTGTGTAACAGATGTCCTGTATTTGAACCTGACAGTAAGTGTGACCATTAGATGGCAGTCACACATAAGAGATACATGTAGGCTGCCATATGACTTAAGTAAACAACACCAACATGTTATATGTTCAAATGAAAATATTAGAGATGTCCGATAATATTGGAATGCCGATATCGGCCGATAAATGCTATAAAAATGTAATATCGGAAATGATCGGTATCAGCTTCAAAAAGTAAAATGTATGACTTTTTAAAATGCCGCAGAGCGCCAATAAACCTTAAAGGCACTGCCTTTGCGTGCCGGCCCAATCACATAATATCTACGGCTTTTCACACACACAAGTGAATGCAATCCATACTTGGTCAACAGCCATACAGGTCACACTGAGGGTGGCCGTATAAATAGCTTTAACACTGTTACAAATATGCGCCACACTGTGAACCCACTCACCTATGGTCATGAGCTTTGGGTTATGACCGAAAGGACAAGATCACGGGTACAAGCGGCCGAAATGAGTTTCCTCCGCTGGATGGCGGGGCTCTCCCTTAGAGATAGGGTGAGAAGCTCTGTCATCCGGGGGGAGCTCAAAGTAAAGCCGCTGCTCCTCCACATCGAGAGGAGCCAGATGAGGTGGTTCGGGCATCTGGTCAGGATGCCACCCAAACGCCTCCCTAGGGAGGTGTTTAGGGCACGTCCGACCGGTAGGAGGCCACGGGGAAGACCCAGGACACGTTGGGGAGACTATGTCTCCCGGCTGGCCTGGGAACGCCTCGGGATCCCCCGGGAAGAGCTGGACGAAGTGGTTGGGGAGAGGAAAGTCCGGGCTTCCCTGCTTAGGCTGCTGCCCCCGCGACCTGACCTCGGATAAGCGGAAGAAGATGGATGGATGGATGGATGGACATGGTGTAATAAGTGTGACCAGTAGATTTTGGTCCGGTCCTCACTGACTTGGGACCACTGCAAAATTATGTGCGTCCCAAAGTCCCCAGCCTTGGCGTCACTATAGACAGCGATTTTAAACTTGACAAACAAGTCAATGGCGTTTTCAAATCGTGTTTTTATCATCTTCGTCTTTTAGCAAAGGTAAAACCGTTTTTATCTTTTAACCTTTTTGAACAAGTCGTGCATGCTTTTATTTCAAGTCGCCTGGACTACTGCAATGCACTTTATGCTGGCATTAGCCAAAAAGCTCTCTCCCGGTTGCAGTTAGTCCAGAATGCGGCAGCACGACTTTTAACAGGGGCCAGGAGACGCCAGCATATAACCCCAATCCTTGAGAGTTTGCACTGGCTCCCTGTTCATTTTAGAATTGATTTTAAAACCTTGTTGTTTGTTTTTAAAGCTTTACATGGACTGGCACCTCATTATATCTCGGACCTCATCCAAATTTACAATCCTGCGCACGCTCTGAGGTCCGAGAGCCAGCTCCAGCTCGTGGTGCCCAAGACCAGACTTAAAACCAGGGGAAACAGGGCCTTCTCTGTGGTCGGCCCTAAGCTCTGGAACACTCTGCCCCTCCATATTCGAACTGCTCCCACAGTGGAGTGTTTTAAGTCTCGTCTTAAGACCCATTTTTATTCTCTGGCTTTTAACACTACGTGAGTTGCGTGGTCTTCTGTTGTCCTCTGTGTTTTTAAAATTTTGATTTCTATTTACCGTTTTAATTGGTTTTACCCTTTAAAATCGTTTTTAATCATATTTATTTTATACTGTTTTTAATAGTTTTGAATATTGTTGTGCAGCACTTTGGAAACATTTTGTTGTTTAAATGTGCTATATAAATAAAGTGGATTGGATTGGATTGATAGATGGCAGTCATACATAAGAGATACTGTACATGTAGACTGCATATTGCATATATGTCACTTTTTATCAACGTCCGCCTCAAGGAAATTAATATATGGAAAACACTGCATCCACTTTCTCCTTCCTCTGCGTGGGTAACGTAAGCCAGTATTTGTCAACCACTGTGCCGCAGCACACTAGTGTGCCGTGAGATACAGTCTGATGTGCCGTGGGAGATGATGTCATTTCACCTATTTGGGTTAAAAATATGTTTTGCAAACCAGTAATTATAGTCTGCAAATTTGTGTTGTTGTTGAGTCTCGGTACTGTCTAGAGCTCAACAGATTAACCGTGTAATACTCTTCCATATCAGTAGGTGGCAGCCGGTAGCTAATTGCTTTGTAGATGTGGGAAACAGCGGGGAGGCAGTGTGCAGGTAAAAAGGTGTCTAATGCTTAAATCAAAAATAAACAAAAGGTGAGTGCCCCTAAGAAAAGGCATTGAAGCTTAGGGAAGGCTATGCAGAACAAAACTAAAACTGAACTGGCTACAAAGTCAACAAAAACAGAATGCTGGACGACAGCAAAGACTTACTGTGGAGCAAAGACGGCGTCCACAAAGTACATCCGAACATGACGTGACAATCAACAATGTCCCCACAAAGAAGGATAAAAACAACTGAAATATTCTTGATTGCTAAAACAAAGTAGATGCGGGGAATATCGCTCAAGGGAAGACATGAAACTGCTATAGGAAAATATTTAAAAAAAAGAGAAAAAGCCACCAAAATAGGAGCGCTAGACAAGAAGTAAAACACTACACACAGGAAAACAGCAAAGACCTCCAAATAAGTCAGGGTGTGATGTGACAGGTGGTGACAGTACACCCACTTTGAGACAAGAGCTATAGTGATGCATGGTTGATTATGGTTTAAAGTCATATCCAACAATTGCAACAACAACTTTTTACTGTCAACTGAGTTTTGTTTTTTAATGATTTCTGCAGGTGGTGGCTTCCGCATTTTTTCAACCCAAAAAATGTGCCTTGGCTCAAAAAAGGTTGAAAAACACTGACGTAAGGACATTGGACCACATTAAAAGTCGTCATGGTTTTAGCTTTACCATTAAATAAACAATTCCTCGAGGCAGAGAAAATTACTCAATATTTTTTTATAACAGAGTTACTCAAATTGCTCAAGGCATCATTTTACCTAGGGCTGGGTGATATGGACCAAAACTGACATCTCGGTATTTTTAGGTCGATCACTGTATACGATGTATAACGGAATTTTAAACAAAGTGTTTAAACTCAACACCACATAACTGTTACTACCAGTATTCTCAAATTACTTTTAAAACATGATGTACTGTAACATCTCAGAGCAGACAAGTCTTTCATCTACAGTCGTTTTTTTAAGTCTTAAAGAAATCAATTACCGAACTTTCCGGACTATAAGGCGCACTTAAAATCCTTTTCCCCCCCTCAAAACTCGACAGTGCGCCTTATAACCCGGTGCGCCCAATGTAAGGAATAAGTTTGGTTGAGCTTACCCACCTCGAAACTATTTTATTTGGTACATGGTGTAATGATAAGTGTGACCAGTAGATGGCAGTCAAACATAAGAAATAAGTGTAGGCTGCACTATGACTCAAGTAAACAACACCAATTTATTTATCATTTAACATTGTATATGTTCCATTGAAAATATAGAACATTACACACGGCGCTCAAAAATCTACCAAAATGTTTTGGTACAACTTTGGTACGCTATGAAGCCGCACCGCTTGATGGATTGTAGTGTGCTTCAACATACAAGTATTATTATGGTGTGTGTGTATAAGGTGAGACATTATCTGGCGTTTTGTATCGCAATATTATGCAAAAGCAACTTTTCTTACCTTCTGGTACCGGCTGATCTGTATAAGTCCTGAAAAATTGCGCGAGTCCATCTTTGTAGTCCGTGCCGACACAGTAGTTGATAAACTTATTCTTTTTCTCTATCTTCTTGTTATGTGACATTCATCCGCCGCTGTTGCCATTTTTAATATAAAGTAGTGTGAAGTTCTTACTTATATCTGTCAGTAAACTCGCCATGAAAGCGCTAAAACATACCGGTGTAGTGAGTTCACATTATTTACCCAAGGAACTTTAGTTATTAGAGAGTTCCGGTCGGACGTTTTTTCACGGGACACATTTCCGGTGTTGTTTCCAGATGAGGCGATGCTGCTCTGTTATTGATTTAGGTAAAGTCTGAATGTCATTAAAACAGTTAGCTCCATTTTTTGACACTTCTTCCACACCCGTCCTTGCACGCTACACCGCTACAACAAAGATGACGGGGAGAAGACGCTGTCGAAGGCGAGCCACGTAAATACAAACCCTGTTTCCATATGAGTCGGGAAATTGTGTTAGATGTAAATATAAACGGAATACAATGAATTGCAAATCCTTTTCAACCCATATTCAATTGAATGCACTACAAAGACAAGATATTTGATGTTCAAACTCATAAACTTTATTTTTTTTTGCAAATAATAATTAACTTAGAATTTTATGGCTGCAACATGTGCCAAAGTAGTTGGGAAAGGGCATGTTCACCACTGTGTTACATGGGCTTTCCTTTTAGCAACACCAAGTAAACATTTGGGAACTGAGAAGACACATTTTTTAAGCTTCTCAGGTGGAATTCTTTCCCATTCTTGCTTGATGTACAGCTTAAGTTGTTCAACAGTCCGGGGGTCTCCGTTGTGGTATTTTAGGCTTCATAATGTGCCACACATTTTCAATGGGAGACAGGTCTGGACTACAGGCAGGCCAGTCTAGTACCCGCACTCCTTTACTATGAAGCCACGTTGATGTAACACGTGGCTTGGCATTGTCTTGCTGAAATAAGCAGGGGCGTCCATGGTAACGTTGCTTGGATGGCAACATATGTTGCTCCAAAACTTGTATGTACCTTTCAACATTAATGGTGCCTTCACAGATGTGTAAGTTACCCATGTCTTGGGCACTAATACACCCCCATACCATCACAGATGCTGGCTTTTCAACTTTGCGCCTATAACAATCAACAATCCGGATGGTTCTTTTCCTCTTTGGTCGGGAGGACACGACGTCCACAGTTTCCAAAAACAATTTGAAATGTGGACTCGTCAGACCACAGAACACTTTTCCACTTTGTATCAGTCCATCTTAGATGAGCTCAGGCCCAGCGAAGCCGACGGCATTTCTGGGTGTTGTTGATAAACGGTTTTTGCCTTGCATAGGAGAGTTTTAACTTGCACTTACAGATGTAGCGACCAACTGTAGTTACTGATAGTGGGTCTCTGAAGTGTTCCTGAGCCCATGTGGTGATATCCTTTACACACTGATGTCGCTTGTTGATGCAGTACAGCATGAGGGATCAAAGGTCACGGGCTTAGCTGCTTACGTGCAGTGATTTCTCCAGATTCTCTGAACCCTTTGATGATATTACGGAGCGTAGATGGTGAAATTCCTAAATTCTTTGCAATAGCTGGTTGAGAAAGGTTTTTCTTAAACTGTTCAACAATTTGCTCACGCATTTGTTGACAAAGTGGTGACTCTCGCCCCATCCTTGTTTGTGAATGACTGAGCATTTCATGGAATCTACTTTTATACCCAATCATGGCACCCACCTGTTCCCAATTTGCCTGTTCACCTGTGGGATGTTCCAAATAAGTGTTTGATGAGCATTCCTCAACTTTATCAGTATTTATTGCCACCTTTCCCAACTTCTTTACACGTGTTAATGATTATTTGCAAAAAAAAAATGTTTATCAGTTTGAACATCAAATATGTTGTCTTTGTAGTATATTCAACTGAATATGGGTTGAAAATGATTTGCAAATCATTGTATTCCGTTTATATTTACATCTAACACAATTTCCCAACTCATATGGAAACGGGGTTTGTAAGACTGCCCACAAAACGGTGCATCCTGAAGTCAGAAAGCGGCTTGAAGATGATCTGTAAAACATCATCTATGCAACATTTTGACCAAATAACCACCATTACATGTTATGTAGACCACAAGGAAGTCTTTTCCATTTAGAAAAAAAAAATAATAGTATGACTCCTTTAATGCGCCCTACAATCCGGTGCGCCTTATATATGAAAGAAGATAAAAAAATAGACCATTCATCGGCAGTGCGCCTTATAATCCGGTGCACCCTATGGTCCGGAAAATACGGTATATTTGCAGTGCAAGGTGAAATGCACTTATGTCATCTTCTGGTAAAGACCACACAGATCCATCACTGTGTCTATTCACTACAATTACACTCAGCGGGAAATAATATTTATATATGGCATGCATGTGAAGAGAACATACACTATATTGCCAAAAGTATTTGGCCAACCATCCAAATGATGAGAATCAGGTGCCCTAATCACTTGGCCCGGTGTATGAAATCAAGCACTTAGGCATGGAGACTGTTTCTACAAACATTTGTGAAAGAATGGGCCGCTCTCAGTGATTTCCAGCATGGAACTGTCATATATGTGCAACAAAGCCAGTCGTGAAATTTCAAGTGGTAGGCCACGTAAACTGACAGAGAGGGGTCAGCGAATGCTGAAGCGCATAGTGCAAAGACTTTCTGCACAGTCAGCTGCTACAGAGCTCCAAACTTCATGTAACCTTCCAATTAGCCCACGTACAGTACGCAGAGAGCTTCATGGAGTGGGTTTCCATGGCCGAGCAGCTGCATCTAAGCCATACATCACCAAGTCCAATGCAAAGCGTGGGATGCAGTGGTGTAAAGCACGTCGCCACTGGACTCTAGAGCAGTGGAGACGCCTTCTCTGGAGCGATGAGTCACGCTTTTCCATCTGGCAATCTGATGGACCAGTCTGGGTTTGGAAGTTGCCAGGAGAACGCTACATTACGGACTGCATTGTGCAGAGTATGAAATTTGGTGGGGGAGGAATAATGGTGTGGGGTTGTTTTTCAGGAGTTGGGATTGGCCTCTTAGTTCCAGTGAAAGGAACTTTGAATGCTCCAGGATACCAAAACATTTTTGACAATTCCATGGGATGTCACTTTAAGTTCATATGTGAGTCAAGGCAGGTGGCCAAATACTTTTGGCAATATAGTGTACCTTCTACATGATATAGCATACAAAATACATTATATGAATTAATACAATGAATTAGCATGTTCTGTATTTTGTAACAATAGCAAATTTTTTTTGGGTTTTTATGTTGCACACGGACATATTTGAGTGATGGACTGAAGCCATTTGAGTGTTGCGCTACTGATGTGTGTGTCTAGTGTGTATTGTACAAATAAAAAGTCTCAGTGAGCAAGTGTAATGCTCATCGTCTAGTTCGTAGTCAAGAGACAGAACAAACTGAAACATACTTAAAGGGGAACATTATCACAATTTCAGAATTGTTAAAACCATTAAAAATTAGTTCCCAGTGGCTTATTATATTTTTCGAAGTATTTTTCAAAATTTTACCCATCACGCAATATCCCTAAAAAAGCTTCAAAGTGCCTGATTTTAACCACCCGTCCATTTTCCTGTGACGTCACATAGTGAAGCCAACACAAACAAACATGGCGGAAAGAACAGCAAGCTATAGCGATATTAGCTCGGATTCAGACTCGGATTTCAGCGGCTTAAGCGATTCAACAGATTATGCATGTATTGAAACGGATGGTTGTAGTGTGGAGGCAGGTAGCGAAAACGAAATTGAAGAAGAAACTGAAGCTATTGAGCCATATCGGTTTGAAGCGTATGCAAGCGAAACCAACGAAAACGACACGACAGCCAGCGACACGGGAGAAAGCGAGGACGAATTCGGCGATCGCCTTCTAACCAACGATTGGTATGTGTTTGTTTGGCATTAAAGGAAACTAACAACTATGAACTAGGTTTACAGCATATGAAATACATTTGGCAACAACATGCACTTTGAGAGTGCAGACAGACCAATTTTCATCAATTAATATATTCTGTAGACATACCCTCATCCGCGCTCTTTTCCTGAAAGCTGATCTGTCCAGTTTTGGAGTTGATGTCAGCAGGCCAGGGAAGCTATGGTCGATATTCTTCTCTTGATCATCTTGGGACGGTGTGAGCCAAGACATCCAGGGGGGTTTCGCTCGCTCGTCTGCGGGAACAAACTGCCGCCATTGCTTGCCGTGCTAGCGAGGTCCTTTGTCCCTGAATTGCTCACACACTCCGGCAGATTCAATGGGGGTCTAGCGGCAGATTTCTTTGACTTTATCGTTGGAAATGCATCTGCTTTGAGTGTCGCAGGATATCCACACATTCTTGCCATCTCTGTCGTAGCATAGCTTTCGTTGGTAAAGTGTGCGGAACAAACGTCCAATTTCTTGCCACTTTCGCATCTTTGGGCCACTGGTGCAACTTGAATCCGTCCCTGTTCGTGTTGTTACACCCTCCGACAACACACCGACGAAAGTGAGAAAATGGCGGATTGCTTCCCGATGTGACGTCACGAGAGCGAATAATAGAAAGGCGTTTAATTCGCCAAAATTCACCCATTTAGAGTTCGGAAATCGGTAAAAAAATATATGGTCTTTTTTCTGCAACATCAAGGTATATATTGACGCTTACCGTACATAGGTCTGGTGATAATGTTCCCCTTTAAGCAAGATGTCTTATTGACATGCAAACGCAATCGAGTGACGCCAGACAGCAACCAGAGACCTGTCAGACACGGTGGATGCTATATTGCTTCAAAGCACCTTTATGGGTTATTATATTACCTCAGTTTTTGACTTTTTGGAGTGGATTTACATTGGCCTATGTATTAATGGATCACTAAGAGGACGGTTAATAGAACGCGGTTGTGACTCGTCGTGAGTAAAGTGCGGTCTTTTCAAACTGACAGCATGCATGACTGAGGAACTTTCGAGGAGGAAATAGTTATACTTTTGTTTGGTGTTGCTTCCTTATTTGTCATTATTCAAAGCTGATTTTAATGTGTAGCAGCGGCAGCTTAACTGAATGAGACAACGTGTCATAATTACGTCGGTCAGCGGGAGGAAAAAATACAGAGAGCAGTGTCGTTAGTCCAGAACCTTTACGGTCCTCATGACCCAACCTAATTAAAGTTCAAGTTAAAGTACCAATGATTGTCACACACACACTAGGTGTGGTGAAATTTGTCCTCTGCATTTGACCCATCCCCTTTGATCACCCCCTGGGAGGTGAGGGGAGCAGTGGGCAGCAGCGGTGCCGCGCCCGGGAATCATTTTTGGTGATTTAACCCCCAATTCCAACCCTTGATGCTGAGTGCCAAGCAGGGAGGTAATGGGTCCCATTTTTATAGTCTTTGGTATGACTCGGCCGGGGTTTGAACTCACAACCTACTGATCTCAGGGCGGACACTCTAACCACTAGGCCACTGAGTAGTAGTAGTTAATTAGCAACCGGTACCAAAAAATACCAGTACTCTGTATACATCCCACATCATGCCATTCGAGGTACGCAACGGCTGCTGAATGTCTTGAGCTCTGCCGTTAATAAACACCCACAGGCGGGCGTCTTGACTTGACTTAACTCGAAAAAAAGACAACAGTTTTGCCTTACAGAATGATTATTTGTAGCCAACAACACAGAATTAACATCATCCCTGGCGAGTGTATTTTACAAACACACGCACACACACACGCAGAAATTACAGAGCTTGCCTTGACAACATTGCACTCCGTAGATCACGGCTATTCAGCTAAAAGGGGAACATTATCACAATTTCAGAAGGGTTAAAACCATTAAAAATCAGATCCCAGTGGCTTATTTTATTTTTCGAAGTTTTTTTCAAAATTTAAACCATCACGCAATATCCCTAAAAAAAGCTTCAAAGTGCCTGATTTTAACCATCGTTATATACACCCGTCCATTTTCCTGTGACGTCACATAGTGATGCCAATACAAACAAACATGGCGGATGGACAGCAAGGTATAGCGACATTAGCTCGGATTCAGACTCGAATTTCAGCGGCTTAAGCGAAATTGAAGAAGAAACTGAAGCTATTGAGCCATATCCGTTTGAACCGTATGCAAGCGAAACCGACGAAAACGACACGACAGCCAGCGACACGGGAGAAAGCGAGGACGAATTCGGCGATCGCCTTCTAACCAACGATTGGTATGTGTTTGTTTGGCATTAAAGGAAACTAACAACTATGAACTAGGTTTACAGCATATGAAATACATTTGGCAACAACATGAACTTTGAGAGTGCAGACAGCCCAATTTTCATCAATTAATATATTCTGTAGACATACCCTCATCTGCTCTCTTTTCCTGAAAGCTGATCTGTTCAGTTTTGGAGTTGATGTCAGCAGGCCAGGGAAGCTAGGGTCGATATTCTTCTCTTGATCATCTTCGGTGGCTTAAGGGACGGTAGAAGCGGTGTGAGCCAAGACATCCAGGGGGTTTAGCTTGTGCTACCGAGGTCCTTTGTCCCTGAATAGCTCACACACTACGGCAGAGTCAATGGGGGTCTGGCGGGAGATTTCTTTGACTTTATCGTTGGAAATGCATCTGCTTTGAGTGTCGCAGGATATCCACACATTCTTGCCATCTCTGTCGTAGCATAGCTTTCGTCGGTAAAGTGTGCGGAACAAACGACTGACCATTTTCGTCGGCTTTCCCCACACCCTCGTATTTTGAACAACATTCGTCCAATTTCTTGCCACTTTCGCATCTTTGGGCCACTAGTGCAACTTGAATCCGTCCCTGTTCGTGTTGTTACACCCTCCGACAACACACCGACGAGGCATGATGTCTCCAAGGTACGGAAAACAGTCGAAAAAACGGAAAATAACAGAGCTGATTTGACTCGGTGTTTGAGAAAATGGCGGATTGCTTCCCGATGTGACGTCACAACGTGACGTCATCGCTCCGAGAGCGAATAATAGAAAGGTGTTTAATTCGCCAGAATTCACCCATTTAGAGTTCGGAAATCGGTTAAAAAAATACATGGTCTTTTTTCTGCAACATCAAGGTATATATTGACGCTTACATAGGTCTGGTGATAATGTTCCCCTTTAACTGTTTTGAGGGCCACATTTCCAGAAAGCTAAGGACCGAAGGCAGAGGCCGGATTTCTCTATTTTTCTTATTTTGTATATTCCTCAGAACCAGCATCCCCTGCAGTGGACATCTGATGTTTGTCTAATACTGATTTTGTTGGTGTTACTAAATTTGGAAAACAGATAGCTCTGTTGTTTTTATAGACCTACTGCTAAAAAGCTAGTCAAAGATCCTCTATACGACAGGACTCTAGTGCTTTTAGGAATCTGCTGAAAAGATGAAGTCTCTTACAAGTTTTTTTTAACTGAGCTTGCCAGTTGGATAGCACTAGCGTAGATGGCACTTTTCATAAAATGCAAAGAAACTAAACCTCCAGTTTTGACCACCTTGTTCTTGGGTAAACATGCCTTCAGTTTAGTGTGACTCATGTGGTAAGCATGCCAGATCTGACCTGGGTAATAAGAATAGACACAGAGGCCTTTCATTGCTTCGAGGTGTAAAACGCTCTAAAACCATACCTGTGTTTTTACACCTGTCAATCGTGTCCCAAGCCCATCTACAAAGCCCTAAGGCAGGGGTGTCAAACTCAAATACAGAGTGGGCCAAAATTTAAAACTGAACAAAGCCGCGGGCCAAGGTTGAACAAATTAACCTTTTAACTTTATAGTGACATGCAAAATCGAGTTTCAAATAATAATAATAATAATAAAAAAATATCAATGGCATATCAAATACAATTTAAATAAAAATTGAATGCCTCTTTTCTATTTGCAGCCTTCTGAGGTAAATATCAACATTAACTTCTTCCACAGGCTGATAAATTTGAAAATAAAATAACAATGAATAAAACAACCATTCAGGACTTTAAACTGCTCAGTTTGCAACACACTGATCTAATCTGATGTGCCCAAGCCAGATACCTGCCATCTTTTCTTGGATGCTAGTTCATTAATGTCGGGGCTCAGGCTTTGAGCTGAGGCAACCTTCATTATCGAACGAAGCTGTTCATCAGTCATTAAATCTCAGTCTTGGGGGCGTGCCTTAAATGCACTGCCTTCAACGTACCCTACGAGCTATCGTCACGTCCGCTTTTCATCCATTCTAACATCGTTCAGACCCAGTCACAAGATATGTGCGGCTTCTGTACGCACACACGAGTGAATGCAACGCATACTTCATCAACAGCGATACAGGTTACACTGAGGGTGCCAGTAACCTGTATCACTGTTGATGAATTATGCGTTGCATTCAATTGTGTGTGCGTGCAGAAGCCGCACATGTTATGTGACTGGGCCAGCACTCGTTGGACTGGCTGAAAAGCAGACGTGACGATTTTCGGGAGGGGCGCTGAAGTTTGGAAGACTCCCGGGAGGGTTGGCAAGTATTAGAATTAGCGGTGAATTCGGTGTTACCGCGGCACCGCCGCAATATATAATCGGCGGGCCAGCTTTGGTGTTAATTTGATATCGCCTTAAGGGCCAAGTGAAATTACACGGCGGGCCAGAGTTTGACACCCATGCCCTAAGGTCTATGTCACTAGATAACAAGCCGCAGATCATCCATCACAGTTTGCTCAGTTTGAACGTAAAGGGAATCAGGTCTCCTGACAAACACATTCCGGTGGGTTCCTCCAGCACTCACCGTGATGGACCGAGCACAGAAATGAGGTTATATAAGACATGTGTTTATTTCCAGGACATGTATGGCTTTACTTTTCAATTCATCCTGTGAAGGATGGGAAGTGACAAAGGATGTGATTTTTTTCAAGGACCAGCTCAGCCTCATTGAGCCACTGCAAATATTGGCTGTGAGATTGTGAAGCCAAAAAAAAACAGAATTGAGGCTAATATTGTCATTCCAGAAGAAAACAGACTGTGGATGTCATGGTATTGAAAGGAGTGGTGTCTCTCACCTATCTGGTTGTACATCTTGAAGGCGATGTCAAACTGCAAGATGACCAGCATGAACTGAAACCAGGGACTCATCTCCTTGTTAGGTAGAGGAATGTGGACAGCGAACACAATGTTGTTGGCCTCGATCCTCTTGGCCATGGCTTCATCAAAGGTCCGAATCTTGTCGCATTGGTTGGGACCCCATGGCATGAACCACTTGCTTTCCTGGCGGTGTTTGACTGTGTCCACACATTTGGTGGCCAGGTAGTGGACTGCTGTGGTGGGACTGGGAGCTGGTGAGACAAAAAAAAATTGTTATTTGCGATTAAGCTAAGAGAATGGTGATTATCATGGTAACTATGTTGAACAGTCAGGTTTTACTCAAGTCCAAACACCGGTGTTTGCCATATATTCATTTACTTGTGGCGATTTTGCGATACAGTAAGTCAGTGGTTCTCAAATGGGGGTACGCGTACCCCTGGGGGTACTTGAAGGTATGCCAAGGGGTACGTGAGATTTTTTTTAATATTCTAAAAATAGCAACAATTAAAAAATCCTTTATAAATATAAATAAAAACCTTTTTTTTTTCAAATAGTTCAAAAATGACCACTACAAATGAGCAATACGTTGCACTGTTATACAATTTAATAAATCAGAAACTGATGACATAGTGCTGTATTTTACTTCTTTATCTCTTTTTTTCAAACCAAAAATGCTTTGCTCTGATTAGGGGGTACTTGAATCAAAAAAAAATCACAGGGGGTTGAAAAAAGGTTGAGAACCACTGCAGTAAGTGACACTTAATCTTCCAGGTGATATAGGTGATTTCATCTCCTGCAATGATGTTCTACTAAACAACTACATTTTTTTTTTTTTAATTAAAGGGGAACATTATCACCAGACCTATGTAAGCGTCAATATATACCTTGATGTTGCAGAAAAAAAGACCATATATTTTTTTAACCGATTTCCGAACTCTAAATGGGTGAATTTTGGCGAATTAAACGCCTTTCTATTATTCGCTCTCGGAGCGATGACGTCACAACGTCGGGAAGCAATCCGCCATTTTCTCACTTTCGTCGGTGTGTTGTCGGAGGGTGCAACAACACGAACAGGGACGGATTCAAGTTGCACCAGTGGCCCAAAGATGCGAAAGTGGCAAGAAATTGGACGAAATTTGTTCAAAATACGAGACTGTGGGGAAAGCCGACGAAATGGTCAGTCGTTTGTTCCGCACACTTTACCGACGAAAGCTATGCTACGACAGAGATGCCAAGAATGTGTGGATATTAGAGATGCGCGGATAGGCAATTATTTCATCCGCAACCGCATCACAAAAGTCGTCAACCATCCGCATCCACCCGAACTAACATTTAATCAAAACCGCACCCGCCCGCACCCGCCCGTTGTTATATTTCTAATATAGACGATGCAAGGCATTAGTGAGGTTATAAAGCTTTTGCTGTTAAAGAAAGGAGACTGATCCAATACAGCAGAGACATTCAATGCGTGCCACGCTGTCACGGCCCAGACGCACACTAGTGCGCAATCATCTGGGAGCCGCGCTGAGCGCACCTCCAAGCGCGCTCGCGCCACTCAAACTGCTGCAGGCAGCTGCGTTCTATCTTGTTTTAACATCCTGTGGCACTCTTCTGGGATCACAGCGGACGAAACTGCTCATGCTCAGGGTGTTTGTGGAGATTCGGGGTTTTGCACAAATGTGATGCACCATGTTAGATGTCCCGGTTTTGTGACTGTCGTAGACATAAACAGCGTCGCAGCTCTTGCAAATCACGTAGCCAGCATTACTATCATCCTGATTTACAACCTCATAAAAACGAGTCCACGCTGAACTTTTCTGGCCTTTTTTTCCCCTGGTCTTTAGTATTCCCTTTTTTAGTTTGTCGCGTACCACGTTTGCTGCCGGCGTTGCCATCTCTTTTTTTTTCTTCTTCTGTTGTGGTGTGCTGCAGGTGCCTGCTCGTTTTTCGTATGTGGGTAACAACATTTAACTACCGTATTTTCCGCACTATAAGGCGCACCTAAAAACCACAAATGTTCTCAAAAGCTGACAGTGCGCCTTATAACCCGGTGCGCTTTATTACGATTCATTTTCATAAAGTTTCGATCTCGCAACTTCGGTAAACAGCCGCCATCTTTTTTCCCGGTAGAACAGGAAGCGCTTCTTCTTCTACGCAAGCAACCGCCAAGGAAAGCATCCGCCCCCATAGAACAGGAAGCGCTTCTTCTTCTACCCGCCCCCGGAAGAAGAAAAAACGCGCGGATATCACCGTACGTTTCATTTCCTGTTTACATCTGTAAAGACCACAAAATGGCTCCTACTAAGCGATCCGGTTCATAAAAAGACGCAATCTCTCCATCCGCACACGGATTACTACCGTATTTCACAGCAACTGAACCGCACTGTGGAACGGGAGCACGTACGGTGAATATTCGCACCACAGGGAATGAGAAGTCATCCTTCACTGTGGTTCTAGCTTGCCATGCTAACTTCCACCTATGGTGATATTCAAAAGGAAGACCTTGCCAAAAGAGACCTTTCCAGCCGGCGTCATCATAAAAGCTAACTCGAAGGGATGGATGGATGAAGAAAAGATGAGCGAGTGGTTAAGGGAAGTTTACGCGAAGAGGCCGGGTGGCTTTTTTCACACAGCTCCGAAGGCGAACACACCTTCACTAAGACGGGCAGACAGCCTCGGACGACATACACCAACATTTGCCAGTGGATCGTAAATGCTTGGGCAGATATTTCGGTCACAACTGTGGTCCGAGCTTTCCGGAAGGCAGGATTCACAGAACAACAGCGACACTGACTCCCGATGACTTCTACGAGACGGAACCGGCCATTTTGGATACCACGCTTGCGCAACTTTTCAATTCGGACACCGAAGACGAAGAATTCGAAGGATTTACGAATGAAGAATAACTTCAGAAGGTGAGCGCTATGTTTATTTTGTGTGTTGTGACATTAACGTTCGAGCAACATTATGTTACTATTGCTCTACACCATTTTGAATTTTACTATGTTTGTGATTGCACATTTGCGTACATTTTGGGACAGAGTTGTTAGAACGCTGGTTTTCAATATATTATTAAAGTTTGACTGAACTATCTGACTGTTTTTTTGACATTCACTTTAGCGCAGCGTTTTTTTGACATTCACTTTAGCGCAGCGTAGGCGCGGCTTATAGTCCGGGGCGGCTTATTGGTGGACAAAATTATGAAATATGTAATTCATAGAAGGTGCGGCTAATAATCCGGTGCGCCTTATAGTGCGGAAAATACGGTATGTATATATATTTCCGAATTGGTTTAACTGCCACCCGCCTGAATCTATTTAAAATCTAATTTTTTTTTATTTCAACCGCCCGACCCGACCCGCGAATAAAATCTAATTTTTTTTTATTTCAACCGCCCGACCCGCGGACTCCGCGGTTGTGTCCGCAAACCGCGCATCTCTAGTGGATATCCTGCGACACTCAAAGCAGATGCTGACATCAACTCCAAAACTGGACAGATCAGCTTTCAGGAAAAGAGAGCGGATGAGGGTATGTCTACAGAATATATTAATTGATGAAAACTTTATTCATTACTCGCGGTTTTACGTAAATTATTATACATAAACTGTGTTTACCAATAATTTAGCTTAAAAACATTTATTTTTTTCAATCATTCAAGTACATTCGGGTAGTCTTGTGTAATGCAGTATTTTGTGTCTATTTAGGTATGGTTAACCTGAGTGCTGAAATCGTGGAAAAACATATGTTCTTAGCGCGCCTGAAATCGGCTGTCTGCACTCTCAAAGTGCATGTTGTTGCCAAATGTATTTCATATGCTGTAAACCTAGTTCATAGTTGTTAGTTTCCTTTAATGCCAAACAAACACATACCAATCGTTGGTTAGAAGGCGATCGCCGAATTCGTCCTCGCTTTCTCCCGTGTCGCTGGCTGTCGTGTCGTTTTCGTCGGTTTCGCTTGCATACGGTTCAAACCGATATGGCTCAATAGCTTCAGTTTCTTCTTCAATTTCGTTTTCGCTACCTGCCTCCACACTACAACCATCCGTTTCAATACATGCGTAATCTGTTGAATCGCTTAAGCCGCTGAAATCCGAGTCTGAATCCGAGCTAATGTCGCTATACCTTGCTGTTCGTTTGTATTGGCATCACTGTGTGACGTAACAGGAAAATGGACGGGTGTATATAACGATGGTTAAAATCAGGCACTTTGAAGCTGTTTTTAGGGATATTGCGTGATGGGTAAAATTTTGAAAAAAACTTTGAAAAATAAAATAAGCCACTGGGAACTGATTTTTAAAGGTTTTAACCCTTCTGAAATTGTGATAATGTTCCCCTTTAAGAGTTTGAAGTTTCAGCAACAAGCTTCCATAGTTAGTCATCATGCACACACAGTGTCGAGTGTGCTGCATGAATCAGATTGAGGAGTACAAAGTTAGCGGTTTGTACTTTTTCTACTCTACCGAGTTTGGTGAATACATGCCTGTAAATAGAAACACACTTGCTGTTTAATGTCAATTTTGTTCCTGGGCAAAATAAGGCCCGGAGGCCGCATGCGGCCCGTTAAACTTTCTTTTCAATATGGCCCGCCGGACATTACCAAATATTTTTTTTTAGATCTTTAAGATGGAAACTGCTTTCAAATGACCGTAAGTCTTGAACTATACAAAGTTTTTAAACGGTTAGAATCTGCGCTTTTGCATGAAATACTAGTTACTATGGTAATACAAGTCACAGCAGCTCAGACGAGGCACCAAGCAGTGTGGGTAGGGAGCGTTTCCAGAGCGGCCAGCCTGAAATGCGGGTGTCAGGGACAGACGCGGAAGGAGATTTTTACAACAAAGTTCTAAAGCTTAGATATATATCTGATGCATCGGATTTTAAAATATGTCGATCGAATGGGGGTGTGACATTCATATGTTGTCAATATTCAGTGTTTTATCGTTCATAGTTAATATTGTAAATCCCACTTTCTTTATTTACATGTACATTCTGGGTGTCTCATTAGTAAAACAAAAATAAAATTCCATTCCGTTTTCTAAGGTATGTCATAACGTTTTTAGCATTCAATCAGACATTATTGTGATTATTAGTGTTCCTAAAAATAGACCCCCAGATCGGCCCCAGACACATTTTTTTCTCTAAATTTTGGCCCCCGGGTCAAAATAATTGCCCAGGCCTGCATTAAAACCTTATTTGATAAACATTTGTACAAGTTTGCTATGCTAATTTCTGTTAGCCTGGTCCATTGTACGTTAGCATTAAGCTAGCAGCATTAGAACCAACCTTCATCCTGTATAATTGTAGTGCTTGTTGACTTAAAATGATTCCTACATGTATGTGAACTTCATATGTATATTAGTGTACTTTCTTTTATCTACCTTATTTTAGTGTAGAGACTACCAAACAAACTCCAGCTGTTCTCATCTCCTATTTAAAAATGTACAAATTTGGTAAACTAAATTCCAACATTTGGGGAGGACAGAATATGTAAATAAATAAACCGGAGATGTATGAAATACACCCTGTGTTACGTTGTAGTAATAAAATAACCAAAGCTGACAAAGCGTAACCTATTGTTACTATAACAATCTACAAGGTTAATACAGTTTGCTTCTCTTTCTTCCCCTCCATTTATCTGCTTTCTTTTGTAATTCAAGTTATCATTACATATGTACATTTGAAACAATTGTATTGTTTATAATAGAGGTAATTATTGTTATTATTCATTATCAATAGTGCTATTGCTATTGGTATTTGTATTGCTCCATTTGTAGTATAATAATGTTCATTGTCATTTCTGTGTTAGTACTATTTACTTCACTAACTGCTTCTCTGCTATCACTTTTACTATCATATTTGTACATTTCGTATTTGCTGATGCTGTTCTGTTGTTGTGGTTGTTATTGTCTTATACCCCTTTTGTCCCCACAATTTCCCCCTCTGTCTCCCTTTTTTTCCCTCTTTCTATCCCCTCCTGTGCCAAATAATAATATACTGTAAATCCATTTAATAAAGTCAAATACAAATAAGGCAACAAGACAAGTATCCCACGGTTCTCTTTTGTAAAGTAAATCCGTAGAGCCGATATGGGCATCTACATCAACAATATGATTTGTCTGAGTAGCTGGACAGGACAAAAACAATAAAAAAATATAAAAAAATAAACAGCAAGAATTAAAAAAAAATGGCCAAATGATAAGAAAAAGATGTTAATACTAAATAATAATAACCCAGATTTGTTTTTAAAAATAGCATTTTTTAAGCCTTTTTAACATCGGGGGTTTTCAACTGCTCTCAGCCTGGGAATTACAATGACAGACATTTACCCTGGTCATGATTAAGTCACACCACACTTTTATACAAGTCATACCAAGTAAATACAAAAAACAAACACGGTCCTGACCAAGTTTTGTTTGCCCCCCTGCAGTACATTGTCCCTACTTTAGACCTTAGAGATCAGAATATAAAATTTTACGTTTGTTGGTGATGGACTTGAGTGACGTGGATTACCGGGGGATAACAAATTTGTATTTTTGTGCATTTGTAATGGTTTTAACCCTTCTGAAATTGTGATAATGTTCCCCTTTAAAATATTTTCTTGGATTTTCAAATTCTATTTGAGTTTTGTCTCTCTTAGAATTAAAAATGTCGAGCAAAACGAGACCAGCTTGCTAGTAAATAAATACAATTTAAAAAATAGAGGCAGCTCACTGGTAAGTGCTGCTATTGGAGCTATTTTTAGAACAGGCCAGCGGGCGACTCATCTGGTGTCTACCTGGTGCCCGCGGGCACCGCGTTGGTGACCCCTGTCCTAGTACATGCAGGTGCTTTGGAATGACAGTCGTAGTTCTAGTCAGGCAGATCTGTGAGAACGAGGAACACTATCACCCTTTAGTAGTGATGTATCCAAGACGTCTCCCTGAGCTGTAATCACTGTCAAAGGTGATTCAGGAAAGTAGCGCCTCGTAGAGGTGCTGCACATCAAAGCCCAGACTTTGCAGATTCAGCTCATGGGAAAGATTAGTGACACGTTCCAGAAGACGGTAATCACTGCTTCTAAGACTACTCAAAGAAAGCGTGTCTGGAACTGAAAGCAAGCATGTTGAGGCCAGAAAAACAGGGATCGGTCCAATCAACAAACGTTCAGCATGTATGCAGTAAACGTGTCGTCATTCATACTAAACCAGCATGATGTTTTAGCATGTGAAAGAGGATTGTTTGCTTCCATTCTTACTGCTGACCAGAGGTGGGTAGAGTAGCCAGAAATTGTACTCAAGTAAGAGTACTGTTACTTTAGAGATTTATTACTCAAGTAAAAGTAAGGAGTAGTCACCCAAATATTTACTTGAGTAAAAGTAAAAAGTATGTTGTAAAAAAACTACTCAAGTACTGAGTAACTGATGAGTAACATACACACACATATCATATATATATATATATATATATATATATATATATATATATATATATATATATATATGTATGTATGTATGTATGTATATATATATATATGTATATATGTGTGTGTGTGTGTATATATATATATATATATATATACATACATTGATATATACAGTATATAATTTATATTTTTTTTTTTTGCCGTTTTTGTTTACATGTTAATAGTGTTTTAATGAATATACATGCATGTTTAACACATATAGATTCCTTTCTTTCATGAAGACAAGAATATAAGTTGGTGTATTACCTGATTCTGATGACTTGCATTGATTGGAATCAGACAGTCGTGATGACAAACGTCCACGTTTTCAAATGGAGGAGAAAAAAAGTTCCTCCTTTCTGTCTAATACCACATGAAAGTGGTTGGTTTTTGGCATCTTATATGTCCAGCTTCCATATTCGTTTTTATACACTTTACAAGAAATACATTGGCGGCAAACTCCGTAGCTTGCTAGCTTGTTTGCGCAGGCTTTCGGAGACTCTTATTTAGAAAGCGCAGGCGCGATGGAGCAGCACTTTTATTGTGAAGACAGGAACTGTGCAGTCAGTCTTTAGGCTTTTGACGAGGTGTACGGTTGAAATAAAAAATTGTCTTTTTTCCTTCACACTTTTGATTGATTGATTGGAACTTGTATTAGTAGATTGCACAGTACAGTACATATTCCGTACAATTGACCACTAAATGGTAACACCCCAATAAGTTTTTCAACTTGTTTAAGTCAGGTCATGTGACCCCTGGCTCTGTTTGATTGGTCCAACGTCACCAGTGACTGCATCTGATTGGTGGAACGGAGTGAACGTCACCAGTGACTGTATTTGTTGAAACGCAGGCACTATGAAGGTCTGTCTGACAGACCAAAACAAACAAAGCGTGCATTAACAGATCGATAAAAATTAGTAGCGAGTAGCGAGCTGAATGTAGATAAAAGTAGCGGAGTAAAAGTAGCGTTTCTTCTCTATAAATATACTCAAGTAAAAGTAAAAGTATGTTGCATTAAAACTACTCTTAGAAGTACAATTTATCCCAAAAGTTACTCAAGTAGATGTAACGGAGTAAATGTAGCGCGTTACTACCCACCTCTGCTGCTGACACAAAAACGCACACAGCCTAGTCGACGGTATTGCAATTATTGATTGATTGAATCTTTTATTAGTAGATTGCACAGTACAGTACATATTCCGTACAATTGACCACTAAATGGAAACACCCCAATAAGTTTCTCAACTTGTTTAAAGGGGAACATTATCACAATTTCAGAATGG
This sequence comes from Nerophis lumbriciformis, assembly GCF_033978685.3. Classification (NCBI taxonomy): domain Eukaryota; kingdom Metazoa; phylum Chordata; class Actinopteri; order Syngnathiformes; family Syngnathidae; genus Nerophis; species Nerophis lumbriciformis. Next base: position 64,091,864 of record NC_084550.2, on the reverse strand, counting down.
TTAAAACCATTAAAAATCAGTTATTTTTTTTTTAAATCTTATTATTTATTTGTGTGTGGCGTCGCGCGGGTCTCACTTCCTGTTGGGTGGGGTCCGTGCCCGTGTGGCCTGACCTTGCGCTGTGGGGTCTCTGTTGGTGACTTGATGTGGTGGCGGCGCAGCCCCCGTGTCTGGTCTGGATGCTGTGTCTCGGTTGTTTGGGCGGTGGTGTGTTTGTGCGGGTTTGGGTTGGGGTGGGGGCCCTTTTGGTTGGGGGGGTTGTTGGTGTCTCTTGTTTGCGTGTTGGCGTTCGGGCTGACTGGCGGGCTGGCGCCGGCTGGTCTCCGTGGTCCTGGTGGCGTGTGGTTGCTGGTCGCAGTTTTTTTTTTTGATCGCTTTGATTTGATGGGCTGGTGCTGGCTGTCTGGGGTTATTGCGGCTGCTGTTTCTACTGCCGTTTGTTTGTGGTGTGGGCGCCCGTGGCTGCTGGGTCTGGTGCAGGGGTGTGGCTGATGTTGTGACTGGTGGCAGCGCGCGCGCGTGATGGCTGTCGGGGCTGACGAACTGTGTATATGTATGTATATGTGTGTGTATGTATGTATGTTTATATATGTGTATGTGTACATATGTGTATGTATATGTATATATGTGTATGTGTGGGTATGTATACATGTATGTGTGTATGTGTATGTATATATGTATGTATGTATATTTCTGGGGGTACGCTCTGGGCCTGCCTGTCAGACGGGGGTCGACGCCTCGGGCTACTGCATCCGAACTGCGTGTCTGGAGCTCCTGGGTCCCGCTGTCCATCCCTTCCGGGTGCCCGTCTTGGTTGGGGCCTGTTGGGCCTAGTCCCTGCGTCTATTGTGGTAGCTTGGTGCTGCAAGGTATTCCGAGGTGCTGCGAGTCGGCCAGTTGCTGGGGTAGTGACCTTGTTTGTCAGCATGTCTGTGATCTTTTTTTAATTCTTTTTTTTAATTAATTAATTTATTTATTTATCTTTTTTTTTTTTTTTAAATATATTTTATTAATATTATTTTTTAATTTTTCCCCTCCCTCAGGTTGGGGGCTCGGCGGGGCGGTTGCTGGTTGTTCCATCTCCATCGTTGGGGTCCCTGCGGGTGGGGTGGGTGGTTCCCGTGGCCCTGTGCCTGGGTGGTCCTGCGGCGGCCGGTTTGGGTGGGGTGGCCGGGGGCTGGCCTCGCCGCGCTCTCCGGGGGTGGGGGGTGGGCTCGTGGGGGCCCGGTTGCCGGTGGGGCGGGGGCGGTCTTCCCGTCCGGTTGCGGGGAGTCTCTGGGTCCCTCGGGCGGGGCGTCTCGCCTTTCTGCCCATGTGGGGTGTGGTCTCTCGCTGGCTTGGGGTCTGGCTGTCCCCTGCTTTTCTCGTGCCCTGTCCTCTGCCGGGTGCGTCTGTCTGCGGCCTGCTGCTGGCCCTTGTGGGCGGTACGGTGGGTCGGGCTCTGGGGTTCCTGTCGCTGGCCGGCTTGGCTGCGTGGGGGCGGTGGTCCCTGGTTCCCTGGGCACCACGCCTCCTGTTTGTGGGTTGGGCTCTCGGGGGTGATGGGGCCGTGCTCTGGCTCCCACGCACTCTGGGAGTCGAATGTATTGTACATGCAAATTCACATATGCTCACATACGTACATAGGTACCTACGCTCCCACATACATACACAAATACAGTACATATTTACCTACCTAATGTTCGTACATCCACACGCACATTCAACATACAAACATACACATACACATACTGTACATATACATTCACTGTACAAACACATATACACATTCTGTACATATACATTCATTGTACAAACACATATACACATTCTGTACATATACAAGTACATATGCATACTTACACTCATGCACATAATCACGTTTCATCAAACATATATTAACGTTGTTGCCCTAGGGTAAACTGGGTGTAACACATGGCACACTGACAAAGCTTAACCTATTGTGACTATAACAATCTACAAGGTTAATGTAGGTTGCTTCTCTTTCTCCCCCTCCATTTTTCTGCATTCTTTCGTATCTCAAGTTATCATTACGTATATGTATTGTTGCATTTAAACAACTGTATTGTTGATAATAAAGGTAAATTATTGGTATTGTTCATTATCAATAGCGCTATTTCTATTGGTATTTGTATTGATCCATTTGTAGTGTAATAATGCTCATTGTTATTTCTGTATTATTTTTTATTTTTCGCTAACTGCTTATTTGCTATTACTTTTACCATCATATTTGTACATGTCATATTTGCTGATGTTGCTCTATTGTTGTTGTTGTTGTTGTTTGCTGTTGTTGTTTTTGTCTCTCTGTCTAATCCCCCTCTTGTCCCCACAATTTCCCCCTCTGTCTTCTTTTTTTTTCTCTTTCTATCCCCTCCTGCTCCGGCCCGGCTGCCCTAAATGATAATATAAATACATTTAATAAAGTAAAATACAAATAAGGCAACAAGAGAAGTATCCTACACTTCTCTTTTGTAAAGTAAATCTGAACAGCCGATATGGGCATCTACATCAACTATATGATTTGCCTGAGAAGCTGGACAGGACACACACAAAAAAAAAAAAAAAAAAAAAAAATCAGTTCCCAGTGGCTTATTATATTTTTCGAAGTTTTTTTCAAAATTTTACCCATCACGCAATATCCCTAAAAAAAGCTTCAAAGTGCCTGATTTTAACCATCGTTATATACACCCGTCCATTTTCCTGTGACGTCACATAGTGAAGCCAACACAAACAAACATGGCGGAAAGAACTGCAAGCTATAGCGACATTAGCTCGGATTCAGACTCGGATTTCAGCGGCTTAAGCGATTCAACAGATTACGCTTGTATTGAAACGGCTGGTTGTAGTGTGGAGGCAGGTAGCGAAAACGAAATTGAAGAAGAAACTGAAGCTATTGAGCCATATCGGTTTGACAAAACCGATATGACCGACGAAAACGACACGACAGCCAGCGACACGGGAGAAAGCGAGGACGAATTCGGCGATCGCCTTCTAACCAACGATTGGTATGTGTTTGTTTGGCATTAAAGGAAACTAACAACTATGAACTAGGTTTACAGCATATGAAATACATTTGGCAACAACATGCACTTTGAGAGTGAAGACAGCCCAATTTTCATCAATTAATATATTCTGCAGACATACCCTCATGTCAGCAGGCCAGGGAAGCTAGGTTCGATATTCTTCTCTTGATCATCTTCGGTGGCATAAGGGACGGTGTGAGCCAAGACATCCAGGGGGTTTAGCTCGCTCGTCTGCGGGAACAAACTGCCGCCATTGCTTGCCGTGCTACCGAGGTCCTTTGTCCCTGAATTGCTCACACACTCCGGCAGATTCAATGGGGGTCTGGCGGCAGATTTCTTTGACTTTATCGTTGGAAATGCATCTGCTTTGAGTGTCGCGGGATATCCACACATTCTTGCCATCTCTGTCGTAGCATAGCTTTCGTCGGTAAAGTGTGCGGAACAAACGTCCAATTTCTTGCCACTTTCGCATCTTTGGGCCACTGGTGCAACTTGAATCCGTCCCTGTTCGTGTTGTTACACCCTCCAACAACACACCGACGAGGCATGATGTCTCCAAGGTACGGAAAACAGTCGAAAAAACGGAAAATAACAGAGCTGATTTGACTCGGTGTTTGAGAAAATGGCGGATTGCTTCCCGATGTGACGTCACGTTGTGACGTCATCGCTCCGAGAGCGAATATTAGAAAGGCGTTTAATTTGACAAAATTCACCCATTTAGAGTTTGGAAATCGGTTAAAAAAATATATGGTCTTTTTTCTGCAACATCAAGGTATATATTGACGCTTACATAGGTCTGGTGATAATGTTCCCCTTTAAGTCGGGGTCCACGTTAATCAATTCAAAACGTATTAGGCAAAAGAAAGCCTCCAATATAATCAATTCAAGTAAAAAATAAATACAGTGGGTATCATTTAATTCATCCACAGCTCAGCTACATGAAATACAAAAATTGTAAATGGTGACCATGTAGAGACATGGACAAAAAATGTATGTTGTCAAGTAAAAAAAATTAAATTATATTTCTATTCAGTTTGGGTAGGTTCAATGGCTGGATGTCCCACTGCTACGTTTCATCACCGACTGATTAGTTTCGTTTGCGATCGGCCATTTCCGATTTATGTGTTTTAACAGCTATCCCCTCTGACTGACACTACCGTATTTTTCAGACCATAAGGCGCACTGGAGTCTGTTCAGGTGTATTTTCATACAAAAGACGCATTAAAGGGGTCATATTATTTAAAAAAATTCTACATTTATAGCACTTCCTTGTGTTCTACATACCATGTAATGGTGGTTTGGTCAAAATGTTGCATAGATTTTGTTTTACAGACCATCTTCAAGCTGCTTTCTGACAGTCGCTTCAGGATGCGCCGTATTTCCTATTTACAAACCCCGTTTCCATATGAGTTGGGAAATTGTGTTAGATGTAAATATAAACGGAATACAATGATTTGCAAATCCTTTTCAACCCATATTCAGTTGAATATGCTACAAAGACAACATATTTGATGTTCAAACTGATAAACTTTTTTTTTTTTTTTACAAATAATTGACAAAGAAGTTGGGAAAGGTGGCAATAAATACTGATAAAGTTGAGGAATGCTCATCAAACACTTATTTGGAACATCCCACAGGTGTGCAGGCTAATTGGGAACAGGTGGGTGCCATGATTGGGTATAAAAACAGCTTCCCCAAAAAAAAGGATGGGGCGAGGTACACCCATTTGTCCACAACTGCGTGAGCAAATAGTCAAACAGTTTAAGAACAACGTTTCTCAAAGTGCAATTGCAAGAAATTTAGGGATTTCAACATCTACGGTCCATAATATCATCAAAAGGTTCAGAGAATCTGGAGAAATCACTCCACGTAAGCGACATGGCCGGAAACCAACAATGAATGACCGTGACCTTCAATCCCTCAGACGGCACTCTATCAAAAACCGACATCAATCTCTAAACGATATCACCACATGGGCTCAGGAACACTTCAGAAAACCACTGTCACTAAATACAGTTCGTCGCTACATCTGTAAGTGCAAGTTAAAGCTCTACTATGCAAAGCAAAAGCCATTTATCAACAACACCCAGAAACGCCGCCGGCTTCTCTGGGCCCGAGATCATCTAAGATGGACTCATGCAAAGTGGAAAAGTGTTCTGTGGTCTGACGAGTCCACATTTCAAATTGTTTTTGGAAATATTCGACATCATGTCATCCGGACCAAAAGGGGAAGCGAACCATCCAGACTGTTATCGACGCAAAGTTCAAAAGCCAGCATCTGTGATGGTATGGGGGTGCATTAGTTCCCAAGGCATGGGTAACTTACACATCTGTGAAGGCACCATTAATGCTGAAAGGTACATACAGGTTTTGGAACAACATATGCTGCTATCTAAGCGCCGTCTTTTTCATGGACGCCCCTGCTTATTTCAGCGAGACAATGCCAAGCCACATTCAGCACGTGTTACAACAGCATGGCTTTGTAAAAAAAGAGTGCGGATACTTTCCTGGCCCGCCTGCAGTCCAAACCTGTCTCCCATCGAAAATGGGTGGCGCATTAGGAAGCGTAAAATACGACAGCAGAGACTCCGGACTGTTGAACGACTGAAGCTCGACATAAAACAAGAATGGGAAAGAATTCCACTTTCAAAGCTTCAACAATTACTTTACTCAGTTCCCAATCGTTTATTGAGTGTTGTTAAAAGAAAAGGTGATGTAACACAGTGGTGAACATGCCCTTTCCCAACTACTTTGGCACGTGTTGCAGCCATGAAATTCTAAGTTAACTATTATTTGCAAAAAAAAATAATATCTTGTCTTTGTAGTGCATTCAATTGAGTATGGGTTGCAAATCATTGTATTCCGTTTGTATTTACATCTAACACAATTTCCCAACTCATATGGAAACGGGGTTTGTACATGGCTCCACTTCGAAGACGTCTTCTCCCCGTCATCTTTATTGCACCGGTAGTTTTTAGCACTTCCACAGCGAGTCTACTGACGCTACTTTACATTAGAAATGACAACAGCGGATTGAATGCCCCACAACAAGAGGACAGAGAAAAATAAGGAGCTTATTGACTACGGGACTTATGCAGATCCCAAATACACAACAGCAGGTACCAGAAGGTAAGAAAAGTTTGTTTTGTATAATATTGCGAAACAAAACGTCAAATAACATGTCTCCTAATACGTGCCATTTTGGGGTCCTTATACACACACCATAATAATACCGTATGTTGAAGCACAGTGCGTCTGACTATGGTAGCCGTAATACTCCGACAATCCATTAAGTGGTGCGGCTTCGTAGTTTACCAAAGTCGTACTAAACTATTTTGACTGATTTTTGAGCGCTGTGTGTAATGTTCTATATTCTCAATGAAACATCAAAGTTTTGGTTTGCTTGCTTACGGCTACTTGTTAGCGTCATTTATTGAACAGGCTTCAACCTCTTATGTGTGACTGCCATCAACTGGTCACACTAATCATTACACCATGTACCAAATAAAACTGCTTCGAGGTTGGTAAGCACAACCAGAATTAATCTGTACATTAGTTTCACTGGGTTATAAGGCACACTGTCCATTTTTGAGAGAATGAAAGGATTTTATGTGCGCCTTATAGTCCGAAAAATACGGTATCTATTTTTGGTCCCCCACTAGACAAGCGACCAGCCGCTAATTATGTGTCTCCATACACAGTGTTGAGCTGCTACCATAAATAATAAGAATCACCTTCATTACGGAAAAAAAGCATTATCAAGTACTATTATCACTGGAGGACAAGGTTTATTTTACACACAGAGCAAGCCAGCAGCAGGCATGCTAATAGCTAAGCCAACTTAAAAACAACAGATAAGTGATTAGTAAAGTTTAAAAAGTGAAGATGGAACCATGTTACAGCGGAAAGTAAGCAGTTATTATCAGGAAATTAACAAGTAATAAGAGTGTAGGTAGAACATAATATAACAACAACTGTTGGTGTGTCAACATTGAACGTAAGAGGAAGGTGAAACGATCCATAAATTGGTGGTGTCGATACTAGTGGTAGTATCAGTATATAAATCGGTACAAGAGTAATTCGGTTTTGGGGTTTTTCCACAATAATTTTGTTGTCGCTTTTGTTATAGTTTACAAACTTTGGGAATAGTTCCCTGGACACAGGGGGACTTTGATGGCAAAAACCAAAGGATAAAAGACTAACAGATAGTTTTTTATTTTGTTTAGTTATTGTTTACTATTGACTTTGTTTTACAAATTGTATGTAATAAAAGAGAATAGAATATTTAAATGTTGTGTTGGTGTTAAACTGGCAATAGCACTGACCATAAATATATAGAAACATTTAGGGATGTCCGATAACATCGGACTGCCAATATTATCGGCCGATAAATGCTTTAAAAAATGTAATATCGGAAATTATCGGTATCGGTTTCAAAAAGTAAAATTTATGACTTTTTAAAACGCCGCTGTGTACACGGTCGTAGGGGGAAGTACAGAGCGCCAATAAACCTTAAAAGGCACTTCCTTTGCGTGCCAGTCCAATCACATAATATCTACGGCTTTTCACACACACAAGTGAATGCAAAGCATACTTGGTCAACAGCCATACAGGTCACACTGAGGGTGGCCGTATAAACAACTTTAACACTGTTACAAACATGCGTCACACTGTGAACCCACACCAAACAAGAATGACAAACACATTTCGGGAGAACATCCGCACCGTAACACAACATAAACACAACAGAACAAATACCCAGAACCCCTTGCAGCACTAACTCTTCCGGGACGCTACAATATACACCCCCCGCTACCCCCTACCCCAATACCACGCCCACCTCAACTTCCCAACTTGTCCCAAATTCCAAGCTGCTGTTTTGAGGCATGTTAAAAAAAATAATGCAATTGTGACTTCAATAATAAATATGGCAGTGCCATGTTGGCATTTTTTTCCATAACTTCAGTTTATTTATTTTGGAAAACCTTGTTACATTGTTTAATGCATCCAGCGGGGTATCACAACAAAATTAGGCATAATAATGTGTTAATTCCACAATTGTATATATCGGTATCGGTTGATATCGGAATCGGTAATTAAGAGTTGAACAATATCGGAATATCGGCAAAAAAGACATTATCGGACATCTCTAGAAACATTTGCAGTTAATAATGTGATCTGTATTGATATCAGCCGATCTCACTCATGGATGATCAGTATCGGCTTCATAAAACCCTGATTGGAGCGTCCCTAGTTTCTAGTATGCTTAGGGTTGGCTTCAACAAAAGGACACAATGACACCAAACTGAGTCCAATCCAGTTATCTGAATCCTCCCTGCATTCAAGGATCTGGTGACCCTGAGCCCAGCGGCTGCTTCAGTGCCCCCACAGAGTGTCCAGAATAATGGCCGTCGCTGCAGCCGGCCGACCCCATGCTACGCTCCCGGGTTTGTTGGGAAACAAGGGTAGGGGGCACCCTTTCTACTTCATTGGCCCCACTACGCCTGGGCCACCAGGCAAACACAAAGGAATTTGGCTTCATTAAAACCATCTTAGGGCGTACTTACACGGCCGCAGAGGAACCCAACGAGCTAATTTGTCAGCGAGCGGACAAGAACGCCAAGCACTCGGCCCTTCTCCTGGGCCCCGCTGGCCCAGCACTGTTTGTGCTACCGCCTTTCCCATCAACTATATACTGGGTTGTGTACGTCCGTCTTCCTTCTTCGATTTAATTGACACGATGGTCGAGCAGCTTGAGCGTAGCATTAAAACAAGTGAGAGACTGAGCAGAAAATGTCGTATTGCTGTTCTGTTCTTGGGTGTCTCAATCGCTCAAATAGAGAGATAGGAAGTACCTTTTAAGAGAGTCCTGAAAGAAGTGGTTAGTAAAGGTAATGAAGTCCAAGAAAAAAGCTGAAGTGCGACGAAAGAAAAGTCTCTTAAAAATATAATTTCATCATACTGGGGAATACAATCGAACCATGCTTGTGTCTGCAGTGATCACTTTGTAAAATGTAAAATGTGGTATTGCTGGTCTGTTCTTGGGTGTTCCAGTCGGTCAAATAGAGAGATAGGAAAGATCTTTCATAGAGTCCCAAAAGAAGTGGTTTATAAAAAGGTAATAAAGTTAAAAATATCACTTTCATCATCTTGTGGAATATAATCGGACCATGCTCGTGTCTGCAGTGATCACTTTGTAAAATGTTTGTTTGAACATTTGATTTGTTTGAGAAACTTTCTGTGATGCAATCCAGTTTTTTTCGGCTATATTAGTAGTGTTTGAGAGCAGAACTAAACGTAAAGAAAGGAGAAGAGATGGAGATAAATTATATCTATTACTAATCTAATTTGTCAGCCATTTAACATATGGATAACTTATTTCATGGATTTATTTCAAAATAAAACAACTGACATCCAGTCATACCTCAGCACGTTGGGCTTTAAATACCACATTGCAGGCTTTTTGGGGCATATTTTTAAAGCGTATTCTAAATATTAAATTACTGAGGACTTTTTTGTCCTGGCACTACTTAACTGCACTAAAATTATTTCCCAGTGTATAAAAGGGTTGCACATGACGTCATGTCCGTTTTTCTTCTTTGTCGTTTCATTCATTAACTTCATTAATGGTCGAGCAGCTTGAACATAGCATTGAAACAAGTGAGAGTGAGTGTAGAATTTGAGCAGAAAATGTCATATTGCGGGTCTGTTCTTGGGTGTTCCAGTTGGTCAAATAGAGATATAAGAACGATTTTCCATAGAGTCCCAAAAGAAGTGGTTTATAAAAAGGTAATAAAGTTAAAAATATCACTTTCATCATCTTGTGGAATATAATCGGACTATGCTCATGTCTACAGTGATCACTTTGTAAGATGTTTGTTTGCACATTTGATTTGTTTGAGAAACTTTCTGTGATGCAATCCAGTTTATTCTCTACTATATTAGTAGTGTTTGAGAGCAGAACTAAACGTAAAGAAAGGACAAGAGATGGCATCAGTTTGTGTTCTTTTGTGGTTACTATGCCTAAATATAACTAGAGGACCTGCTTGTGCAAATAAACTAACGTCATGTTAAGTCCTCATAATAAATATTGTGATTGTTGGTCCAATCCACCGTATTTTCTTTGTCCATTTTCATAACAGAAACTAAACTTAGTTGTTGTGCAGGAAAGACAAGTGTTTTATTCTATATGGACGACCACAATATAGCGCCAATGGTGATATTTGTTAGCATCAAGAAAATATCCTTCATAGTATTAGTAAAGTAGATGAATAAATCTCAACAGCCTATATTGAGTCTTGTTATGGCTAGCAAACATTGCTGAACAACAGGGACATCTACAGCTAAATAATGAGACAAAATATCAACTTCACAGCATACAAACAACTGCAGACATGAATTGTAGATGAGACTAATATTTGTAGCAGGAAATCAACTGCAAACAAACTCATCCTTTTTCTCATTAGCGTCCTGATCACAGTAGCACTCGTTATGTCAATCAAATACGTTACTTAGCGATGCACCAATAAGTCCAACTTTGTCTTTCACCCTTTAAAGGCCTACTGAAACCCACTACTACCGACCACGCAGTCTGATAGTTTATATATCAATGATGAAATCTTAACATTGCAACACATGCCAATACGGCAATCCGGGTTAGCTTACTAAAGTGCAATTTTAAATTTCGCGTGAAATATCCAGCTGAAAATGTTTCGGTATGATGACGCCTGCGCGTGACCTCACGGATTGTAGAGGACATTTTGGGACAGCATGGTGGCCAGCTATTAAGTCGTCTGTTTTCATCGCAAAATTCCACAATATTCTGGACATCTGTGTTGGTGAATCTTTTGCAATTTGTTCAATGAACAATGGAGACAGCAAAGAAGAAAGCTGTAGGTGGGAAGCGGTGTATTGCGGCCGGCATGCAGCAACACAAACACAGCCGGTGTTTCATTGTTTACATTCCCGAAAGATGACAGTCAAGCTTTACCATTGGCCTGTGGAGAACTGGGACAACAGAGACTCTTACCAGGAGGACTTTGAGTTGGATACACAGACGCGGTACCGTGAGTACGCAGCTGCGGCTTCCGAACATTTGATCGCTTGCCCGTACGTGCGTGCTGCTATGTGCATGTCACATACGTAACTTTGGGGACTTTGGGGAAATATATGTGCTGTATGAACTTTGGGGAGGTGAATGGTACTTTGGGCTGTGGGATTGAGTGTGTTGTGCAGGTGTTTGAGTTGTATTGGCGGGTTGTATGGACGGGAGGGGGAGGTGTTTGTTATGCGGGATTAATTTGTGGCATATTAAATATAAGCCTGGTTGTGTTGTGGCTAATAGAGTATATATATGTCTTGTGTTTATTTACTGTTTTAGTCATTCCCAGCTGAATATCAGGTCGCACCCGCCTCTCACAGCATCTTCCCTATCTGAATCGCTCCCACTGCCCTCTAGTCCTTCACTCTCACTTTCCTCATCCACAAATCTTTCATCCTTGCTCAAATTAATGGGGAAATCGTCGCTTTCTCGGTCCGAATCGCTCTCGCTGCTGGTGGCCATGATTGTAAACAATGTGCAGATGTGAGGAGCTCCACAACCTGTGACGTCACGCGCATATCGTCTGCTACTTCCGGTACAGGCAAGGCCTTTTTTATCAGCGACCAAAAGTTGCAAACTTTATCGTCGATGTTCTCTACTAAATCCTTTCAGCAAAAATATGGCAATATGGCGAAATGCTCAAGTATGACACATAGAATGGACCTGCTATCCCCGTTTAAATAAGAAAATCGCATTTCAGTAGGCCTTTACTGTTTAATGTGTGGACACCCTCAGATGTAAAGACATGATGTACCTCTAATATTTTCTTCTCTAAATCCTTGTTGGTGTCAAATTAAGTGAAGTAGCAGTTTGGTGATGATAAATGCTTTAAATCTTTAAAAAAAAAATTCTTCCTAAGGATGTATAAATCCACTCCATCCCATTTTTAATATTCTTTCATGATCTGTTTTATATTTGCCTCTAAACCTTTCAAAATAAACCTAAATCTGCACGGATGCAGGTAAATAAGCACTAGTCTAATGGGACTTGGACCACCGCCTGAAAGCCAGAAAGAAGTGCTTCTAGGTCACGTTATTGCTACCCACCTATTATTGCAATTTCTTGACTTTGTTGAACATTTCCACTCTTAGTCGGAGTGGTCTTGATTGTTGCTACTCTGGACGCCGGCAGTTATTACTTTCCCACAAAAGGAGCCATCACATGGTTTTAAAAACACAACCTTAGGGGTGTAACGATTTGTTTTAACAACGATTCGAATCATAATTTGAAGGAATGATGTATAAATTAATTATGATGAAAACAAGCAAGTAAACAACAATAAATGGCCAATACATTCACATATTATTTAAATAAAGTGCCACCAACACTTTACCTTGAATTAACAAGAGGAAACATTTTCTTCTTTCTCAAGACATTGTCGAAAAAAGTCCAGTAAGCAACATTTTAACAGTCCAGTTCACTGCTACTTCTGCCTTTGTTTTTCAACATTTTTTGTTGTTGTTGTCCGTTTTTGTTTGTCAACACCTACTCACATTCCATGCCACCTCCTATGACGTCATCCTTGCTCCCTTTGCGTGCCGGCCCAATCACATAATATCTACGGCTTTTCTCACACACACACACACACACACACACACACACACACACACACACACACACACACACACACACACACACACACACACACACACACACACACACACACACACACACACACACACACACACACACACACACACACACACACACACACACACACACACACACACACACACACACACACACACACACACACACACAAGTGAATGCAAGGCATACTTGGCCAACAGTGGCCGTATAAACAACTTTAACACTGTTACAAATATGCGCCACACTGTGAACCCACACCAAACAAGAATTACAAACACATTTCGGGAGAACATCCGCACCGTAACACAACATAAACACAACAGAACAAATACCCAGAACCCCTTGCAGCACTAACTCTTCCGGGACGCTACAATATACACCCCCCATTACCCCCTACCTGCCCACCTCAACAAGACTACTGGACAAATATTGGCACACCTATCTTTGGGCACGTTCAACCATTCCTCTTTGCAGCACCTCTCAAACTCCATCAGGTTGGAGGGGAAGCGTTGGTTTTCATCCAGGATGTCTCTGTATATTGCTGCATTCATCTTTCCCTCTATCCTGACTAGTCTCCCAATGCCTGCCACTAAAACCCATCCCCACAGCATGATGCTGCCACCTCTGTAGGGATGGTATTGGCCTGGTGATGAGTCCAGAAGGTTTCCTCCAAACATTCACACCAAAGACTTCAATCTTTGTCTAATCAGACCAGAGAATTTAGTTTCTCATGGTCTGAGAGTCTTTCAGGTGCACTTTAGCAAACTTTTGACTAAGAAATGGCTTCCGTCTGGCCACTGATTGGTGGATTGTCCTTCTGGAAGGTTCTCCTCTCTCCACAGAGGAATGCTGTAGCTCGGACAGCGTGACCATGGTCTTGGTCACCTCCCTGACTAGACTAAGATGAATGCAGCAATGTACAGAGACATCCTGGATGAAAACCTTCCCATCCAATCTGATGGAGCTTGAGCGGTGCTGCAAAGAGGAATGAGAGAAAGTGCCCAAAGATAGGTGTGCCAAGTTTGTGGCATCGTGTCCAAAAATACTTGAGGCTGGAATTTCTGCCAAAGGTGCATCAAGTATTGAGCAAAGGGTCTGAATACTTATAGTGCAGGACACACCTTCTCATTCAATGCCTTTTCTTCATTTTCATGACTATTTACATTGTAGATTGTCACTGAAGGCATCAAAACTATGAATGAACACATGTGGAGTTATGTACTTAACAAAAAAAGGTGAAATAACTGAAACATATTTTATATTCTAGTTTCTTCAAAATAGCCAACCTTTGCTCTGATTACTGCTTTGCACACTCTTGGCATTCTCTTGATGAGCTTCAAGCACACCTGTGAAGTGAAAACCATTTTAGGTGACTACCTCTTGAAGCTCATCGAGAGAATGCCAAGAGTGTGCGAAAAAGTAATCAGAGCAAAGGGTGGCTATTTTGAAGAAAACAGAATATAAAACATGTTTTCAGTTGTTTCAAAACTCCACATGTGTTCCTTCATAGTTTTGATGCCTTCGGGGACAATCTAGAAGGTAAATAGTCATGAAAATAAAGAAAACACATTGGATGAGAAGGTGTGTCCAAACTTTTGGCCTGTACTCTTTATATATGTATATATATAAAGTTTGGACACACCTTGTCACTTCAATGTGTGTTCTTTATCTTCATGACTATTTACATTGTAGCTTGTCACTGAAGGCATCAAAACTATGACACCTGTGAAGTGAAAAGCATTTCAGGTGACTACCTCTTGAAGCTCATCGAGAGAATCCCAAGAGTGTGCGAAAAAGTAATCAGAGCAGAGGGAGGCTATTATGAAAAAAATGGAATATAAAACATGTTTTCAGTTGTTTCAAAACTCCACATGTGTTCCTTCATAGTTTTGATGCCTTCAGTGACAATCTACAATTTAAATAGTCCTGAAAATAAAGAAAACACATTCAATGAGAAGGTGTGTCTAAACTTTTGGCCTGTACTCTATATATAGGTATATATATAGTTTGGACACACCTCATTTCAATGCGTGTTCTTTATCTTCATGACTATTTACATTGTAGCTTGTCACTGAAGGCATCAAAACTATGACACCTGTGAAGTGAAAACCATTTCAGGTGACTACCTCTTGAAGCTCATTGAGAGAATCCCAAGAGTGTGCGAAAAAGTAATCAGAGCAAAGGGTGGCTATTTTGAAAAAAAATAGAATATAAAACATGTTTTCAGTTGTTTCAAAACTCCACGTGTTCCTTCGTAGTTTTGATGCCTTCGGTGACAATCTAGAAGGTAAATAGTCATAAAAATAAAGAAAACACATTGAATGAGAAGGTGTATCCAAACTGTTGGCCTTTACTCTTTTATATATATATATATATATATATATATATATATACACACACATATATATATACACATATATATAGTTTGGACACACCTTCTCATATCAATGCGTGTTCTTTATCTTCATGACTATTTACATTGTAGCTTGTCACTGAAGGCATCAAAACTATGACACCTGTGAAGTGAAAACCATTTCAGGTGACTACCTCTTGAAGCTCATCGAGAGAATCCCAAAAGTGTGCGAAAAAGTATATCAGAGCAAAGGGTCGCTATTTTGAAAAAAAAAATAGAATATAAAACATGTTTTCAGTTGTTTCATAACTCCACGTGTGTTCATTCATAGTTTTGATGCCTTCGGTGACAATCTAGAAGGTAAATAGTCATGAAAATAAAGAAAACACATTGAATGAGAAGGTGTATCCTAACTGTTGGCCTGTACTCTTTATATATATATATATGTATATATATATATATATATATATATATATATATATATATATATATATATATATATATATTGTTTGGACACACCTTCTCACATCAATGCGTGTTCTTTATCTTCATGACTATTTACATTGTAGATTGTCACTGAAGGCATCAAAACTATGACACCTGAGAAGTGAAAACCATTTCAGGTGACTACCTCTTGAAGCTCATCGAGAGAATGCCAAGAGTGTGCGAAACTACTCAGTGGCCTAGTGGTTAGAGTGTCCGCCCTGAGATCGGTAGGTTGTGAGTTCAAACCCCGGCCAAGTCATACCAAAGACTATAAAAATGGGACCCATTACCGCCCTGCTTGGCACTCAGCATCAAGGGTTGGAATTGGGGGTTAAATCACCAAAAATGATTCCCGGGCGTGGCCACCGCTGCTGCCCACTGCTCCCCTCACCTCCCAAGGGGGTGATCAAGGGTGACGGGTCAAATGCAGAGAATAATTTCGCCACACCTAGTGTGTGTGTGACAATCATTGGTACTTTAACTTTAAAAAGTAATCAGAGCAAAGGGTGGCTATTTTGAAGAAAATAGAATATAAAACATGTTTTCAGTTGTTTCATAACTCCACGTGTGTTCATTCATAGTTTTGATGCCTTCGGTGACAATCTAGAAGGTAAATAGTCATGAAAATAAAGAAAACGCATTGAATGAGGAGATGGTGTGTCCAAACTTTTGGCCAGTACTGTATGCACATGTGATTTCTTAGTTTATTTAATCTGTAATAAAATTAGATAAATATTTTTTTTAAATCCTTGTTAATACGGGGTGTTGTATGTAGAATTTTGAGGATAAAAATTCATGTATTCCAGTGTGGAATTAGGCTGGAAAAATGTAAACGCTGTAACTAATTTTACGAGAGAAAATAATAAGCAGCAAAAAAGCAGAGGACTGAAGGGGGTGCCTTGAAGAACCCCTCAGTTCTGTATGTAAACCACAAGATTGGACCCCCAAAGTTAAAATGTCCATGCAGGGATATGCCAAATGGTTTTATGTTGTCCAAGGTCCTCCATACAACATGAACACTCATGTTTTTAGGCATTTGCTGCAAAAATGTGTGTTTGGAGGAGGGGGGACGCCAGGAGAGACTTTTGGACGGAACCAGTGAAAACTAGGCTGGTTTTTTAAAGATGGAGGCGGTAAGTATGGAGGTTTAGACCAGAAACACCTTGACAAAAAGTACACGCCGGAGGAGTCAAAGTGAAGGTTTCAAGGCGCCAAAATGTAGTCAAAAGAACAAAAAGACTTGTAACGCGTAAGTATGGAGGCATGTGGAGAAGTGGAAAAGTTAGCATTGGACACACGGCGAACACCGACGAGGGTAAAAAGTGAGCGGAGTTAACTCACCGATCAAGCCGCCCACCATGAAGGCAAACGCCTGGAACAAAAGCAGGATCACTCCTACTATCACCAACTTTTTGGTGCTCATGTTTTCGATGATAGCTCCCGCCATGGTGGCCGCTGGCTGAGGGCGAACACAACAACGTGGATGGAGGAGAGGGAGAAGGAAAAACACAATGTGGATGAAAAAAAAAGACAACAATGTGGATGAAAAGAGGACAAGTCGCCGCATCCGCGAACAGGGAAGGAAGAAGAAGTCGTGCCCCCCACTCCCCCTCCCCCTCCCGCCTTTCAACTCGCAAGGAGGGAAAAGAAAAAAAAATCACTTGGGTCACGTGACCGAACAGAGCTCGGATTTATCCTTAAGCAGAAGAGAGAGTTGAACGGGTCTATACATGTGTCGACTGCATCGATACCAATAGTGTCGCAATTTTGGTTTTATAATAGCGTCATTTGATCGTCATTTTAGTGTTTTCTTGTTTGATTTTAGAAAATATCTGTGTTTTTTTTTTGTTGGAAAATAATTGGTTTTGATACGATTTCTGTCCTTTCGGGACGGGTTGAGCAGGGAGCGAGTCGATACAAGTGTCAATTGCATCGACACCAACGGCAATGTTGGGTTTATAATAGCGTCATTTGATCGTAATTTTAGTGTTTTCTTGTTTAATTAAAAAAAAATATTTGTGTTTTTTTTTTATGGAAAATAATTGGTTTTGATGCGATTTCTGCCCTTTCGGAACGAGTTGAACATGGAGTGAGTCGATACAAGTGTCAATTGTATCGATACCAATGGTGACGCAATATTGGGTTTATAATAGCGTCATTTGATCGTAATTTTAGTGTTTTGTTTGATGTTAAAAAAATATTTATGTTTTTTTTGTTGGAAAATAACTGGTTTCGACACGATTTTTGCCCTTTCGGGAAGGGTTGAGCAGGAAGTGAGTCGATACAAGTGTCAATTGCATCGATACCAATGGAGTCGCAATATTGGGTTTACAATAGCGTCATTTGATCGTCATTTTAGTGTTTTGTTGTTTAATTTTAGAATATATATTTGTTTTTTTGTTTCAAAATAACTGGTTTTGATACGATTTCTGCCATTTTGCGACGGGTTGAGCAGGGAGCGAGTCGATACAAGTGTCAATTGCATCGATACCAATGAAGTCGCAATATTGGGTTTATAATAGCGTCATTTGATTGTAATTTTAGTGTTTTCTTGTGTAATTTTAAAAATATATTTGTGTGTTTTTTTTGTTGGAACATAATTTGTTTTGATACGATTTCTGCCATTTTGGGACGGGTTGAGCAGGGAGCGAGTCGATACAAGTGTCAATTGCATCGACACCAATGGAGTCGCAATATTGGGTTTATAATAGCGTCATTTGATCATAAGTTTAGTGTTTTCTTGTTTAATTTTAAATATATATTTGTATTTTTTTTTGTTGGAAAATAATTGGTTTTGATACGATTTCTGCCCTTTTGGGACGGTTGAGCAGGGAGCGAGTCGATGCAAGTGTCAATTGCATCGATACCAATGGAGTCGCAATATTGGGTTTATAATAGCGCTATTTTATCGTAATTTTAGTGTTTTCTTGTTTAATTTTAGAAAATATCTGTTTTTTGTTGGAAAGTAACTGGTTTTGATACGATTTGTACCCTTTCGGGGAGGGTTGAGGAGGGAGGGAGTCGATACAAGTGTCGGTTGCCTTGATACCAATGGCGTCGGAATATTGGGTTTATAATAGCATCATTTGATCGTAATTTTAGTGTTTTCTTGTATAATTGTAGAAATTATTTGTGGTTTTTTTGTTGGAAAATAATTGGTTTTGATACGATTTCTGTCCCTTCGGAACAGGTTGTGCAGGGAGTTAGTCGATACAAGTGTCGGTTGCATCAATACCAATGGAGTCGCAATATTGGGTTTATAATAGCGTCATTTGATCGTAATTTTAGTGTTTTCCTGTTTAATTTTAGAAAATATATGTGTTTTTTTGTTGGAAAATAATTGGTTTTGATACGATTTCTGCCATTTCGGAACGGGTTGAGCAGGAAGTGAGTCGATACAAGTGACACTTGAGTCGATACAAATGGTGACACAATATCGGGTTTATAATAGCGCCATTTGGTCATAATTTTAGTGTTTTCTTGTTTAATTTTAGAATATATATTTGTTTTTTTGTTTCAAAATAACTGGTTTTGATACGATTTCTGCCCTTTAGGGACGGGTTGAGCAGGGAGTGAGTCGATACAAGTGTCTATGGCATCGATACCAATGGAGTCACAATATTGGGTTTATAATAGTGTCATTTGATCGTAATTTTACTGTTTTCTTGTTTAATTTAAAAATATATATATATTTTTTGTTGTTGTTGGAACATAATTGGTTTTGATACGATTTCTGCCCTTTTGGGACGGGTTGAGCAGGGAGTGAGTCGATACAAGTGTCAATTGCATCGATACAATGGAATCGCAATATTGAGTTTATAATAGCGTCATTTGATTGTAATTTGAGTGTTTTCTTGTTTGATTTTAGAAAATATCTATGTTTTTTTTGTTGGAAAATAATTAGGTTTGATACAATTTCTGGCCTTTCGGAACGGGTTGAGCAGGGAGTGAGTCGATACAAGTGTCAATTGCATCGACACCAATGGAGTCGCAATATTGGGTTTATAATAGCGTCATTTGATTGTAATTTTAGTGTTTTCTTGTTTGATTTTAGAAAATATATGTGGTTTCTTGTTGGAAAATAATTGGGTTTGATACAATTTCTGCCCTTTCGGAACGGGTTGAGCAGGGAGTGAGTCGATACAAGTGTCGGTTGCATCGATACCAATGGAGTCGCAATATTGGGTTTATAATAGCGTCATTTGATCGTCATTTTAGTGTTTTCTTGTATAATTTTAGAAAATATTTGTGGGGTTTTTTGTTGGAAAATAATTGGTTTTGATACGATTTCTGCCCCTTCGGAACAAGTTGTGCAGGGAGTGAGTCAATACAAGTGTCGGTTGCATCGATACCAATGGAGTCGCAATATTGGGTTTATAATAGCGTCATTAGATCGTAATTTTAGTGTTTCCTTGTTTAATTTGAGAAAATGTCTGTGTTTTTTTTGGGAAAATAATTGGTTTTGATATGATATCTGCCCCTTTGGAAAGGGTTGAGCGGGGAATGAGTCTATACAAGTGTCAATTGCATCGATGCCAATGGAGTCGCAATATTGGGTTTATATAGCGTCATTTGATCGTAATTTTAGTGTTTTGTTGTTTGATTTTAGAAAATATATGTGTTTTTTTGTTGGAAAATAATTGGTTTTGATACGATTTCTGCTCTTTCGGGACGGGTTGAGCAGGGAGTGAGTCGATACAAGTGTCAATTGCATCGATACAAATGGAGTCGCAATATTGGGTTTATAATAGCGTCATTTGATCGTAATTTTAGTGTTTTCTTGTTTAATTTTAGAATATATATTTGTTTTTTTGTTTCAAAATAACTGGTTTTGATACGATTTCTGCCCTTTCGGGACGGGTTGAGCAGGGTTTGAGTCGATGCAAGTGTCAATTGCATCGATACCAATGGTGTCGCTATATTGGGTTTATAATAGCGCTATTTGATTGTAATTTTAGTGTTTTCTTGTTTAATTTTAGAATATATATTTGTTTTTTTGTTGGAAAATAACTGGTTTTGATACGATTTGTGCCCTTTCGGAGCGAGTTGAGGAGGGAGTGAGTCGATACAAGTGTCGGTTGCATCGATACCAATTGTATCGCAATATTGGGTTTATAATAGTGTCATTTGATCGTAATTTTTGTGTTTTCTTGTTTAATTTTAAAAAAATATCTGTGTTTTTTTGTTGGAAAATAATTGGTTTTGATACGATTTCTGCCCTTTCGCAACGGGTTACCTACAGAAACCAAAGTGCCAGTCTTGTATTATTTAGTTTATATATTGTTAAATTGTTCACAAAGGAGTTGGTTGATATATATTTTTTTCTGTCTATAAATATATCGCCAATTGCGGTACTTTTTATTTGGATTCCTTTAAGATCAATAAATGATTGAGTGATATCATGTAAAGAATCTGAAGAAAACAAAGATTTCAGGCAAACCAATATTTTTGGAATTCAGAATGTAACATTGTATAAATACGACAATACATTATGAGACAATTTTACAATAACAAAAAAAATACTAATATTTTTATGATGTACAATTGTTTACCAAAATAAAGTAAATAGCGAAAAATAAGTAAAGCAACTCAAAAACTGCAAAAGGCTCTCAATCAACTCCATTGAATTGTTGCCCCTGAAACTTTTCTGTGTCCAAAAACTTGTATAACAACAGAAATGTCAATACAACAAAACAGATATTTGTAATGATAAAAATAAGTAAATATACACAAAGCTATCAATAACCTCGAGAACTATTAATATTTGTAGTAATACAAATATTGATATAAATACAGTCATATCTATAAAATAAAGACACAAATATTTGTAATAATAAACATCCATCCATTTTCTACCGCTTGTCCCTTTCTGGGACGCGGGAGGTGCTGGAGCCTATCTCAGCTGCATTCGGGCGGAAGGCGGGGTACACCCTGGACAAGTCGCCACCTCATCGCAAGGGCCAACACAGATAGACAGACAACATTCACACTCACATTCACACACTAGGGCCAATTTAGTGTTGCCAATAATAAACATACTTAAATATACTCAGCAGTATCAATGAAATAAAAACGCTAATAGTTCTAATAATAAGCACACTTCTAAAAATACTGCAATATCAATAACATAAAATAAAACATTTGTAATGATAAACATTCTTATGGAAATACAAAAATATCAATACATCCATCCATTTTCTACCGCTTATTCCCTTCGGGGTCGCGGGGGGCGCTGGAGCCTATCTCAGCTACATTCGGACGGAAGGCGGGGTACAATTAAAGATATTTTTATCTTCTATCAATAACACAGAAAAACACTGTTTTTTGTAATAAAAAATACTTATATAAATGCAGCAATATCAATAAAATAAAGGCACAGATATTTGTAATAATAAACATTCCTATATAATGCAGAAATATCAATAAAAACAAAACAAAACAGATATCTGTAAAAAAAAAAATACAATAAAATAAACACAGCAATATCAATGAAACCCCCCCACAAATAATTGTAATAATAAACATACTTCTATAAATACCGCAATATCAATAACATTTAAAAACGCATATATTTGCAATAAACATGCTTATACAAATACTGCAAGATTAATACAATAGAAAAACACATATTTATAATAAATATGCTCATATAAATACTGAAATATTATTAAAATTGAAAAACACATATTTATAATAAATATGCTCATATAAATACTGCAATATTATTACAATTGAAAAACACATATTTATAATAAATATGCTTGTATAAATACTGCAACATTAATCAAATAAGAAACACAAATATTTGTAATAATAAACATACTACAGTAACAAAAAAATAGAAAAACACATAATAAACAGGCATATATAGATACGGCAATATTAATGAAATAAGAAACAGAAATATTTGTAATAATAAACATACTTCTATAAATACTACAATAACAACAAAATAGAAAAAAACATTTGTAATATAAACATACAATAACAACAAAATAGAAAAACAAATAATAAACAGGCATATATAGATACGGCAATATTAATGAAATAAGAAACACAAATATTTGTAATAATAAACATACTTCTATAAATACTACAATAACAACAAAATAGAAAAAAACATATTTGTAATAATAAACATACTTCTATAAATACTACAATAACAACAAAATAGAAAAAAACATATTTGTAATAATAAACATACTTCTATAAATACTACAATAACAACGAAATAGAAAAACACATAATAAACAGGCAAACTACAATATTAATGAAATAAGAAACACAAATATTTGTAATAACCATACTTCTATAAATACTACAATAACAACAAAATAGAAAAAAACATATTTGTAATAATAAACATACTTCTATAAATACTACAATAAGAACAAAATAGAAAAAAACATTTGTAATATAAACATACAATAACAACAAAATAGAAAAATACATAACAGGCATATATAGATACAGCAATATTAATGAAATAAAAAACACAAATATTTGTAATAATAATCATACTTCTATAAATACTACAATAACAACAAAATAGGAAAAAAACATATTTGTAATAATAAACATACTTCTATAAATACTACAATAACAACAAAATAGAAAAACACATAACAAACAGGCATACTGCAATATTAATGAAATAAGAAACACAAATATTTGTAATAATAAACATACTTCTATAAGTACTACAATAAAAACAAAATAGAAAAACACATATTTGTAATAATAAACATACTTCTATAAATACTACAATAACAACAAAATAGAAAAACACATAATAAACAGGCATACTGCAATATTAATGAAATAAGAAACACAAATATTTGTAATAAACATACTTCTATAAATACTACGATAATAACAAAATAGAAAAAAACATATTTGTAATAATAAACATACTTCTATAAATACTACAATAACAACACAATAGAAAAACACATAATAAACAGGCATACTGCAATATTAATGAAATAAGAAACACAAATATTTGTAATAATAAACATACTTCTATAAATACTACAATAACAAAATAGAAAAAAAACATATTTGTAATAATAAACATACTTCTATAAATACTACAATAACAACAAAATAGAAAAACACATAACAGGCATACTGCAATATTAATGAAATAAGAAACACAAATATTTGTAATAATAAACATACTACAGTAACAAAAAAATAGAAAAACACATAATAAACAGGCATATATAGATACGGCAATATTAATGAAATAAGAAAGAAATATTTGTAATAATAAACATACTTCTATAAATACTACAATAACAACAAAATAGAAAAAAACATTTGTAATATAAACATACAATAACAACAAAATAGAAAAACAAATAATAAACAGGCATATATAGATACGGCAATATTAATGAAATAAGAAACACAAATATTTGTAATAATAAACATACTTCTATAAATACTACAATAACAACAAAATAGAAAAAAACATATTTGTAATAATAAACATACTTCTATAAATACTACAATAACAACAAAATAGAAAAACACATAATAAACAGGCATACTGCAATATTAATGAAATAAGAAACACAAATATTTGTAGTAATAAACATACTTCTATAAATACTACAACAACAACAAAATTGGAAAAAAAAACATATTTGTAATAATACACATACTTCTATAAATACTACAATAACAACAAAATAGAAAAAAACATATTTGTAATAATAAACATACTTCTATAAATACTACAATAACAACAAAATAGAAAAACACATAATAAACAGGCAAACTACAATATTAATGAAATAAGAAACACAAATATTTGTAATAACCATACTTCTATAAATACTACAATAACAACAAAATAGAAAAAAACATATTTGTAATAATAAACATACTTCTATAAATACTACAATAAGAACAAAATAGAAAAAAACATTTGTAATATAAACATACAATAACAACAAAATAGAAAAATACATAACAGGCATATATAGATACAGCAATATTAATGAAATAAAAAACACAAATATTTGTAATAATAATCATACTTCTATAAATACTACAACAACAAAATAGGAAAAAAACATATTTGTAATAATAAACATACTTCTATAAATACTACAATAACAACAAAATAGAAAAACACATAACAAACAGGCATACTGCAATATTAATGAAATAAGAAACACAAATATTTGTAATAATAAACATACTTCTATAAGTACTACAATAAAAACAAAATAGAAAAACACATATTTGTAATAATAAACATACTTCTATAAATACTACAATAACAACAAAATAGAAAAACACATAATAAACAGGCATACTGCAATATTAATGAAATAAGAAACACAAATATTTGTAATAAACATACTTCTATAAATACTACGATAATAACAAAATAGAAAAAAACATATTTGTAATAATAAACATACTTCTATAAATACTACAATAACAACACAATAGAAAAACACATAATAAACAGGCATACTGCAATATTAATGAAATAAACACAAATATTTGTAATAATAAACATACTTCTATAAATACTACAATAACAAAATAGAAAAAAAACATATTTGTAATAATAAACATACTTCTATAAATACTACAATAACAACAAAATAGAAAAACACATAATAAACAGGCATACTGCAATATTAATGAAATAAGAAACACAAATATTTGTAATAATAAACATACTTCTATAAATACTACAATAACAACAAAATAGAAAAAAACATATTTGTAATAATAAACATACTTCTATAAATACTACAATAACAACAAAACAGAAAAACACATAATAAACAGGCATACTGCAATATTAATGAAATAAGAAACACAAATATTTGTAATAATAAACATACTTCTATAAATACTACAACAACAAAATAGAAAAAACATATTTGTAATAATAAACATACTTCTATAAATACTACAATAACAACAAAATAGAAAAAAACATTTGTAATATAAACATGCAATAACAACAAAATAGAAAAATACATAATAAACAGGCATATATAGATACGGCAATATTAATGAAATAAGAAACACAAATATTTGTAATAATAAACATACTTCTATAAATACTACAATAACAACAAAATAGAAAAAAACATATTTGTAATAATAAACATACTTCTATAAATACTACAATAACAACAAAATAGAAAAACACATAACAGGCATACTGCAATATTAATGAAATAAGAAACACAAATGTTTGTAATAATAAACATACTTCTATAAGTACTACAATAAAAACAAAATAGAAAAACACATATTTGTAATAATAAACATACTTCTATAAATACAATAACAACAAAATAGAAAATCACATAATAAACAGGCATACTGCAATATTAATGAAATAAGGAACACAAATATTTGTAATAATAAACATACTTCTATAAATACTACAACAACAACAAAATAGAAAAACACATATTTGTAATAATAAACATACTTCTATAAATACTACAATAACAACAAAATAGAAAAACACATAATAAACATGCATACTGCAATATTAATGAAATAAGAAACACAAATATTTGTAATAATAAACATACTTCTATAAATACTACAATAACAACAAAATAGAAAAAAACATATTTGTAATATTAAACATGCTTGTATAAATACTGCAATAGTAATGAAATTAAAAAAAAACACATGATGGTAATAATAAACATAGAAGAGGCCTGGAACAAAAGATCAGTCCAATCCTGATACTACCCTTGGTATCGACACTCCAGGTATTTGGGTCGATCCGCGTCCCCCTAGTGGCCAGCCAGTGCATCGCAGTGGTGCGCTGAGGCAGGTCAGCACGTCATGGATTCCTGTCATAGCGTCCCTCTTGTGTCGCTTCTATTTCCAGAACTTTTAGTTCCACTTGATGACTCACAACAAATCTCAGCCACTGTACCTCCGCCAAGGCGCACTTGTATGTTCAGTGCGTGTGTCACGCCACTTGATTCTTCCAAGCGGGCGTGGAATGGAGACCCCCACCAGATGGCGCGGTTTGCCTTCTTTCCAAAATAGGGGGCGTGTCCTTTTATAATATTAGGACAGTAATGTGTGGAAAACTTTGGGACATGGTACCACAGCTAACTAGATTAGCAAACCCAGGCTTCACTACACGTCTTAAAATAGTTGACTGATACATGGGTGTGGGAGCCGTAGATTTCTTTTTCACTAAATGGGCGAAATTTGTGGTCCCCAAACTTGTTTTTACAACAAAAAGTAAGCCGCCCGCCCCCAAATAGACGCACACCTGGATTTGGCGATTGGAAACCGGATCTCGGGAGGGGGAGTGCGCATGCGCCAGTCTCAAGGCGCGGGATACAACCCGGAAGCAGATACCATTCCATAAAAACATAGCAACAATTGTCATGAAGAACACACTTTTTATTTGCGTCACAAAGTACAAGAACCGAACGTCTAGAAGTGAATAAAGGGGAGGAATACAACCGAGATTTATTTAAGAAAACTTGTTTTTAACAAAAATTAAGGCGCCCGCCCCCAAATAGACGCTGCTTGTGTTTAGAAAAAAGATAGTGTGTATTTATTTGAACGTATCAGATATTAGCCAAAACAGAATAGCCACAAACTGCGGAGGAAGTCGTCACAAAGCGATATTTGCCGATTAAAAATGCACATTCATCACAAATTAGACTCACACACCTGGAGTAGACGATTGGAAACCAGATCTCTGGAGGCCGGTGTTGTGCCGGAAAACGCACCCCTGCCATAAAATGCACCCCCTGACGCGGGAGCGCGCTTACGTCACTCGTGCGGCACAACAGGTGTTGACCCTTTATATCGCGCATGCGCCGGTCTCAACGCGCCGTATACAACCCGGAAGCAAATTGAGTTACCGCCATAAGTAGATGCCGCATTGGCTGCTGTGACGCGAGAAATCTGGCCGCCATCTTGAAGTGGTGGTGAGGAGCCTGGCCAGCAGCCTAAATTGACTGTTGACAGGTAGAAAACAAAGATGCCGGGCTGGTGTTCAGCGTTTTCCTGCTCAAATGAGCGGACTGTTGAAAATAGGAATCGGGGGGGATTACTTTTCACAAGTAAGATTTAACATTAACGTACTATTGGTTGTATTTTGTGAAAAGAATATTACCACAGAGTTGAGAAGGAGCAAAGATCTTCAGTAGTACTGAAGTCGTACGCCGCTAGCAAACAAGCGTATGACCATAATAAAATTGTTTGTCAATGAAATTAATTACATTTAAAAATGTCATACTTGAATAACATAAAGTTGAAATAAATGATGAAGATAAAGATTGTAAAAGCCAACAGGGGTAAAAGTTAGGACCACAATCCAGATTGTGTGTGTGGGTGGGGGTGATACCGGTATATGTTAGAAAGAGCATCTCTATCCTCCTTCAAAACCGCACTAAAAGAACAACTCCAGGCAACTACAACCCTAAACTAACACCCTCCATTCCACATAATACCTCTTCGGATTGTAAATAATCAAGTGTAAACAATCAAACAATCAAATGGAGACACTTTTTCTTAGACTTTCTGATCTCTCTCTCTATGTCCACTACTTGCTGTACTTATCCTACCAAGTCAGTCATACACTGTTTCAATATCCATTTCTCTGATGATGCAATTGTTGATGCTGATTGATGACTGAAGTGTTGATACCAACCAAACCTAACCCCCCACCCCGGATTTTAAATAATGTAAATAATTCAATGTATATACTCTGATGATTATCTTGTGTGATGACTGTATTATGATGTTAGTATATATTTGATAGTATATATCTGTATCATGAATCAATTTAAGTGGACCCCGACTTAAACAAGTTGAAAAACTTATTCGGGTGTTACCATTTAGTGGTCAATTGTACGGAATATGTACCGGTACTTCACTATGCAATCTACTAATAAAAGTTTCAATCAATCAATCAAAAAGCTAACTACAAAAACAGCTTCCCAAAAAATGCTCAGTCTTTCACAAGAAAGGATGGGGCGAGGGTCACCCCTTTGTCCACAACTGCGGGAGCAACTAGTCAAACAGTTTAAGAACAACGTTTCTCAAAGTACAATTGCAAGAAATTTAGGGATTTCAACATCTACGGTCCATAATATCATCAAAAGGTTCAGAGAATCTGGAGAAATCACTCCACGTAAGCGGCATGGCCGGAATCCAACATTGAATGACCATGACCTTCGATCCCTCAGACGGCACTGTATCAAAAACCGACATCAATCTCTAAAGGATATCACCACATGGGCTCAGGAACACTTCAGAAAACCACTGTCACTAAATACAGTTGGTCGCTACATCTGTAAGTGCAAGTTGAAGCTCTACTATGCAAAGCCAAAGCCATTTATCAACAACATCCAGAAACGCCGCCGGCTTCTCTGGGCCCGAGATCATCAAAGATGGACTCATGCAAAGTGGAAAAGTGTTCTGTGGTCTGACGAGTCCACATTTCAAATTGTTTTTGGAAATATTCAACATCGTGTCATCCGGACCAAAGGGGAAGCGAACCATCCAGATTGTTATAGGCGCAAAGTGTAAAAGCCAGCATCTGTGATGGTATGGGGGTGCATTAGTGCCCAAGGCATGGGTAACTTACACATCTGTGAAGGCACCATTAATGCTGAAAGGTACATACAGGTTTTGGAACAACATATGCTGCCATCTAAGCGCCGTCTTTTTCATGGATGCCCCTGCTTATTTCAGCAAGACAATGCCAAGCCACATTCAGCACGTGTTACAACAGCTTTGTAAAAAAAAGAGTGCGGGTACTTTCCTGGCTCGCCTGCAGTCCAGACCTGTCTCCCATCGAAAATGTGTGGCGCATTCCATCCATCCATGTTCTACCGCTTATTCCCTTTGGGGTCGCGGGGGGCGCTGGAGCCTATCTCAGCTACAATCGGGCGGAAGGCGGGGTACACCCTGGACAAGTCGCCACCTCATCGCAGGGCCAACACAGATAGACAGACAACATTCACTCACATTCACACACTAGGGCCAATTTAGTGTTGCCAATCAACGTATCCCCAGGTGCATGTCTTTTGGAAGTGGGAGGAAGCCGGAGTACCCGGAGGGAAGCCACGCAGTCACGGGGAGAACATGCAAACTCCACACAGAAAGATCCCGAGCCCGGGATTGAACCCAGCCTACTCAGGACCTTCGTATTGTGAGGCAGATGCACTAACCCCTCTGCCACCGTGAAGCCCTGTGTGTGGCGCATTATGAAGTGCAAAATACGACAGCGGAGACCCCGGACTGTTGAACGACTGAAGCTCTACATAAAACAAGAATGGAAAAGAATTCCACTTTCAAAGCTTCAACAATTACTTTCCTCAGTTCCCAATCGTTTATTGAGTTTTGTTAAAAGAAAAGGTGATGTAACACAGTGGTGAACTTGCCCTTTCCCAACTACTTTGGCACGTGTTGCAGCCATGAAATTCTAAGTTAATTATTATTTGCAAAAAAAAATAAAGTTTATGAGTTTGAACATCAAATATCTTGTCCTTGTTCATTCAATTGAATATGGGTTGAAAAGGATTTGCAAATCATTGTATTCCGTTTATATTTACATTTAACGCAATTTCCCAACTCATATGGAAACGGGGTTTGTAGAAGAATAAATAGATTAATTTTGGTGTAGAAAACCATATGAGCATTCACACAATAATAAAGTACACAAAACCTCAACATTTGCACGACACTCATTTGAGCGGCGGGAGTTTTATTTGAAAGCGTGGACACGGTGATAAATGTGTGCATGCATATACAACTAAGAAAATGCAGCATGCAGCATGCACCTTCTCCCAAGTAGCACATTCCAGAAGTAAAAGCTGTCTGCAGCGTCTTGCCTGCTTCCTTTCCATTAATGTGAGCATGAAGCCGAGTTGGAGGAAATATTAGCAACTATAAGATCCAATCAATAAAAAAAAGCCTCCTTTTCTAGATCACTCTGATCCCTCTCGGCCTTCAGTCTGACTGCAAGCTGGGCTTTTGGCACTTAAGGATTTGGAGGTAAGGGAATGACGGCAACAGCTGCTAAATAGGTGCAAAGTTAGCGAAGAGTTTGGCGCTCAGAAACGAGCACGGATCCTCTCCAGTGGATCCGTCTCCCACATCTTGGGGTCCCAAGCATGGAACCAGCCGGTGAAGGTGGGCGGCTCGGCTCCCTGCTTGATGGTGGTGATGGGCAGCCCCTTACGGCCGGCCGGGTCCAAGTCCACGTAGTCTCTCGCTGGAAGAGACGGACACGGAACAAATGATGAGCTGCAGTCATGAACACACAACGCAATTGGAACCTTTTCAAATGTTTTGTTCATATTAAAATTATGTTATGCTATTTAAAAAAAAGTTTTTTTTCCACATTATTTTTGTTTTAGCACAAAACATGCATCAAATTAAATGAAATACATATTGTTTTCATATAAATAAATAGAAATTAAATCCTGCAATAGTTTCATTCATGTTTGGAATAAATGGTCATAAACACATTATGATGGGACTGTCCGTCGGTCCAACTCTGCCTGATTCTGATACTGACACAATTGGGAAGTTTCCAAATGTATGTCTTAATTATGTTAAAGTAGTTATTTTCCATGATTAAAAAAATCTGTATATCAAAAAAATGTTTTCCAATTAATTCTTTTTAGCAGAAAACATGCATAAAATTAAATAAACTTTTATATAAATTTATTTTTTCATACTAATAGTTAGAAATTAATAAAATTTAGCTCTGCCTGCATTAGTTCCATTCATGTTTGGACTAAATGGTCACGAACACATTATGATGGGACTGTCCGTTGTTCCAAAACTGCATGATAGTGGGGTAGAGGCCTGGTCAAAACACAATTGGGAAATATTAATAAAACGTTAGTGATATTAAAATAGTTATTTTCCTTGTTTAAAAAAATATAATAATCCTAAAATGTTTTCCCCATTAATTTGTTTTAGCACAAAACATGCATACAATTATAATCAAGTTTATTTTTAAAAGTATTAAAAAAGGTTCACAACTTTACAAAAATAAATAAAAATAAATCAGGGTGGACAGCATCCAGATAAAATTCTGCTTAGGGCCCCGCCTGAATTAGTTTATTATTGTCTTCCATTCATGTTTGGAATGAATGGTCATTAACACATTATGATGGGACTGTCCGTCGTTCCAAAACTGCATGATAGTGGGGTAGAGGCCTGGTCAAAACACAATTGGGAAGTTTTAAAATGTTAATGTTGTTAAAATAGTTGTTTTCCATGTTTTAAAAATGTAATAATCCTAAAATGTTTTCCCCATTAATTTGTTTTAGTACAAAAAATGCATACAATTATAATCAAATTTATTTTTAAAAGTATTAAAAAAGGTTCACAACTTTACAAAAATAAATAAAAATGAATCAGGGTGGACAGCATCCAGATAAAATTATGCTTAGGGCCCCGCCTGAATTAGTTTATTATTGTGTTCCATTCATGTTTGGAATGAATGGCCATTAACACATTATGATGGGACTGTCCGTCGTTCCAAAACTGCATGATAGTGGGGTAGAGGCCTGGTCAAAACACAATTGAGAAGTTTTAAAATGTTAATGATGTTAAAATAGTTGTTTTCCATGTTTCAAAAATTTAATAATCCTAAAATGTTTTCCCCATTAATTTATTTTAGTACAAAACATGCATAAAATTAAAAAATCAAGTTTATTTTTAAATGTATTAAAAAAGGTTCACAACTTTACAAAAATAAATAAAAATGAATCAGGGTGGACAGCAACCAGAT
The DNA here is from genome assembly GCF_033978685.3 of Nerophis lumbriciformis. NCBI lineage: Eukaryota > Metazoa > Chordata > Actinopteri > Syngnathiformes > Syngnathidae > Nerophis > Nerophis lumbriciformis. The sequence goes on along the minus strand of NC_084550.2, from coordinate 64,059,528 downwards.
AACATTCTGCTTAGGGCCCCGCCTGAATTATTTTTTTATTGTCTTCCATTCATGTTTGGAATGAATGGCCATTAACACATTATGATGGGACTGTCCGTCGTTCCAAAACTGCATGATAGTGGGGTAGAGGCCTGGTCAAAACACAATTGGGAAGTTTTAAAACGTTAATGATGTTAAAATAGTTATTTTCCTTTTTTTTTTTTAAATATAATAATCCTAAAATGTTTCCCCCATTAATTTGTTTTAGTACAAAACATGCATTAAATTAAAATCAAGTTTATTTTTAAAATAATTTAAAAAGGTTCACAACTTTACAAAAATAAATAAAAATGAATCAGGGTGGACAGCAACCAGATAACATTCTGCTTAGGGCCCCGCCTGAATTATTTTATTATTGTGTTCCATTCATGTTTGGAATGAATGGTCATAAACACATTATGATGGGACTGTCCGTCGTTCCAAAACTGCATGACGTCGGAGGTCAACAGAAAAAGTAATTCATTTAATAGCGCAAAAAGGAATTAGCGCCCCTCAGTGTACGGGAGGCACATGGCGTATGACCAATCGTCGCATTAGAGAGAGTGTATGAACGCTTGGACTTCACAAAGAGGTGTGCAAATACATGAAAACTAACTATTTGAGAAATCAGACTACTTTAGTGCATGGAAACATAGTGAGTGTGAGGTGGAGGTGATACGGGTTACAGGCGCAGGGCTCGTAACAGGGGTCTCACCCCGGGAGAAGAGGGCCGCGAGGTCCGCGACAGAGTGTCCTTCAGCCGACGGTGTGCACTTAAGGGGACGAAGGACCCGAGGGTCCTGCTACACCCCAGCTCCGGGGGTGGGGCTCTCTCTTTCCCCCCCCTCCGATTGATATTCAGGCGATGCTTAGACACGCGTGGCCCCGGGACGGGCCCGGGGCCGCAATGTGAGTTCGAAATGTCGATGATCAATGTGCCCTGCAATTCACATTAGTTCTCGCAGCTTGCTGCGTCCTTCATGAACGCACGAGCCGAGTGATCCACCGCTGAGAGTTGTCTCAGTTTGCTTGTCTGTTGCCACATCCTCGAGTTGAGTTTATCAGGTCTGGCACTTCGCCCAGGGGCGCCAGGGCTCCAGGCGCTCTTGCCTCCACCCGCGAGCGGGCGTAGACGGGGGAGACATTAACCCCCCTTCTCCCTCCATGGGAGGGAGGCAAGTTGGGTGCCCGAAACCCCCCGCTCGGAAGCGGATGCCGGTCATGGTTCCGAAAGGCGAGCGGCGCGCTGGGACGCGCCCGCCGGCTGACGGGCTGCAGCCCGGCCGTCGGTCGCGGAGCCCGCCGTGCCACACGCGCCAAGGGGCGGGCCAAAACCCGCCCCAAAGCCCTGAGACTTCTGCGTTGATCCCCAAAAGCGCGCGGCACCGCCGGGACTGCGCCACCGTCGGGCTGCAGCCCGTCCGTCGGTCGCGGAGCCCGCCAGTGCCGCGCGCCAGGTGGGTTCGGGGGGAACGGGCCGAAACCAGCACCCCCGCCGCCGCCACAAAGCCCTGAGACTTCTGCGTATCAACCCCGACGCATGGCCCGCTGGGACGCGCCGCCATCGGGCCGCGAGGACCCGCCGTCGGTCACGGAGCCCGCCGTGTCACACGCGCCAAGGGTCGGGCCGAAACCCGCCCCAAAGCCCTGAGACTTTTGCGTTGATCCCCAAAACCGCGCGGCACCGCCGGGACCGCGCCACCGTCGGGCTGCAGCCTGTCCGTCGGTCGCGGAGCCCGCCGGTGCCGCGCGCGCCAAGTGGGTTTGGGGGTAACGGGCCGAAACCAGCACCCCCGCCACGAGGCCCTGAGACTTCTGCGTATCAACCCCGACGCATGGCCCGCTGGGATGCGCCGCCGTCGGGCCGTGAGGACCCGCCGTCGGTCACAGAGTCCGCCGTGCCACAGCCCGTCCGTCGGTCGCGGTGCCCGCCGGTGCCGCGCGCACCAAGGGAGTTCGGGGGGAACGGGCCGAAACCAGCACCCCCGCCACGAGGCCCTGAGAATTCTGCGTATCAACCCCGACGCATGGCCCGCCGGGACGCGCCGCGAGGGCCCGCCGTCAGTCACAGAGCCCGCCGCGCCACACGCGCCAAGGGTCGGGCCGAAACCCGCCCCAAAGCCCTGAGACTTCTGCATTGATCCCCAAAACCGCGCGGCACCGCCGGGACCGCGCCACCGTCGGGCTGCAGCCCGTCTGTCGGTCGCGTAGCCCACCGGTTCCGCGCGCGCCAAGTGGGTTCTGGGGGAACGGGCCGAAACCAGCACCCCCGCCCCCGCCACGAGGCCCTGAGACTTCTGCGTACCAACCCCGACGCATGGCCCGCCGGGACGCGCCGCCGTCGGGCCGCGAGCACCTGCCGTCGGTCACAGAGCCCGCCGTGCCACACGCGCCAAGTGGGTTCGGGGGGAACGGGCCGAAACCAGCACCCCCGCCCCGGGGCCCTAAGACTTCTGCGTACCAACCCTGACGCATGGCCCGCCGGGACGCGCCGCCGTCGAGCCGCGAGGACCCGCCGTCGGTCACGGAGCCCGCCGTGTCACACGCGCCAAGGGTCGGGCCGAAACCCGCCCCAAAGCCCTGAGACTTCTGCATTGATCCCCAAAACCGCGCGGCACCGCCGGGACCGCGCCACCGTCGGGCTGCAGCCCGTCTGTCGGTCGCGTAGCCCACCGGTTCCGCGCGCGCCAAGTGGGTTCTGGGGGAACGGGCCGAAACCAGCACCCCCGCCCCCGCCACGAGGCCCTGAGACTTCTGCGTACCAACCCCGATGCATGGCCCGCCGGGACGCGCCGCCGTCGGGCCGCGAGCACCTGCCGTCGGTCACAGAGCCCGCCGTGCCACACGCGCCAAGTGGGTTCGGGGGGAACGGGCCGAAACCAGCACCCCCGCCCCGGGGCCCTAAGACTTCTGCGTACCAACCCTGACGCATGGCCCGCCGGGACGCGCCGCCGTCGAGCCGCGAGGACCCGCCGTCGGTCATGGAGCCCGCCGTGTCACACGCGCCAAGGGTCGGGCCGAAACCCGCCCCAAAGCCCTGAGACTTTTGCGTTGATCCCCAAAACCGCGCGGCACCGCCGGGACCGCGCCACCGTCGGGCTGCAGCCTGTCCGTCGGTCGCGGAGCCCGCCGGTGCCGCGCGCGCCAAGTGGGTTTGGGGGTAACGGGCCGAAACCAGCACCCCCGCCACGAGGCCCTGAGACTTCTGCGTATCAACCCCGACGCATGGCCCGCTGGGATGCGCCGCCGTCGGGCCGTGAGGACCCGCCGTCGGTCACAGAGTCCGCCGTGCCACAGCCCGTCCGTCGGTCGCGGTGCCCGCCGGTGCCGCGCGCACCAAGGGAGTTCGGGGGGAACGGGCCGAAACCAGCACCCCCGCCACGAGGCCCTGAGAATTCTGCGTATCAACCCCGACGCATGGCCCGCCGGGACGCGCCGCGAGGGCCCGCCGTCAGTCACAGAGCCCGCCGCGCCACACGCGCCAAGGGTCGGGCCGAAACCCGCCCCAAAGCCCTGAGACTTCTGCATTGATCCCCAAAACCGCGCGGCACCGCCGGGACCGCGCCACCGTCGGGCTGCAGCCCGTCTGTCGGTCGCGTAGCCCACCGGTTCCGCGCGCGCCAAGTGGGTTCTGGGGGAACGGGCCGAAACCAGCACCCCCGCCCCCGCCACGAGGCCCTGAGACTTCTGCGTACCAACCCCGACGCATGGCCCGCCGGGACGCGCCGCCGTCGGGCCGCGAGCACCTGCCGTCGGTCACAGAGCCCGCCGTGCCACACGCGCCAAGTGGGTTCGGGGAGAACGGGCCGAAACCAGCACCCCCGCCCCGGGGCCCTAAGACTTCTGCGTACCAACCCTGACGCATGGCCCGCCGGGACGCGCCGCCGTCGAGCCGCGAGGACCCGCCGTCGGTCACGGAGCCCGCCGTGTCACACGCGCCAAGGGTCGGGCCGAAACCCGCCCCAAAGCCCTGAGACTTCTGCATTGATCCCCAAAACCGCGCGGCACCGCCGGGACCGCGCCACCGTCGGGCTGCAGCCCGTCTGTCGGTCGCGTAGCCCACCGGTTCCGCGCGCGCCAAGTGGGTTCTGGGGGAACGGGCCGAAACCAGCACCCCCGCCCCCGCCACGAGGCCCTGAGACTTCTGCGTACCAACCCCGATGCATGGCCCGCCGGGACGCGCCGCCGTCGGGCCGCGAGCACCTGCCGTCGGTCACAGAGCCCGCCGTGCCACACGCGCCAAGTGGGTTCGGGGGGAACGGGCCGAAACCAGCACCCCCGCCCCGGGGCCCTAAGACTTCTGCGTACCAACCCTGACGCATGGCCCGCCGGGACGCGCCGCCGTCGAGCCGCGAGGACCCGCCGTCGGTCATGGAGCCCGCCGTACCACACGCGCCAAGGGGCGGGCCGAAACCCGCCCCAAAGCCCTGAGACTTCCATTTTCCCGGTAATTATCCTTCCGCAGGTTCACCTACGGAAACCTTGTTAAGACTTTTACTTCCTCTAGATAGTCAAGTTTGACCGTCTTCTCAGCCTCCACCAGAGCCTGAGTAGACCCCCCGCGGGGCCGATCCAAGGACCTCACTAAATCATCCAATCGGTAGTAGCGACGGGCGGTGTGTACAAAGGGCAGGGACTTAATCAGTGCGGGCTGATGTGCAGATGTGAAGTGGAGGCACAGGTCAAGAGCACGCAGACACACGTTGCTGACATCTTTGGGTTTGAGCTGGTCTGAGATAGTCCAAGACAAAATGTGCCCCCTGGAGCTAGAAAAGCAAAAAGGCCATCGTCGTCGTTGGCAGTCACAAGAGCAGCATGTCATACTAATGGGCTGCGTTAGAGCCAAAGGCATGATGGGTAATGTCTTGAACGCACCATACAAGCTCCGTAGAGCGTGTATTAATCACCGTTCTAAATGGAAAGTCATGCCATCCATGCCAATAGTGAAAGAGTTCCCTTGTACAAAGTGTGCACTTGTGCACTGATTACGATGCGCCATGCCAGGGAAACAACTTGTGTTTTTTAAAACCGCCGCTCAAAGCTGCGTGGAGCGTTCTCCCAGCTACGAGCAGCTCCTAGTCTGGTGTGCAACCAACCTATTTTGGGAGCTCCGGCTTTTTCCTGCGCGTTCGCCTCGTTGCCAACCCAAAGGAAGAGCTGCGTGGAAACGAGAAAAAAAAAACATTTTTCATCTCGGATTTGACAAGAGCATGGAGGGTCAAATGGGGGGAAAACTAATAAACACATCTTGAAATAATGACCTAAAATATGTCATTGGTTAATTATCCTTGGAATTAGATACATACTTGTGTTATTAAAAGTGTTGTTTAATTTATATAATATAAAAGTGCATTTGATTATTTAATAATGTAATTAATTATTTCAAGTATTATCTAATAATTACAATAAGTATTGATTTCACCATTTCAGGATTTCATTAATTATTTCACGCTTTAATAAATTATAAACTCTTTAAATAAATCGGTAGAAATGGATGGATATGTGTGTGTATATTATATACATACATACATACATATATATATATATATATATATATATATATATATATATATATATATATATATATACATACATACATACATATATATATATATATATATATATATATATATATATATATATATATATATATATATATGTGTGTGTGTGTGTATATGTATGTATATATTTATACTAGGGCTGGGCAACAATTAAAAATTTTAATCAGAATTAATCGCACCATTTCTCCGATTAATCACGATTAACTGCATTGTATACGCAAAACCCAATAATGAATTCAAAAGTAGTGTGTAGTGCATACTTGCCAACCTTGAGACCTCCGATTTCGGGAGGTGGGGGGGATGGGGGGCGTGATCGGGGGTGGGGGGCGTGGTCGGGGGGCGTGGTTAAGAGGGGAGGAGTATATTTACAGCTAGAATTCACCAAGTCAAGTATTTCATATATATATATATATATATATATATATATAAGAAATACTTGACTTTCAGTGAATTCTAGCTATATATATATATATATATATATATATATATATATATATATATATATATATATATATATATATATAAATAAGAGAAATACTTGAATTTCAGTGTTCATTTATTTACACATATACACACACATAACACTCTTTTACTCATTGTTGAGTTAAGTGTTGAATAGTCCATCCTTGTTCTATTCTCTGTCACTATTTTTCTAACCATGCTGAACACCCTCTCTGATGATGCATTCTGCTTCGTCTCCTTGTTGTGTGCGCAGTTGTGCACTGCACTCTCTAAAAGCCCTAGATGTTAATGTCGCATATGCATGTACAGTAGATGGCAGTATTGTCCTGTTTAAGAGTGTCACAACATTGCTGTTTAAGGCAGACGAATTGCTTTACGGTAGACGGAAACGTGACTGCTGTTGTTGTGTGCTGTTGCCGCGCTGGGAGGACGTTAATGAAACTGCCTAACAATAAACCCACATAAGAAACCAAGAACTCGCCCTCGATCATCCTACAGTTATAACGTGATTGGGCAGGCAGGCTGTTTATATTGCGGGAAAGCGGACGTGAAAACAGGCTGTCGACACGTCACTCAGGTCCGCCTGAATTCCGAGAGATTTTCGGGAGAAAATTTGTCCCAGGAGGTTTTCGGGAGAAGCGCTGAATTTCGTGAGTGTCCCGGAAAATCCGGGAGGGTTGGCAAGTATGGTGTAGTGCACCTTTATTGGAATATTCTCCCATATGACCAAAAGCGCCAAAACATTTGTTGTGCAAACACAATTTAAATCAGTACTTATTAAACAATAGCAGTTAAATAGCATATTTTATGAAAATCAACTCAAAAAATGTAAATACAAACATTCAAGCTTATTGCCACTGCCAGGGTATTTAAGTTATCCTGTTTGTTATGGAAAATAAATATCATCTACATACAAACCCCTGAGCCACAATCATAACATCCGAACAGGCAATTTCTGAGGTAACAGCAGAAACATTTTTTTTTATCAGGGAGAAATTATGGTTACCGATTGATGTCCAGTAGTCTCCCACTGAGAGCAACTACAGCTGCACTGCAAAAAGTGAAACCTAAGTAAGATGAAATATCTCAAATAAGGGTGATATTTGCTTATTTTCTGTCTGATAAGATAATTCTTCTCACTAAGCAGATTTTATGTTAGAGTGTTTTACTTGTTTTAGTCCTAAATGATCTCAGTAAGATATTACAGCTTGTTGCTGAGATTTGATGACCTATATTGAGTAAAACATGCTTGAAACTAGAATATCAAGTGTTGCAAAGCTGTGTCATCAACACTCACAAGTATAAAACTACTTTTTTAAAGTAATCATATCTTACTTCAAGAATGACAAAAAAAAATCATGATTTTGACACAATTGTGTCTCATAATTCAAACAGATGACAGCGAAATGGACTTTGCTGTTTTATTTTCAATGAAACAATAGAAAATACGTACTCATATAGTAGTACAGTTGGCACAGTACAGCAAACTGACAGTTAATATTTAAACATTTAACATGTGACATTTCAAACTATTTTGAACAGAAATAGTTCATGCACATTCAGATAAATTCTTCAAAATTACAATTAAAATTTTTTTTTGGCCGGGAGCCGGGCTGTATATTTGTGCACTAATTGACTGAAAGATCACGCACTTGGCGCGATGATGTCTTGTTATCCATGGAAAAGTGCATTTTTAGACCATATAATTTGCCTGAGCAGGCTAGGAGACCCCGAGAGTAACAAGCGGTTGCCTTGTTGCCTTTCCATTAAGAACAATAAATTAGTTTTTAGTATAAGTTTGCTGGTTTCAAGAAATGTAATGCCGAGCGCATATCATTATGTCAAGATAATGGCACTAGCATTTACTTAATTTAAGAATATTTTTCAACATATTAAGCAAAAAAGGTCTCTTTTTTTTCTACCAAGAAAAGTGCACTTGTTATTAGTGAGAATATACTTATTTTATGGTATTTTTGGGTTCATTGAGGTTAGCTAATTTTACTTGTTTTGGAAAGTCTTGACAAGCCAAATTTTCTTGTTCTATTGGTAGATAATTTTGCTTAGTTCAAGTAAAATACCCCTCATTTTTGTATTTTTTTTTCTTGTTTTTGAACTTTTTGCAGTGTGCACGTTGTAAAGTTGTCACTTTTACAGTCCTCTCCTTTTCATACAACTGGTGTATTCTTCGTGCGATGGTGCGTCTTGATGGCGGCTCATACGTGCTGTCACTTGTTGCCATTCGCACAATGTTTCTCAGGCCGGCGTCTTCCACAACACTAATGGGCCTACAGTCCGTAACTAACTTCCACAACACTAATGGGCCTACAGTCTGTAACTAACTTCCACAACACTAATGGGCCTACAGTCCGTAACTAACTTCCACAACACTAATGGGCCTACAGTCTGTAACTAACTTCCACAACACTAATGGGCCTACAGTCTGTAACTAACTTCCACAACACCAATGGGCCTACAGTGTGTAACTAACTTCCACAACACTAATGGGCCCACAATCTGGAACTAACTTCCACAACACCAATGGGCCTACAGTCTGTAACTAACTTCCACAACACTAATGGGCCTACAGTCTGTAACTAACTTCCACAACACTAATGGGCCTACAGTCTGTAACTAACTTCCACAACACTAATGGGCCTACAGTCTGTAACTAACTTCCACAACACTAATGGGCCTACAGTCTGTAACTAACTTCCATAACACTAATGGGCCTACAGTCTGTAACTAACTTCCATAACACTAATGGGCCTACAGTCTGTAACTAACTTCCACAACACTAATGGGCCTACAGTCTGTAACTAACTTCCACCACACTAATGGGCCTACAGTCTGTAACTAACTTCCATAACACTAATGGGCCTACAGTCTGTAACTAACTTCCACAACACTAATGGGCCTACAGTCTGTAACTAACTTCCACAACACTAATGGGCCTACAGTCTGTAACTAACTTCCACAACACCAATGGGCCTACAGTGTGTAACTAACTTCCACAACACTAATGGGCCCACAATCTGGAACTAACTTCCACAACACCAATGGGCCTACAGTCTGTAACTAACTTCCACAACACTAATGGGCCTACAGTCTGTAACTAACTTCCACAACACTAATGGGCCTACAGTCTGTAACTAACTTCCACAACACTAATGGGCCTACAGTCCGTAACTAACTTCCACAACACTAATGGGCCTACAGTCTGTAACTAACTTCCACAACACTAATGGGCCTACAGTCTGTAACTAACTTCCACAACACCAATGGGCCTACAGTGTGTAACTAACTTCCACAACACTAATGGGCCCACAATCTGGAACTAACTTCCACAACACCAATGGGCCTACAGTCTGTAACTAACTTCCACAACACTAATGGGCCTACAGTCTGTAACTAACTTCCACAACACTAATGGGCCTACAGTCTGTAACTAACTTCCACAACACTAATGGGCCTACAGTCTGTAACTAAC
>NC_084550.2:63995000-64042500 GCF_033978685.3 Nerophis lumbriciformis | reverse complement strand
GCCCAGAATCATCATAGACTTGTGGAAGTGTAAAAAAGGACCTCAATTAGAATTGACACAATAGCACCCTCTGCTGGCCACTTGTTGACATGGTCTTTCCCTGAAGCTTGGGGAGCTTTTAGGGACTTTTAAGGTTGTCTAATCATGTCATAAATCAGTCTTCCTTTTTTATCCTGAGCTGGAGCCTACCCCAGGTGACTTTTGTACACCCAAGACTGGTCACATGTCATCTACAAATCCCGTTTCCATATGAGTTGGGAAATTGTGTTAGATGTAAATATAAACGGAATACAATGATTTGCAAATCATTTTCAACCCATATTCAGTTGAATATGCTACAAAGACAACATATTTGATGTTCAAACTGATAAAAAAAAAAATTTTGTGCAAATAATCATTAACTTTAGAATTTGATGCCAGCAACACGTGACAAAGAAGTTGGGAAAGGTGGCAATAAATACTGATAAAGTTGAGGAATGCTCATCGAACACTTATTTGGAACATCCCACAGGTGAACAGGCAAATTGGGAACAGGTGGGTGCCATGATTGGGTATAAAAGTAGATTCCATGAAATGCTCAGTCATTCACAAACAAGGATGGGGCGAGGGTCACCACTTTGTCAACAAATGCGTGAGCAAATTGTTGAACAGTTTAAGATAAACCTTTCTCAACCAGCTATTGCAAGGAATTTAGGGATTTCACCATCTACGGTCTGTAATATCATCAAAGGGTTCAGAGAATCTGGAGAAATCACTGCACGTCAAGGTCAAGGTTCAACTTTATTGTCCCCGCGGGGAAATTTGTCTTGGGCACAGTGCATCATTGCTTTCTTAACATACCCAAAGACAACAGAACAAAAACACAAGCACAGACACAACCACAACCATACAACTAACATTTAAACATCAGAACATGGAGCTTGATAGACATAGGTGGCACTTTGATGTAGGCATAAAATCTACAGTATGGCGATAAAGATAAAGTACCAATGTGCATTGCACTAGAGCTCATGGATAAAGTGCTGTGTGCTAAAGTGCTTAGTTCTAAAGTGCTATGTGCTAAAGTGCTATGTGCTTAAGCAGCTAAGCCCGTGACCTTCGATCTCTCAGGCTGTACTGCATCAACAAGCGACATCAGTGTGTAAAGGATATCACCACATGGGCTCAGGAACACTTCAGAAACCCACTGTCAGTAACTACAGTTGGTCGCTACATCTGTAAGTGCAAGTTAAAACTCTCCTATGCAAGGCGAAAACCGTTTATCAACAACACCCAGAAACGCTGTTGGCTTCGCTGGGCCTGAGCTCATCGAAAATTGACTGATACAAAGTGGAAAAGTGTTCTGTGGTCTGACGAGTCCACATTTCAAATTGTTTTTGGAAACTGTGGACGTCGTGTCCTCCGGACCAAAAAGGAAAAGAACCATCCGGATTGTTATAGGCGCAAAGTTGAAAAGCCAGCATCTGTGATGGTATGGGGGTGTATTAGTGCCTAAGGCAAGGGTAACTTACACATCTGTGAAGGCGCCATTAATGCTGGAAGGTACATACAAGTTTTGGAGCAACATATGTTGCCATCCAAGCAACGTTACCAAGGACGCCCCTGCTTATTTCAGCAAGACAATGCCAAGCCACGTGTTACATCAACGTGGCTTCATAGTAAAAGAGTGTGGGTACTAGACTGGCCTGCCTGTAGTCCAGACCTGTCTCCCATTGAAAATGTGTGGCGCATTATGAAGCCTCAAATAACACAACGGAGACCCCCGGACTGTTGAACAACTTAAGCTGTACATCAAGCAAGAATGGGAAAGAATTCCACCTGAGAAGCTTAAAAAATGTGTCTCCTCTGTTCCCAAACGTTTACTGAGTGTTGTTAAAAGGAAAGGCCATGTAACACAGTGGTGAACATGCCCTTTCCCAACTACTTTGGCACGTGTTGCAGCCATGAAATTCTAAGTTAATTATTATTTGCAAAAAAAAAATAAAGTTTATGAGTTTGAACACCTTATCGTGGTAGAGGAGTTTGTGTGTCCCAATGATCCTAGGAGCTATGTTGTCCGGGGGTTTCTATGCCCCCTGGTAGGGTCTCCCAAGGCAAACTGGTCCTAGGTGAGGGATCAGACAAAGAGCAGCTCGAAGACCTCGATGAAGAACAAACACAAAGGACCCAGATTTCCCTCGCCCGGACGCGGGTCACCGGGGCCCCCCTCTGGAGCCAGGCCCGGAGGTGGGGCACGATGGCGAGCGCCTGGTGGCCGGGCCTGTCCCCATGGGGCCCGGCCGGGCACAGCCCGAAGAGGCAACGTGGGTCCCCCCTCCAATGGGCTCACCACCCATAGCAGGGGCCATAGAGGTCGGGTGCAGTGTGAGCTGGGCGGCAGCCGAGGGCAGGGCGCTTGGCGGTCCGATCCTCGGCTACATAAGCTGGCTCTTGGGACGTGGAACGTCACTTCGCTGGGGCGGAAGGAGCCTGAGCTAGTGCGTGAGGTGGAGAAGTTCCGGCTAGATATAGTCGGACTCACCTCGACGCACAGCAAGGGCTCTGGAACCACTTCTCTTGAGAGGGGATGGAATCTCTTCCACTCTGGCGTTGCCGGCAGTGAGAGGCGACGGGCTGGGGTGGCAATTCTTGTTGCCCCCCGGCTCAGAGCCTGCACGTTGGAGTTCAACCCGGTGGACGAGAGGGTAGCTTCCCTCCGCCTTCGGGTGGGGGGACGGGTCCTGACTGTTGTTTGCGTTTACGCGCCAAACGGCAGCTCAGAGTACCCACCCTTTTTAGATTCACTCGAGGGAGTACTGGAGAGTGCTCCCCCGGGTGATTCCCTCGTTCTACTGGGGGACTTCAACGCTCATGTTGGCAGCGACAGTGAAACCTGGAGAGGTGTGATTGGGAAGAATGGCCGCCCGGATCTGAACCCGAGTGGTGTTCTGTTATTGGACTTTTGTGCTCGTCACAGATTGTCGATAACAAACACCATGTTCAAACATAAGGGTGTCCATATGTGCACTTGGCACCAGGACACCCTAGGCCGCAGTTCCATGATCGACTTTGTAGTTGTGTCATCGGATTTGCGGTCTCATGTTTTGGACACTCGGGTGAAGAGAGGGGCGGAGCTTTCTACCGATCACCACCTGGTGGTGAGTTGGCTGCGATGGTGGGGGAGGATGCCGGACAGACCTGGCAGGCCCAAACGCATTGTGAGGGTTTGCTGGGAACGCCTGGCAGAGTCTCCTGTCAGAGAGAGTTTCAATTCCCACCTCCGGAAGAACTTTGAACATGTCACGAGGGGGGTGCTGGACATTGAGTCCGAGTGGACGATGTTCCGTACCTCTGTTGTCGAGGCGGCCGATTGGAGCTGTGGCCGCAAGGTAGTTGGTGCCTGTCGTGGCGGTAATCCTAGAACCCGTTGGTGGACGCCGGCGGTGAGGGATGCCGTCAGGCTGAAGAAGGAGTCCTATCGGGTTCTTTTGGCTCATGGGACTCCTGAGGCAGCAGACAGGTACCGACAGGCCAAGCGGTGTGCGGCTTCAGCGGTCGCGGAGGCAAAAACTCGGACATGGGAGGAGTTCGGGGAGGCCATGGAAAAAGACTTCCGGACGGCTTCGAAGCAATTCTGGACCACCATCCGCCGCCTCAGGAAGGGGAAGCAGTGCAGTGTCAACACCGTGTATGGTGGGGATGGTGCTCTGCTGACCTCGACTGCGGATGTTGTGGATCGGTGGAGGGAATACTTCGAAGACCTCCTCAATCCTACCAGCACGTCTTCCTATGAGGAAGCAGGGCCTGGGGAATCTGTGGTGGGCTCTCCTATTTCTGGGGCTGAGGTTGCCGAGGTTGTTAAAAAGCTCCTCGGTGGCAAGGCCCCGGGGGTGGATGAGATCCGCCCGGAGTTCCTTAAGGCTCTGGATGTTGTGGGGCTGTCTTGGTTGACAAGACTCTGCAACATCGCGTGGACATCGGGGGCGGTACCTCTGGATTGGCAGACCGGGGTGGTGGTTCCTCTCTTTAAGAAGGGGAACCGGAGGGTGTGTTCCAACTATCGTGGGATCACACTCCTCAGCCTTCCCGGTAAGGTCTATTCAGGTGTACTGGAGAGGAGGCTACGCCGGATAGTCGAACCTCGGATTCAGGAGGAACAGTGTGGTTTTCGTCCTGGTCGTGGAACTGTGGACCAGCTCTATACTCTCGGCAGGGTCCTTGAGGGTGCATGGGAGTTTGCCCAACCAGTCTACGTGTGTTTTGTGGACTTGGAGAAGGCATTCGACCGTGTACCCCGGGAAGTCCTGTGGGGAGTGCTCAGAGAGTATGGGGTAACGGACTGTCTTATTGTGGCAGTTCGCTCCCTGTATAATCAGTGCCAGAGCTTGGTCCGCATTGCCGGCAGTAAGTCGGACACTTTTCCAGTGAGGGTTGGACTCCGCCAAGGCTGCCCTTTGTCACCGATTCTGTTCATAACTTTTATGGACAGAATTTCTAGACGCAGTCAGGGCGTTGAGGGTATCTGGTTTGGTGGCTGCAGGATTAGGTCTCTGCTATTTGCAGATGATGTGGTCCTGATGGCTTCCTCTGGCCAAGATCTTCAGCTCTCGCTGGATCGGTTCGCAGCCGAGTGTGAAGCGACTGGGATGGGAATCAGCACCTCCGAGTCCGAGTCCATGGTTCTCTCCCGGAAAATGGTGGAGTGCCATCTCCGGGTTGGGGAGGAGATCTTGCCCCAAGTGGAGGAGTTCAAGTACCTCGGAGTCTTGTTCACGAGTGAGGGAAGAGTGGATCGTGAGATTGACAGGCGGATCGGTGCGGCATCTTCAGTAATGCGGACGCTGTATCGATCCGTTGTGGTGAAGAAGGAGCTGAGCCGGAAGGCAAAGCTCTCGATTTACCGGTCGATCTACGTTCCCATCCTCACCTATGGTCATGAGCTTTGGGTCATGACCGAAAGGACAAGATCACGGGTACAAGCGGCCGAAATGAGTTTCCTCCGCCGAGTGGCGGGGCTCTCCCTTAGAGATAGGGTGAGAAGCTCTGTCATTCGAGGGGAGCTCAAAGTAAAGCCGCTGCTCCTCCACATCGAGAGGAGCCAGATGAGGTGGTTCGGGCATCTGGTCAGGATGCCCCCCGAACGCCTCCCTAGGAAGGTGTTTCCGGCACGTCCGACCGGTAGGAGGCCACGGGGAAGACCCAGGACACGCTGGGAAGACTATCTCTCCCGGCTGGCCTGGGAACGCCTTGGGATCCCCCGGGAGGAGCTGGACGAAGTGGCTGGGGAGAGGGAAGTCTGGGCTTCCCTGCTTAAGCTGCTGCCCCCGCGACCCGACCTTGGATAAGCGGAAGAAGATGGATGGATGGATGGATGGAGTTTGAACATCAAATATCTTGTCTTTGTAGTGCATTCAACTGAATATGGGTTGAAAAGGATTTGCAAATCATTGTATTCCATTTATATTTACATTTAACACAATTTCCCAACTCATATGGAAACGGGGTTTGTACTTCCTGCCGGTTGGAGTTGTGCACCAGAACAAGCTCTAACCTGAACGGGGGATCCTCCCATTGAGTCATCCAGCTTCACGGTGAGGAACGCTGACGCGGCAAGTTCGTCTTGTGTGGCCTTCAGCCCCTGCCTGACAAACACACAGTAGGACTAAGTTCTGGAAGATCAAGCTACGTCCTGGTCTGGACAGAGGGCCAACCAGGACGTTGAAATAGGAGAGAAACACACCAAGTATAAATGATGTGTCCGCGCTTGTGGCTGTAGAGGATGAGGTAACAGTCGCCCCCGTAGAAGTGTCCGTAAAAGGAAGGATCCAAGGGGACCTTGTCACCGTTGTCCACACGCCAGATCTGAAACACACCAAAATATCACCCACACATTTTTTTTAACTTTGTCCAGCCAGAGTCTTTACCTGGAAGTCGCCCTTGCCGTCGTCCACCATGCCGTGCTGAGCCGCCATGGACTTGTTGGTGTGCAGGCTGGACGCGTCGAAAGGCACCTGCTCCACTTTGGCTATGCGGCCGATGGCGTAGGCCTGACTCGGACCGGTGGTCTCGTCCTTGTCCTTCCAGTCGGCGAAGAACTGCTTGAACAGGGTGGTCTCGGCTCCGGCAGGAAGCACTTGGATCTGCGAGGGGAAACAAAAAATGGTCAACATTTTTTTTGCTGGAAATGCAGGAGTGAGTAGAGATGTCCGATAATGGCTTTTTTGCCGATATTGTCCAACTCTTAATTACCAATTCCGATATCAACCGATACTGATGTATACAGTCGTGGAATTAACACATTATTATGCCTAATTTTGTAGTGATGCCCCGCTGGATGCATAAAAACAATGTAACAAGGTTTTCCAAAATAAATCAACTCAAGTTATGGGAAAAAATGCCAACATGGCACTGCCATATTTATTATTGAAGTCACAAAGTGCATTATTTTTTTTAACATGCCTCAAAACAGCAGCTTGGAATTTGGGACATGCTCTCGCTGAGAGAGCATGAGGAGGTTTAGGTGGGCGGGGGCGGTAGGGGATAGCGTATATTGTAGCATCCCGGAAGAGTTAGTGCTGCAAGGGGTTCTGGGTATTTGTTCTGTTGTGTTACGGTGCGGATGTTCTCCCGAAATGTGTTTGTCATTCTTGTTTGGTGTGGGTTCACAGTGTGGCGCATATTTGTAACAGTGTTAAAAGTTGTTTATACGGCCACCCTCAGTGTGACCTGTATGGCTGTTGACCAAGTATGCGTGGCATTCACTTGTGTGTTTGAAAAGCCGTAGATATTATGTGATTGGGCCGACACGCAAATGCAGTGCCCTTAAGGTTTATTGGCGCTCTGTACTTCTCCCTACGTCCGTCTGTGTGGCTAATTTATGTTTTTTTCTTCGCCGACAACCATAATAAAATGATGACGAAACAAAAAAAAAACAAGCAAAAACACCATTTGTGCTATGGCGCCATCTTTTAGACGAGTTCGCTCACCGCAGGTGCTGCTAGGTGAATGTGAATTCCCGCTGTTTAAAGCTTTGAACCGGAAGTAGACGTGCCGTTCTGTCTTCTAGTTGAATGGATTCTCCATTCGTCACTCCAAGCAACTATGGTAAGTTTTACAATATAACTAAAACAATTCTTACCTTCTAAACTGACCCATGTGTGATGTCTGTAGGAGTGTTTTCATGCATACTTGTACGTGCTCTTGTAATGTACTGAAGCTAGCGCCTTTAGCATTAGCTAATATGCTAACACGTTTACGAGTGTCTGTGTTAGTATTATTAACTTACAACAGCATTATTTTTGTGTTGTTTTTCCGTTTGACAAAAACGTCACCGTGGAGTTATTGAGTCTGTTTAGCTGATTGGAAAATTGGAAAGCTAGCTTGCGCAGCTAGTGGGTCCATGACCATGACTTCTGTTTTGTTTGATCAGCCCTTTTACTGCCGTGTTAGAGACACCATTTAGAAACAATCAAGGTATGTAAGTAAACATTTATAAAATATTTATGTGTAAAAAACTTATTTCACAATGTATATATCTCTGGCTTATAGTTAGGTGCGGCTAACATATGGGGGGAAAAAATCCCAAAATGTAGTGGGTGTGGCTTATGTAACGGTGCGCTCTATAGTTCGGAAAATACGGTATTCATATTTACATTGTTCCTTATGGAGAAGTTTGCTTCAATATACAAACTTTTCTACATATGAACCCTGTTCAGGAACCAATAAGTTCGTAAATCAGGGTTTTACCATATTTTACAGTTTTGTTTTTATTTTATTTTTTTAAATGAGTGAGTGTGGCTAACACAATGGCGCCCTCTATTGTCCAGAAAAAACATCATGTAAAGTGTACACGGCAAAAACTGAAATCTAAGTAAGATTAAATATCTCAAATAAGGGTGATATTTGCTTATTTTCTGTCTGATAAGATAATTCTGGTCACTAAGCAGACTTTATGTTAGAGTGTTTTACTTGTTTTAAGTGTTTTGGTCCTAAATTATCTCAGTAAGATATTACAGCTCGTTGCTGAGATTTTCTGACCTATATTGAGTAAAACATGCTTGATGTCACGACGTGGACTATGGTGGGGTTTGTTTTCCCGAGATGCAAGAGAACTGGACCGGACACGGCGTGAAGGTAAATACATGTTTAATTCTTACTATAAAAAGGAACAAACAAAAGGCGCGCACAAGGCGGAGAAAAAACCTGGCTATGAAACAAAAAAACTAGCACAAGGGCAAAACTATGGACATGAAATAAATACACTTACCGTGGCATGGCATGAAGCATAAACTATAGTATCATAGGGTAACAAGGGTAACAAGGGTAGCATGGATATCAGCAGATAGTAGAGGTAATGTCGTCAGGATGACCAACAGAAAATGACAGGCTTAAATAACAGTGACATGATTGGCAACAGGTGCGTGAGTCCAAACAAATGACAGGTGAAACTAATAAGTAACCATGGTGACCAAACGAGGGAGCGTAAACAGGAACTAAAAAGAGTCTTGAACCAACAGGACATAACTAAAGCAAAACATGATCACAAAGACATGACACTTGAAACTAGAATATCAAGTGTTGCAAAGCTGTGTCATCAACACTCACAAGTATAAAACTACTTTTTTAAAGTAATAATTTCTTATTTCAGGCATGAAAAAAAAATCATGACTTTGACACAATTGTGTCTCATATTAAAACAGATGACAGCCAAATGGACTTTGCTGTTTTATTTTCAATGAAACAATAGAAAATACGTACTCATATAGTAGTACTGTTGTTATTAGTGAGAATATACTTATTTTAAGGTATTTTTGGGTTCGTTGAGGTTAGCTAATTAGGGACCGCAATGTCCCTTTGGGACAGAGGACCCTATTGTAATTGTAAGGTTTTATTATTATTATTTCGCCGCCTCTTTGAGCTGTAATTTGACCCCCTTAACATGCTTCAAAACTCCCACATCAGGGCTGGCGAAAATTGCCATCTAATAAAAAAACCAAACCCCAAAACTCGAAATTGCGCTCTAGCGCCCCTTAGGTAAAAAACACAGACAAAACTGCTTGTAACTTGAAGTTGGCAATTCCCCCTTCAAAACAAAAGTTTACTAAACAGTCACTTTTGCCTCTTTGAGCTGTAATTTGACCCCCTTAACATGCTTCAAAACTCACCAAACTGGACACACACATCAGGACTGGCAAAAATTGAGATCTAATAAAAAAAATAACAACCCCAAAACTCAAAATTGCGCTCTAGCGCCCCCTAGGAAGAAAACACAGACACAATTGCTCCTAGGAAGAAAACTCAAGACAAAACTGCCTGTAACTTCCAGTAGGAATGTCTTAGAGACATGAAACAAAAACCTCTATGTAGGTCTCACTTAGACCCATATATTGACAACCCCCAGCATAAATCAACAGGAAGTTTGCAATTCCCCCTTCAAAACAAAAGTTTTGTAAAAACCGGTCACCTTTTTTTAAACATTATCTCCTCTGAGCGCGTTTGTCGTGTCGGCTTCAAACTCGCACAGGAGAGAGATTGAACCCTTCTGATTAAAAGTTGACCAAAGAGTTTTAATTACTGCTCCGGTTTGGATTTTATGTGCCGTCAAAGTCGGTCCCGTCCATCGCTGCTTGCAGCTTTAATTTGACTTGTTTTGGAAAGTCTTGACAAGCCAAATTTTCTTATTCTATTGGCAGATCATTTTGCTTAGTTCAAATAAAAAAAAACTAATTTTTGTTTGTTTTTTCTTGTTATTGAACACTGACTTTTTGCAGTGTAGCACTACCTTTGTCTTGGGGCTGTATCCTTTTTCCTTGATGAACATCTGACCTGCAGACATGGCGGCCTTGCGCTCAGACGAGTTGGCCTTTGGACCTGATTTGAAAACATCAGCATCCATCATTCGACACGATGCCCGTTCACTTTTTTCCTTTGGTGTCGCTGTTATTCACAGGCCAGTGAGGGTACCTTTCCAAACAAATATGTTCGCGTCCACGCCGTTGTCCAGGATGTAGCACTCGTCGGGAGACAACATGGCCTGTTTGAAGGGGCTGCATGGCGCCACGCTGGACAACTTCATGGGACCAGACGCATCCGAGATCTGCAGAGGCATATTTAAAATCATGACAATGCATCCGAACAGAGTGGCCAAGCCATCCATACATGCAGATCAGGCGCGGCGTGTCGGCCCCCCACGGATTTGCATGAATAAGTGCATGTAAAATATCAATGACTGAATGACCCGGCACTCGACATGAAATTTGACTGAAATCTCGTGTCCTGCCCCTTCATGCTCCATCATAGAGAAGATGATAATGACACATTTTCCAAGGAATCCTCATTGTAGATGATGTGTATTTCTGGTCTTGTCATCCTAGGGCAGGGGTCACCAACGTGGTGCCCGCGGGCACCAGGTCGCCCGTAAGGACCAGATGAGTAGCCCGCTGGCCTGTTCTAAAAATAGCTCAAATAGCAGCACTTACCAGTGAGCTGCCTCTATTTTTTAAATTGTATTTATTTACTAGCAAGCTGGTCTTCACTTGTTTGAATAAATGAATTTATTCAAACAAGTGAAGACCAAGTCTTTATGTTATTATTAATAATTGAACGGTTTAAAAGAGGAGAAAACATGAAAAAAATGAAAATTAAATTTTGAAACATAGTTTATCTTCAATTTCGACTCTTTAAAATTCAAAATTCAACCGAAAAAAATAAGAGAAAAACTAGCTAATTCGAATCTTTTTGAAAAAAAAAAAAAAACTTTTTATGGAACATTAGTAATTTTTCCTGATTAAGATTAATTTTTGAATTTTGATGACTGAAGGAAGGAATTTAAAAGGTAAAAAGGTATATGTGTTTAAAAATCCTAAAATCATTTTTAAGGTTGTATTTTTTCTCTAAAATTGTCTTTCTGAAAGTTATAAAAAGCAAAGTAAAATTTTTAATTCTAAGAGAGACAAAACTCAAATAGAATTTGAAAATCCAAGAAAATATTTTAAAGACTTGGTCTTCACTTGTTTAAATAAATGAATTTATTTAAACAAGTGAAGACCAAGTCTTTAAAATATTTCTTTCCTGACAATTTAAATCAATGTTCAAGTACATTTATTTTTTTTATTGTAAAGAATAATAAATACATTTTAATTTAATTCTTCATTTTAGCTTCTGTTTTTTCGACGAAGAATATTTGTGAAATATTTCTTCAAACTTATTATGATTACAATTCAAAAAAAATATTCTGGAAAATCTAAAAAATCTGTAGAATCAAATTTAAATCTTATTTCATTTTTTTTTAATTTCTTTTAAAAATTTTGTTCTGGAAAATCTAGAAGAAAATAATGATTTGTCTTTGTTAGAAATATAGCTTGGTCCAATTTGTTATATATTCTAACAAAGTGCAGATTGCATTTGAACCTATTTAAAACATGTCATCAAAATTCAAAAATTAACCTTAATCAGAACCCCAAAAGGGAATAAGCGGTAGAAAATGGATGGATGGATGGAACCTTAATCAGGAAAAATTACTAATGTTCCATAAATTATTTTTTTAATTTTTTCAAAAAGATTCGAATTAGCTAGTTTTTCTCTTCTTTTTTTCGGTTGAATTTTGAATTTTAAAGAGTCGAAATTGAAGATACACTATGTTTCAAAATTTAATTTAAATTTTTTTCATGATTTCTCCTCTTTTAATTCGTTCAATTATTAATAATACGTAACATAGAGTTAAAGGTAAATTGAGCAAATTGGCTATTTCTGGCAGTTTATTTAAGTGTGTATCAAACTGGTAGCCCTTCGCATTAATCAGTACCCAAGAAGTAGCTCTTGGTTTCAAAAAGGTTGGTGACCCCTGTCCTAGGGCGACACGGCAGTGCGGCTGGATCAAAAGAGACGTCGGAGACGCTTTACTGAACCAAAAGTTGGTTTATTACAAACGAGCGTCATTATACAGGACTGCAGTTCCTGGAGGAGGTGAGGTCAAGAAAATGAGGCACTCCTAACTTGGAGAAACCAAACCATCAGTTTTATATTCCTACCTCCTGACTGTGTGTGTGTGTGCTAAGTCAGGAGAGCGCGTCCTGGCCTAAAGGGGATGTTTGTGTGTAAGTGACTGAAAAAAAAACAGATGCCGCTCGTATCATCGATGCTGTCATTAGGCTAAACATGTAGTCTCTTCTCACGGATAGGGCTATCACCTTGTATACCAAGGTCCAATTTTATTGCCTTTTCTTCTACGAGAACTAATCCAATCCACACACAAATGTCAGTACGAAAGGGCCCTATGTTATTATGTGCCCAAACTGAAATGCTACTATTTACTTTACCCTGATGGTTCACTTTCTCCAAGATGAATATAAGCATTCACCATATGCAAAACGTAATATGAGTTAATTAATTCACTTCATAGCCCTTGTTGCACGGTGTTTGTTTGGAACAATTTGTTATTTTGCACTAAAAACCTTTATTATTGAACAATTTAATTCCATTTAGTACAAACATGCATCAAATTAAATTCCATTTTTATTTAAAATGTATAAAATGTGTTTTCAAAATAAAAATCATGTTTAGGCCCCAATTTAGCTATAGGGGAGGACCTGGCTAAATACAAATACGTGGTAAAAGTTTTCTAAAATAACACCCGTGAATATTATTTCATGATTACAATATACAGTACAGGACTAAAGTTTGGACACACCTTCTCATTCAATGCCTTTTCTTTATTTTCATGACTATTTACATTGTAGATTGTCACTGAAGGCATCAAAACTATGAATGAACACAAAAAAAGGTAATATAACCGAAACATGTTTTATATTCTAGTTTTTTTCAAAATAGCCACCCTTTGCTCGGATTACTGATTTGCACACTCGTTGCATTCTCTGAATGAGCTTCAAGAGGTAGTCACCTGAAATGGTTTCCACTACACAGGTGTCATAGTTGTCATGCCTTCAGTGACAATCTACAATGTAAATAGTCATGAAAATAAAGAAAACGCATTGAAATGAGAAGGTATGTCCAAACTTTTGGCCTGTACTGTATAATGTTATATATAATATAATATTTATTTTTTCATAATTTCCTACGATTCATACCTGTGAAAAGATCTGTGCACCTATAATAAATAGTAGCTTTGACATATTTATACAAGTGGGGGGATTTTTTTAATATGAAAATGATTAGGTGGGTATCTCAGGGCAACTCACAATTCGATTATTGTTCTTGGTGTGACCATTCGATTAAGAATCGACTCTCGATTCCACGTGATTCTCATGATATCATTTTTGTGATATAAATGATCAAACTTTTCAAAAACGGGTTACAGGTTACAAAAGCTCCTCTTAGCTGCTAACATACAGTAGGTCTTATACGTGCAGTGTTCTCCGAAAAAAACGTATTTTTAAAAATTATCGTTTTTAATTTTACTTAGAAAAAATAATAATCAATATAATAAAAGAAAATAGAGCAAGCTGACTCAAACCCAATCCCAGCGTTACAATACTTAAACAGCTGAGAAGACACACAAATACAATTATTTAAAAAAAATAAAATAAAAGCAACAGTATCAATAATACTAATAATAATATCAATATTAGTTGTTTAATGTTTTAATATTCTTAAAAAATAAAAAAATAAAATAATTTGTAACAGTATACATTTTTTAAAAATAAATTCTATAAAATTATGAATCGATTTAAAAATGGAATATATAAAAATGGCAATTTGGATGTAAATAGATTTGTTTTGAGCAGCCCTAAAAATGAAAACTCCTTTTAAACTCGCCTGCAAGGTTAAGTCAACTAAATGAATACATTTTAAAATATTTTCCTGTCAGGGGTACAGTACTGTAAGAATCATTTAGGCTGCATGACCTTTTTGATTCCTTTTGACAATATTTTCAGCACTGGCTTCGAACCCGTGCAGACTGCACAAAAGCACGCAGGTGCACCATTCCGCCACCGGGGACAGTAAAATCCCAAATTTTCGAATTTGAAAAACTCCCAGGATTGCAGTGAAGTGAATTAAATGTATATTCCTACTTCTGAATGGATTTGCAGAAATGTTTGTAAATCCAAGAAATTATTATTATTTTCATGTTTTAGTTCTTACGTGGATTTACTGCTCTTTTGTAGAAAGTGCTTAGCAAAAAGTAGTGGCTGTTAAAATAAGTCCAAGTCGGACGTAAACATGAACGAACAAACGAGCGGTCATCAATAACAATTGGTGTAATGGAATGTAGTAATAGCACGTACCATGTAGAGGGCGCCCTTCTTCCTATTGGAGGCTTCCACTTTGTCATCATCAGGAGTACTTGGAGCAATGGCCCGTTTGGGCCCCAGCACCTACAAGAACCACAGCAGCCCCTCAGAAAAAACATGGCTCTCCAAGCACCACCATAATGAGAAACATTTAAATACAGTTGTGTAGTAGGCCTAAGTATTCATCGAGTACCACCATAATGACAAACATTAAAATACAGTAGCATAGTGGGCCTAAGTATTTATCAAGTACCACTATAATGAGAAATATTAAAATACAGTAGCGAAGTAGGCCTAAGTATTCATCAAGCACCACCATAATGAGAAGCATTAAAATACAGTAGCATAGTAGGCCTAAGTATTCATCGAGTACCACCATAATGAGAAACATTAAAATACAGTAGCGTAGTAGGCCTAATTATTATTCAAATACCACCATGATGAGCAACATTAAAATACAGTAGCGTAGTAGGCATAAATATTCATCAAGCACCATCATAATAAGCAACATTAAAATACAGTAGCGTAGTAGGCCTAAATATTCATCAAGCACCACCATAATGAGCAACATTAAAATACAGTAGCGTAGTAGGCCTAAATATTCATTAAGCACCACCATAATGAGCAACATTAAAATACAGGAGCGTAGTAGGCCTAAGTATTCATCAAGTACCACCATAATGAGCAATGTTAAAATACAGTAGTGTAGTAGGCCTAAGTATTCATCAAGTACCACCAAAATGAGCAACGTTAAAATACAGTAGCATAGTAGGCCTAAGTATTCCTCAAGTACCACTATAATGAGCAACATTAAAATACAGTAGCATAGTAGGCCTAAGTATTCATCAAGTACCACCATAACAAGCAACATTAAAATACAGTAGCGTAGTAGGCCTAAGTATTCCTCAAGTACCACCATAATGAGCAACATTAAAATACAGTAGCATAGTAGGCCTAAGTATTCATCAAGTACCACCATAATGAGGAGCATTAAAATACAGTAGCATAGTGGGCTTAAGTATTTATCAAGTACCACCATAATGAGCAACATTAAAATACAGTAGCGTAGTAGGCCTAAGTATTCCTCAAGTACCACCATAATGTCAAACATTAAAATACAGTAGCATAGTGGGCCTAAGTATTTATCAAGTACCACCATAATGAGCAACGTTAAAATACAGTAGCATAGTGGGCCTAAGTATTTATTAAGTACCACCATAATGAGCAATATTAAAATACAGTAGCATAGTGGGCCTAAGTATTCATCAAGTACCACCATAATGAGAAACATTAAAATACAGCAGCATAGTAGGCCTAAGTATTCATCAAGTACCACCATAATGAGAAACATTAAAATACAGTAGCGTAGTAGGCCTAAGTATTCCTCGAGTACCACCATAATGAGCAACATTAAAATACAGTGGCATAGGAGGCGTAATTATTCATCAAGTACCACCATAATAAGCAACATTAAAATACAGTAGCGTAGTAGGCCTAAGTATTCATCAAGCACCACCATAACGAGCAATATTAAAATACAGTAGCATAGTAGGCCTAAGTATTCATCAAGTACCACCATAATGAGCAACATTAAAATACAGTAGCATAGTAGGCGTAATTATTCATCAAGTACCACCATAATAAGCAACATTAAAATACAGTAGCATAGTAGGCCTAAGTATTTATCAAGTACCACCATAATAAGCAACATTAAAATACTGTAGCGTAGTAGGCCTAATTATTCATTGAAAACAAGGCACCAAGTGTTCACAGGGCAAAGAGTTGGCGTCCAATGGGCCCGTGGGCAGCTGTTTACATTGTGTGTGTTTGTTCCCACGCATCATTAAACCAATCAATCATCAATCGAAGTTTATTGAATAAAGCTGGCAGCTTCTGCCCACAGGAGACCACCTCGGGACTCCAACATCCAGAGGGTGACAAGATGAACCACGTTGTTACCTCCAGGATGGCTGCAGGCTCATCGCCCTCGTCCACCATGTGCAGCCGGGCTCGGCCGTTCCTCTCGTTGTCCCTGATGTCGATGGCCACCTGGGAGGCCTTCAGCCTCTCGAAGCGGTTAGACTCGCTGCCACACCACTGATACACCTCCTGGGGACACCAGAAGAGACCACATTTACTGGTCACATGACATCTGGCTCCGCAATATATCAGCCTTTGTATTGTGACATCTTACAGCAGGGCTGTCAAACTCAAATACAGAGTGGGCCAAAATGTAAAACTGAACAAAGCCGCGGGCCAAAATTGAACAAATGAACCTTTTAATAGGGACCCAAACAAGCTTTGCATTGAATATTGATATAACTTTATAGTGACATGCAAAATCGAGTTTCAAATAATAATAATTTAAAAATATCAATGGCATATCAAATAAAATTTAAATAAAAATTGAATGCATCTTTTCTATTTGCAGCTTTCT
The DNA here is from genome assembly GCF_033978685.3 of Nerophis lumbriciformis. Taxonomy (NCBI): domain Eukaryota; kingdom Metazoa; phylum Chordata; class Actinopteri; order Syngnathiformes; family Syngnathidae; genus Nerophis; species Nerophis lumbriciformis. The sequence continues at coordinate 64,025,835 of NC_084550.2, read as the reverse complement.
GAGGTAAATATCAAAATAAACTTTTTCCACAGGCTAATAATACATTTGAAAATAAAATAACAATAATGAATGAATCGAACATTCAAGCCTTAAAGTAGCAAGAGAAAGTGCATGAATAAAATGTTAATTATTGCTCAGGTTGCTACACTGATTGGCTTTAACACTGAATATGGAACAAGCAACGCTTATATAACTTAATAGTGCAAAATCAACTTTCCAAAAACAAACGAAAAAACATCAATGGTATATTAAATACAATTTAAATAAAAAATGTAATGCCTCTTTTCTATTTGCAGCCTTCTGAGGTAAATATCAACATTAACTTGGTGGGCGGGGGCGGGGGCGGGGTTTGGTGGTAGCGGGAGGTGTATATTGTAGCGTCCCGGAAGAGTTAGTGCTGCAAGGGATTCTGGGTATTTGTTCTGTTGTGTTTATGTTGTGCTACGGTGCGAATGTTCTCCCGAAATGTGTTTGTCATTCTTGTTTGGTGTGGGTTCACAGTGTGGCGCATATTTGTAACAGTGTTAAAGTTGTTTATACGGCCACCCTCAGTGTGACCTGTATGGCTGTTGACCAAGTATGGTTTGCATTCACTTGTGTGCGTGTAAAAGCCGCATATATTATGTGACTGGGCCGGCACGCTGTTTGTATGGAGAGAAAGCGGACGTGACGACAGGTTGTAGAGGACGTTGAAGGCAGTGCCTTTAAGGCACGCCCCAAAATAATGTTGTCCGGGTGGAAATCGGGAGAAATTCGGGAGAACGGTTGCCCCGGGAGATTTTTGGAAGGGGCACTCCCGGGAAAATCGGGAGTGTTGGCAAGTATGAGTATTAGCGGTGAATGCGGTGGTATATATATATCTATATATATATCTATATATATGTATATATATATAATGTATATATATGTATATATATATATGTATATATATATGTATATATACATATATATACATATATATATATATATACTCCGCTCCAAATTGACATTTGTTGAGCACTGTACGACGATCAGAAATGGAAAAATTCAACATCGACTACTCCACGAAGAACATTCCCATACCCGCGCAGAATGACTACAAGCTAAGGCTCATAGAAAAGACGGAACACTTCCTAAGAAGGATGCGGTGGAAAGCACATTTTTTCCTCCACCCTGAAACAAAAGGAATGCAAAAGGAAACTTACGGATTCAAATCTACCAAGAACCCACCCACAGTTGAGGAACTAAAGGATTTTGAGAACGACATGCTCAAGCCAATCCGCAACCCACTCCTCACCAAGCTGAAAAATGACAAGGAGCGCATCAAGAAAGTAAACAACCTCATCATAGCTGCCGATAAAACCACAAACTTCTACAGAATGGACATACCAGAACACCACACCTTACTGGACAGAAGCATCACCAAATCATACAAAAAAGCGCAACCCAACACCTTACAGAACATCCACCTGGAAAATAAAAGGATCGCGGCTGAACTGGACATCGAGGACAGGGTGGACGCCACAGCCAACAAGGAAGCCTTCATCACATTGAAGGACCACAAACCCAACTTCACAAATAACCCAACATGCCGACTAATAAACCCAACTAAATCTGAAATAGGAAAAATCAGCAAAATAATCCTGGACAGAGTCAAAACAAAAATCAAGGACAAAACACCACTCAACCAATGGAGAAATACAGCAGCAGTAATCAAATGGTTCAACAACATCCAAGACAAACAACAGCACAACTTTATCTCCTTTGATATCGAGGAATTTTACCCTTCCATCACGCAAGACCTACTGACTCAAGCACTAGACTTCGCCTCAGACTACGACTCAATCACAGGCAACGAAAGAAACATCATCATCCACGCAAAAAACTCCATTCTCATCCACAACAGTACACCATGGCAAAAAAAGAACAATGCAACATTTGACGTCACTATGGGAAGTTTTGACGGAGCAGAAACGTGTGAACTCGTTGGGAGTTTCCTCCTCTCCCAGCTCGCTAGCCTCAATCTGAACCTTGGTATTTACCGTGATGACGGACTGGCAGTGTGTCGCGCCTCACCAAGGAGCAGCGAGAATACCAAGAAGCGCATATGCCAAATTTTCAAAGAGAACGGCCTACGGATCACGATTGAAGCCAACAAGCAAACCGTCAACTTCCTTGACGTCACTTTCAACCTGAGAAATAACAGCTACCAACCATTCACGAAACCCAACACAACACTCCAATACGTGCACCATGACAGCAACCACCCACCCACCACCACGAAAAGAATACCTACCGGAATCAATAAAAGGCTATCGATGCTGTCATCTAGCAAAGCTGAATTTGACCAAGCAACCCCCCCGTACCAAAAAGCCCTTGATGAAAGCGGATACAATTTCACCCTCACCTATGAACCCACGCCAGGAAACCAGCCAAAAAAGAACAGAAAACGGAACGACATCATCTGGTACAACCCCCCATACAGCAAAAACGTCTCAACGAACATTGGACACAAATTCCTCAATCTGATTGACAAACACTTTCCCAAAGACAACATCCTAAGAAAAGTATTCAACAAGAACAACATTAAATTGAGCTACAGCTGCATGAACAATATACGACAAATCATCTCAAACCACAACAAAACAATTGCAAATGAGCTGTCGGCCCTCAGACAGAGCGACTCCAAAACCAACAAAGGATGTAATTGTCGAAAGAAACCTGATTGCCCCCTCAACGGGGGGTGCTTACAAACATCAGTTGTCTACCAATCTAAGGTAATACGCAAGGACATTAACACATCCGACACATATGTAGGATTAACCGAGGGAGAATTCAAAACCAGATGGAACAATCACAAGGCTTCTTTCAGGAACAAAAACCTGCGAAATACCACAGAACTCAGCAAACACATTTGGGACCTCAAAGACAATAATGTTGAATATTCAATAACATGGCAAATTCTTGCATCCAGCACACCTTACAATAGTGGTAATAAAAGATGCAACCTATGCTTGAAAGAGAAACTGTTTATTATTTACCGTCCAGACCTGTCATCCCTCAACAAGCGCAGCGAAATTGTAACAACATGCCGCCATAGACGGAAACACCTCCTAGGTAACACATGAGCCAATCACCACGCCCCTAGGCCAGCCTGTACCCACCCACTCTGTGCCCTATATAAACCATGGTATGCGAATGCTCCCATTAAAATCTCCTGACGATTGAGGGTACCCCCCCTCATGAAACAGGCCTGGAGAGATGAAATAGTCTTGTGATTTTTTTCCCACACATACATATATATATATATATATATATATATATATATATATATATATATATATATATATATATATATATATATATATATATATATATATATATATATATATATATGTATATATATATATATATATATATATATATGTGTGTATATATATGTATACATATATATATATGTACATATATATATATGTGTGTATATATATATATATATATATGTATACATTCATATATATATATACATATATATATATATATATATATATATACATATGCATATACATATACATATATGTATATATATGTGTATATATATATATATACATATATATGTGTGTATATATATATATATATATATATATATGTATACATATATATATATATATATATATATACATATACATATACATATATATATATATATATATATATATATATATATATATATATATATATATATATATATATATATATATATATATATATATATATGTATGCAATTGCTCTGTTTATTGCAGTTCTGAGTGTTGCTGGGTCAGGTTTGGTTTTGGAATTGGATTGCATTGTTATGGTATTGCTGTGTATTGTTTTGTTGGATTGATTAATTAAAAAAAAAATAATAGTAAAAAAATAAAATAAAAAAAATGCAAAAAATAAAAAAATTGATTTTTTAAAAATGAGAATCGATTCTGAATCGCACAACGTGAGAATCGCGATTCGAATTTGAATCGATTTTTTCCCACACCCCTAATATATATATATATGTATATATATATATATATATACATATATATTTTATGTATAAATATATATATATGTATATATATATATGTATATATATATATATATATATATATATATATATATATATATATATATATATATATATATATATATATATATATATATATATGTATATACAAAGTGAGTAGATAGTGTGTTACCTTTCCCAGGTCAACAATGAAGCAGTCTCCCTTGTTGAAGTTGGACCAGGACATGTCCACCTCGGTGGCTCTGATGGCCCTGCGACCTTTGATGTGCAGCAGACGTTTGACGTTCATGTCGTTGGTCACCACGTGTTGAAAACCAGACGCCACGCCACCTTTCTGCCAGAAAAGAATACACAAGTGGTTAAATATGGACTTATTAGAAAGAAGCACACTCTAAAGGGGGCAAGAAGGTCAAATTGGAGGACGTAATTGCAGCTCAGCCCAAAAGTATCCATCAATAAGAGTTTTAAAGTTTCAAAATGATCAACGTTTCTGTTTTCTGTTGCCACGGCGACTTCATAAGATGTTTGCTATGTCTACTTTTTGCACAAGATGCTCTTCCTGACACAACCCTCCTGCTAGACTGGGCTTGGGACCAGACCTGGACATGTTCAATGGCCGGGTGCACGAAAGGCAGCAGCGTGGTCCGTTACACCATCAGGGTCCTAAATGTCATTCGTTTAGACCTTTTGAGGTGGGAGGTCCATTTTCAGAGCTGCTAAGCTAACTTCAGCAATGTGATTTGATTTTTAATCACAGGCTATACCAGTGCTTCTATTGCGCCCCCCCGGGAAGAACTTACTGTGCAACTATAAATAATATAATGTGCCTATAAAAATGTTAGAAGTACTGTACTGTTTGCCGCTATTTTTTTTCCCTACACTTTATACCCTGTGGTTATACAAACCCCGTTTCCATATGAGTTGGGAAATTGTGTTAGATGTAAATATAAACGGAATACAATGATTTGCAAATCCTTTTCAACCCATATTCAATTGAATGCACTACAAAGACAACATATTTGATGTTCAAACTCATAAACTTTATTTTTTATTTTTTGCAAATAATAATTAACTTAGAATTTCATGGCTGCAACATGTGCCAAAGGAGTTGGAAAATGGCATGTTCACCACTGTGTTACATGGCCTTTCCTTTTAACAACACTCAGTAAACGTTTGGGAACCAAGAAGACACATTTTTTTAAGCTTCTCAGGTGGAATTCTTTCCCATTCTTGCTTGATGTACAGCTTAAGTTGTTCAACAGTCCGGGGGTCTCCGTTGTGGTATTTTAGGCTTCATAATGCGCCACACATTTTCAATGGGAGACAGGTCTGGACTACAGGCAGGCCAGTCTAGTACCCGCACTCTTTTACTATGAAGCCACGTTGATGTAACACGTGGCTTGGCATTGTCTTGCTGAAATAAGCAGGGGCGTCCATGGTAACGTTGCTTGGATGGCAACATATGTTGCTCCAAAACCTGTATGTACCTTTCAGCATTAATGGTGCCTTCACAGATGTGTAAGTTACCCATGTCTTGGGCACTAATACACCCCCATACCATCACAGATGGTATGGTGGTACGGTCCTGCTAAACACCGACATTTATTTAATAATACCACCTTAACATTTGACAACCAAACAATTACACAAGGCGAATCAGTAAAGAATCTGGGTATTATTTTCGACCCAACTCTCTCGTTTGAATCACACATTAAGAGTGTTACTAAAACGGCCTTCTTTCATCTCCGCAATATCGCTAAAATTCGTTCTATTTTATCCACTAGCGACGCTGAGATCATTATTCATGCGTTCGTTACGTCTCGTCTCGATTACTGTAACGTATTATTTTCGGGTCTCCCTATGTCTAGCATTAAAAGATTACAATTGGTACAAAATGCGGCTGCTAGACTTTTGTCAAGAACAAGAAAGTTTGATCATATTACGCCTATACTGGCTCACCTGCACTGGCTTCCTGTGCACTTAAGATGTGACTTTAAGGTTTTACTACTTACGTATAAAATACTACACGGTCTAGCTCCGTCCTATCTTGTCGATTGCATTGTACCATATGTCCCGGCAAGAAATTTGCGTTCAAAGAACTCCGGCTTATTAGTGATTCCCAGAGCCCAAAAAAAGTCTGCGGGCTATAGAGCGTTTTCCATTCGGGCTCCAGTACTATGGAATGCCCTCCCGGTAACAGTTAGAGATGCTACCTCAGTAGAAGCATTTAAGTCCCATCTTAAAACTAATTTGTATACTCTAGCCTTTAAATAGCCCCCCTGTTAGACCAGTTGATCTGCCGTTTCTTTTCTTTTCTCCTCTGCTCCCCTTTTCCTTGAGGGGGGGGGGCACAGGTCCGGTGGCCATGGATGAAGTGCTGGCTGTCCAGAGTCGGGACCCGGGGTGGACCGCTCGCCTGTGCATCGGCTGGGAACATCTCTGCGCTGCTGACCCGTCTCCGCTCGGGATGGTGTCCTGCTGGCCCCACTATGGACTGGACTTTTACTATTATGTTGGATCCACTATGGACTGGACTCTCACAATATTATGTTAGACCCACTCGACATCCATTGCTTTCGGTCTCCCCTAGAGGGGGGGGGGTTACCCACATATGCGGTCCTCTCCAAGGTTTCTCATAGTCATTCACATCGACGTCCCACTGGGGTGAGTTTTTCCTTGCCCTTATGTGGGCTTTGTACCAAGGATGTCGTTGTGGCTTGTGCAGCCCTTTGAGACACTTGTGATTTAGGGCTATATAAAAAAAGATTGATTGATTGATTGACAGATGCTGGCTTTTCAACTTTGCGCCTATTACAATCCGGATGGTTCTTTTCCTCTTTGGTCCGGAGGACACGACGTCCACAGTTTCCAAAAACAATTTGAAATGTGGACTCGTCAGACCACAGAACACTTTTCCGCTTTGCATGAGTCCATCTTAGATGAGCTTTAGGCCCAGCAAAGCCGACGGCGTTACTGGGTGTTGTTGATAAACGGTTTTCGCCTTGCATAGGAGAGTTTTAACTTGCACTTACAGATGTAGCGACCAACTGTAGTTACTGACAGTGGGTTTATGAAGTGTTCCTGAGCCCATGTGGTGATATCCTTTACACACTGATGTCGCTTGTTGATGCAGTACAGCCTGAGGGATCGAAGGTCACGGGCTTAGCTGCTTACGTGCAGTGATTTCTCCAGATTCTCTGAACCCTTTGATGATATTACGGACCGTAGATGGTGAAATCCCTAAATTCCTTGCAATAGCTGGTTGAGAAAGGTTTTTCTTAAACTGTTCAACAATTTGCTCACGCATTTGTTGACAAAGTGGTGACCCTCGCCCCATCCTTGTTTGTGAATGACTGAGCATTTCATGGAATCTACTTTTATACCCAATCATGGCACCCACCTGTTCCCAATTCGCCTGTTCACCTGTGGGATTTTCCAAATAAGTGTTTGATGAGCATTCCTCAACTTTATCAGTATTTATTGCCACCTTTCCCAACTTCTTTGTCACGTGTTGCTGGCATCAAATTCTACAGTTAATGATTATTTGCAAAAAAAAAAAAAAAAAGGTTAACAGTTTGAACATCAAATATGTTGTCTTTGTAGGATATTCAATTGAATATGGGTTGAAAATGATTTGCAAATCATTATATTCCGTTTATATTTACATCTAACACAATTTCCCAACTCATATGGAAACGGGGTTTGTAAAACGGCGCCGCCAATTCATGGATTTTTCTTCGCCGACGGCCATAAAGCAAATAGTTTTCAATTAAACATGCAAAGACACTAGAATGGTGTTATTGTTTGTGCTACGGCGCCATCTTTTGGAGGAGTTCGCTCACTGCAGGTGCAGCTGCCTGCAAGTGTTTAAAGCTTTGAACTGGAAGCAGAAGTGCCGTTTAGTCCTTTAGTCGTCTGTCGCGTTTCAACTCGTATGGATTCTTCATTCATCACACCAAGCAATGTTTGTAAGTTTTACAATATAACTAAAACAATTCGTACTTACTAAACCATCCCATGTGTGATGTCTGTAGGAGTGTTTTCATGCAGCTGCTATCGTAATGTAATCAAACTAGCATTGTTTGCATTAGCTAATATACTAACACATTTACAAGAGTGTGTTAGTATTATTAAATTATATTGGCATTATTTTTGTATTGTTTCAGTTTGAAAAATTCCTCAGTAAATTCACCAAAACGTCACCGTGTAGTTATTGAGTCTGTTTAGCTGATTGGGCAGCTTACTTGCGCATGACGACGACTTCTGTTTTGTTTGATCAGCCGTTTTACTGCCTTGTTACAGACACCGTTTGGAAACAATTAAGGTATGTAAATAAACATTTCCAAAATCTTTATGTGTAAATAACTCATTTCACAACGTATATATCTGCACCTTGGGGAAAAATCCTAAAATATAGTGGGTGCGGCTTATGTACCGGTGCTCTCTATAGTCCGGGAAATATGGTATTCATATTTACATTGTTCCTTATGGAGAAGTTTGTTTCAATATACTAACTTTTCTACATACAAACCCTGTTCTAGAACCAATTAAGTTTGTAAATCAGGGTTATATCATATTTTACTGTTGTGCTTTTAGTGCTGCTGGGTGAAAGTGAATTCCTGCTGTTTAAAGCTTTGAACCGGAAGTAGAAGTGCTGTTTTATCTTCTAATCGTCCACGCTTAGTTGGATTCTTCATTCATCCCTCCAAGCAACGTCTGTAAGTGTTACAATTAGAGATGTCCGATAATTGCTTTTTTGCCGATATCCGACATTCCGATATTGTCCAACTCGTAATTACCGATTCCGATATCAACCGATACCGATATATACAGTCGTGGAATTAACACATTATTATGCCTAATTTTGTTGTGATGCCCCGCTGGATGCATTAAACAATGTAACAAGGTTTTCCAAAAATAATTCAACTCAATTTATGGAAAAAAAATGCCAACATGGCACTGCCATATTTATTATTGAAGTCACAAAGTGCATTATTTTTTTTAACATGCCTCAAAACAGCAGCTTGGAATTTGGGACATGCTCTCTCAGGTTGAGGTGGACGGGGTTGAGTTGGGGGTAGCGGGGGGTGTATATTGTAGCGTCCCGGAAGAGTTGGTGCTGCAAGGGCTTCTGGGTATTTGTTCTGTTGTGTTTATGTTGTGTTACGGTGCGGATGTTCTCCCTTAAATGTGTTTGTCATTCTTGTTTGGTGTGGGTTCAGAGTGTGGCGCATATTTGGAACAGTGTTAAAGTTGTTTATACGGCCACCCTCAGTGTGACCTGTATGGCTGTTGACCAAGTATGCATTGCATTCACTTGTGTGTGTGAAAAGCCGTACATGTGGTGTGATTGGGCCGGCACGCAAAGGCACGCCTCCAATATTGTTGTCTGGGTGGAAATCGGGAGAAATTTGGCAGAATGGTTGCCCCGGGAGATTTTTGGGAGGGGCACTGAAATTCGGGAGTCTCCCGGGAAAATCGGGAGGGTTGGCAAGTATGACTGGGGGACGCGACTGCTCTGTACTTCTCCCTACGTCCGTGTACCACTCCGTACAGCGGCCTTTTAAAAAGTCATAAATTGTACTTTTTGAAACCGATACCGATAATTTCCGATATCACATTTTAAAGCATTTATCGGCATCTCTCGAAACAATATAACTATAACAATTTTTACTTACCAAACCATCCCACGTGTGATGTCTGTAGGAGTGTTTTTATGCATATTTGTACATGCTATCATAATGTAATCAGGATAGCATCGGTAGCATTAGCTAATACGCTGACACGTTTACCAGTGTCTGTGTTAGTATTATTAACTTACATTCTTTTTGTATTGTTTCAGTTTCACAAATTCCTCAGTAAACTCACCAAAACGTCACCGTGGAGTTATTGAGTCTGTTTAGCTCAGGGGTCGGCAACCCAAAATGTTGAAAGAGCCTTATTGGACCAAAAATACAAAAACAAATCTGTCTGGAGCCGCAAAAAATTAAAAGCCATATTACATACAGATAGTGTGTCATGAGATATAAATTGAATTAATATGACTTAAAGGAAACTAAATGACCTCAAATATAGCTACAAATGAGGCATAATGATGCAATAAGTACATATAGCTAGCCTATAGCTAGCATGTTAGCATCGATTAGCTTGCAGTCATGCAGTGACCAAATATGTCTGATTAGCACTCCACACAAGTCAATAACATCAACAAAACTCACCTTTGTGCATTCATGCACAACGTTAAAAGTTTGGTGGACAAAATGAGACAGAAAAAGAAGTGGCATAAAACACGTCCTAGAAAGTCGGAGAAAGTTATACATGTAAACAAACTACGGTGAGTTCAAGGACCGCCAAAATTAGTAGGACAAAACGGCGCTCGCCAAATACTCGAATCAGTGAGGCATGTTTAATATAAACCGTGTGCTTTATAACAATTAAGGAGGTTTGCGTCATGTTTGTCCTTCTACGGAAACCATATTAAAACAATTTTTCATACATTTTTGAAAAAGCTCCAGAGAGCCACTAGGGCAGCGCCGCCCTAGTGGCTCTGTGGAGCTTTTTCAAAAAATGTATGAAAAATGGAAAAAGATGAGGGGAAAAAAATATATTTTGGTTTTAATATGGTTTCTGTAGGAGGACAAACATGACACAAACCTCCCTAATTGTTGCAAAGCACACTGTTTATATTAAACATGCTTCACTGATTCGAGTATTTGGCGAGCGCCGTTTTGTCCTACTAATTTTGGCGGTCCTTGAACTCACCGTAGTTTGTTTACATGTATAACTTTCTCCAACTTTCTAGGACGTGTTTTATGCCACTTCTTTTTCTGTCTCATTTTGTCCATCAAACTTTTAAGGTTGTGCATGAAAGGTGAGTTTTGTTGATGTTATTGACTTGTGTGGAGTGCTAATCAGACATATTTGGTCACTGCAAGCTAATCGATGCTAACAGGCTATTTAGGCTAGCTATATGTGCATATTGCATCATTATGCCTCATTTGTCGCTATATTTGAGGTCATTTAGTTTCCTTTAAGTCCTCTTAATTCCATGACTCACTATCTGTATGTAATATGGCTTTTAATTTTTTGCGGCTCCAGACAGATTTGTTTTTGTATTTTTGGTCCAATATGGCTCTTTCAACATTTTGGGTTGCCGACCCCTGCACTAGGGCGGCGCTAAAGAGCCGCATGCGGCTCTAGAGCCGCGGGTTGCCGACCCCTGGTTTAGCTGATTGGAGAGCTAGCTTGCGCAGCTATTGGGTCCATGACGAGGACTTCTGTTTTGTTTGATCAGCCGTTTTACTGCCTTGTTACAGACACCGTTTGGAAACGATTAAGGTATGTAAATAAACATTTTAAAAATATTTCTGCCTAAATAACTCACTTCAGAACGTATATATCTGCGGTTTTTAGTCCGGGGCGGATCAAATTTGGAATTAAAAAAAAAAAAAATTTAGTGGGTGCAGCTCATACAGCAAAAAAGGGTCTTTTTCCATGAGTTCAGTGTTAGGATTCATACTAAGTCGGATGACTTCACGAGAGAAGGACCTTTTAGCAAGGTGAGGAGAGATTGAACTTTACACTTTTGCAATAAAACCTCAAAGAGCAGTCGGATAAGGACGTGTCCTGACCGAGTGTCAATCATCTAATGAGTTGTGGAGAGAAAAGAGGACCAACGGCGTTGCATCTTGGGGGGCAGACGGGTCTCGTAAAGGGTCGTCCTTTGTGAAGCCATGAAGCAGAAGAGAATTTACAAGTCATGCAAATGAGCAACAGGCACGCTCAGAAGAAGAAAAAAACTTTGGAGTCGCTGGGAACAAAAACAAAGTTTCTTGCTGTGGAACAAAATGTGCGCCTTTGCCCACAGGGTCTGGAGGAGTGTCTTCTAAGTGAAACCACACTCGCCAGGCCCAGAATGTTCCATGGCAACAATGTGGCCTGTGTTTGTTCTGATGGAAAATATGTTCCCTCGACCAGAACTATGAGGAGAATGGAAGAACCCACTTCTTCTCCTCCTCATATTCGGAGGCACGGCGAACGCACGTTTATCTGCTGGAGCGAATGCTTTCAAACAAATGCATGATTATTTTCTTTCTGCAGAGAGATGTGGAACTAATTATAGGCAAAGTTAGCAGGAAGTGAGGGTTGAATTTTTTAGGCAACCACAAACAGACGGGCATTGAAGAAGCAGCTTTACAGCACACGTGAGACGCCTCAGTCACGGACACGCCCTGGCATGTGTGTGGACTTTGGACTTATTAGCCTAAAGTAACTAAGCCACTAAGTGCACCTGGTGATCAAACTGTGTCCATATAGTTATGTCTAAGAGAGGCTAGTTCCATTTCAGTGATCTAAAAAAACTATTATTATTACATTTGTTATATTTCATCCCGCCACTGTTCACCTGGCAGCATGATTATACAAACCCCGTTTCCATATGAGTTGGGAAATTGTGTTAGATGTAAATATAAACGGAATACAATGATTTGCGAATCCTTTTCAACCCATATTCAGTTGAATGCACTACAAAGACAAGATATTTCATGTTCAAACTCATAAATTTTACTTTTTTTTGCAAATAATAATTAACTTCGAATTTCATGGCTGCAACACGTGCCAAAGTAGTTGGGAAAGGGCATGTTCACCACTGTGTTACATGGCCTTTCCTTTTAACAACACTCAGTAAACGTTTGGGAACTGAGGGGACACCTTTTTTAAGCTTCTCAGGTGGAATTCTTTCAGCTTAAGTTGTTCAACAGTCCGGGGGTCTCCGTTGTGGTATTTTAGGCTTCATAATGCGCCACACATTTTCAATGGGAGACAGGTCTGGACTACAGGCAGGCCAGTCTAGTACCCGCACTCTTTTACTATGAAGCCACATTGATGTAACACGTGGCTTGGCATTGTCTTGCTGAAATAAGCAGGGGCGTCCATGGTAACGTTGCTTGGATGGCAACATATGTTGCTCCAAAACCTGTATGTACCTTTCAGCATTAATGGCGCCTTCACAGATGTGTAAGTTACCCATGTCTTGGGCACTAATACACCCCCTTACCATCACAGATGCTGGCTTTTCAACTTTGCGCCTATAACAATCCGGATGATTCTTTTCCTCTTTGGTCCGGAGGACACGACGTCCACAGTTTCCAAAAACAATTTGAAATGTGGACTCGTCAGACCACAGAACACTTTTCCACTTTGTATCAGTCCATCTTAGATGAGCTCAGGCCCAGCGAAGCCGACGGCGTTTCTGGGTGTTGTTGATAAACGGTTTTCGCCTTGCATAGGAGAGTTTTAACTTGCACTTACAGATGTAGCGACCAACTGTAGTTACTGACAGTGGGTTTCTGAAGTGTTCCTGAGCCCATGTGGTGATATCCTTTACACACTGATGTCGCTTGTTGATGCAGTATAGCCTGAGGGATCGAAGGTCACGGGCTTAGCTGCTTACGTGCAGTGATTTCGCCAGATTCTCTGAACCCTTTGATGATATTACGGACCGTAGATGGTGAAATCCCTAAATTCCTTGCAATAGCTGGTTGAGAAAGGTTTTTCTTAAACTGTTCAACAATTTGTTTAGGCATTTGTTGACAAAGTGGTGACCCTCGCCCCATCCTTGTTTGTGAATGACTGAGCATTTCATGGAATCTACTTTTATACCCAATCATGGCACACACCTGTTCTAAATTTGCCTGTTCACCTGTGGGATGTTCCAAATAAGTGTTTGATGAGCATTCCTCAACTTTATCAGTATTTATTGCCACCTTTCCCAACTTCTTTGTCACGTGTTGCTGGCATCAAATTCTAAAGTTAATGATTATTTGCAAAAACATTTGAACATCAAATATGTTGTCTTTGTAGCATATTCAACTGAATATGGGTTGAAAATGATTTGCAAATCATTGTATTCCGTTTATATTTACATCTAACACAATTTCCCAACTCATATGGAAACGGGGGTTTGTATAAAATGATTCATTCCTCACCGTCATGGCTTTATTTCATGAACTTTTATGGCTGGATAACAGACCGACATGTTGTACTAACTGCACTGGGGTCTTTTTAAAGCAACAATATGTGGCATACAATTGTCAGTCTCACCAAGTATGTTTTTCTAATTCCGAAACAAACTTAACACAAGTCACAGACATAATACCTTGTTTTGAGAAAATAGACCTGAGGAAAACAATACTACTTTTGAGCATTACAAGTTTGACATAAGACACAAAACTTGTCCCGATACCAATGTTTTGGTACCAGTACCGATACCAAAATGTATTTTGATACTTTTCGATACTTTTCTCAATAAAGGGGACCAGAAAAAATTGCAATATTGGCTTTATTTTACCAAAAAAATCTTAGGGTACATTAAACATATGTTTCTTATTGCAAGTTTGTCCTTAAATAAAATAGTGAACATACTAGACAACTTGTCTTTTAGTAGTAAGTAAACAAACAAAGACTCCTAATTAATCTGCTGACGTATGCAATAAAGTATTTTGTCATTTATCTACCTATTATTTTGTCAACATTATGAGGGACAAACTGTAAAAATTGATTATTTACCCACTGTTAATATCTGATTATTTTCTTTTTTAACATGTTCTATCTACACTTCTGTTAAAATGTAATAATCCTTTATTCTTCTGTTGTTTGATACTTTACATTAGTTTAGGACAGGGGTCGGCAACCCGCGGCTCTAGAGCCGCATGCGGCTCTTTAGCGCCGCCCTAGTGGCTCTCTGGAGCTTTTTTAAAAATGTATGAAAAATGGAAAAAGATGAGGGGAAAAAAATCAATTTTTTGTTTTAATATGGTTTCTGTAGGAGGACAAACATGACACAAACCTCCCTAATTGTTACAAAGCACACTGTTTATATTAAACATGCCTCACTGATTCGAGTATTTGGCGAGCGCCGTTTTGTCCTACTAATTTTGGCGGTCCTTGAACTCACCGTAGTTTACATGTATAACTTTCTCCGACTTTCTAGGACGTGTTTTATGCCACTTCTTTTTCTGTCTCATTTTGTCCACCAAACTTTCCACAGAGGTGAGTTTTGTTGATGTTATTGACTTGTGTGGAGTGCTAATCAGACATATTTGGTCACTGCATGACTGCAAGCTAATCGATGCTAACATGCTATTTAGGCTAGCTATATGTACATATTGCATCATTATGCCTCATTTGTAGCTATATTTGAGCTCATTTAGTTTCCTTTAAGTCCTCTTAATTCAATGTATATCTCATGACACTATCTGTATGTAATATGGCTTTAATTTTTTGCGGCTCCAGACAGATTTGTTTTTGTATTTTTGGTCCAATATGGCTCTTTCAACATTTTGGGTTGCCGACCCCTGGTTTAGGATGATACCACAAATTTAGGTATCGATCCGATACCTAACAGGATCATACATTGGTCATATTCAAAGTCCTCATGTGTCCAGGGACATGTTTCCTGAGTTTATAAAGATAATATGAATTTTTAAAAAAGGAAAAAAGATTTGAGGGGATCCGGTTTGGTGGCTGCAGGTTTAGGTCTCTGCTTTTTGCAGATGATGTGGTCCTGATGGCTTCATCTGGCCAGGATCTTCAGCTCTCACTGGATCGGTGTGAAGCGACTGGGATGAGAATCAGCACCTCCGAGTCCGAGTCCATGGTTCTCGCCCGGAAAAGGGTGGAGTGCCATCTCCGGGTTGGGGAGGAGACCCTTCCCCAAGTGGAGGAGTTCAAGTACCTCGGAGTCTTGTTCACGAGTGAGGGAAGAGTGGATGGTGAGATCGACAGGCGGATCGGTGCGGCGTCTTCAGTAATGCGGACGCTGTATCGATCCGTTGTGGTGAAGAAGGAGCTGAGCCGGAAGGCAAAGCTCTCAATTTACCGGTCGATCTACGTTCCCATCCTCACCTATGGTCATGAGCTTTGGGTTATGACCCAAAGGACAAGATCACGGGTACAAGCGGCCGAAATGGCGGGGCTCTCCCTTAGAGATAGGGTGAGAAGCTCTGTCATCCGGGGGGAGCTCAAAGTAAAACCGCTGCTCCTCCACATCGCCAGATGAGGTGGTTCGGGCATCTGGTCAGGATGCCACCCAAACGCCTCCCTAGGGCACGTCCGACCGGTAGGAGGCCACGGGGAAGACCCAGGACACGTTGGGAAGACTATGTCTCCCGGCTGGCCTGGGAACGCCTCGGGATCCCCCCGGGAGGAGCTGGACAAAGTGGCTGGGGAGAGGGAAGTCTGGGCTTCCCTGCTTAGGCTGCTGCCCCCGCGACCCGACCTCGGATAAGCGGAAGAAGATGGATGGATGGAAAAAAGATTTAGTGATGATAAAAAATAAATATTTAACATTCCTCCTCCTTAAAAGTGACTTTGATTGCAAGTAAATCTTCCAAAGAAGCATAATATATTTGTTGCTACCGGTACTTCTTAGGGGCAATATAGTACCGAATACGATTCATTAGTATCGCAAACTATACTCGTACAGGTATACCCTACAACTAGAGATGCCGATAAATGCGTTAAAATGTAATATCGGAAATTATTGGTATCGTTTTTTTTTATTATCGGTATCGTTTTTTTTTTGTGTTTTAAAAAAAAATTAAGTTGGGAAATTGTGTTAGATGTAAATATAAACGGAATACAATGATTTGCAAATCCTTTTCAACCCATATTCAGTTGAATGCACTACAAAGACAACATATTTGATGTTCAAACTTTTTTTGCAAATAATCATTAACTTTAGAATTTGATGCCAGCAACACGTGACAAAGAAGTTGGGAAAGGTGGCAATAAATACTGATAAAGTTGAGGAATGCTCATCAAACACTTATTTGGAACATCCCACAGGTGAACAGGCTAATTGGGAACAGGTGGGTGCCATGATTGTGTATAAAAGTAGATTCCATGAAATGCTCAGTCATTCACAAACAAGGATGGGGCGAGGGTCACCACTTTGTCAACAAATGCGTGAGCAAATTGTTGAACAGTTTAAGAAAAACCTTTCTCAACCAGCTATTGCAAGGAATTTAAAGATTTCACCATCTACGGTCCGTAATATCATCAAAGGGTTCAGAGAATCTGGAGAAATCACTGCACGTAAGCAGCTAAGCCCGTGACCTTTGATCCCTCAGGCTGTACCACACCAACAAGTGACATCACTGTGTAAAGGATATCACCACATGGGCTCAGGAACACTTCAGAAACCCACTGTCAATAACTACAGTTGGTCGCTACATCTGTAAGTGCAAGTTAAAACTCTCCTATGCAAGGCGAAAACCGTTTATCAACAACACCCAGAAACGCCGTCGGCTTTGCTGGGCCTGAGCTCATCTAAGATGGACTCATGCAAAGCAGAAAAGTGTTCTGTGGTCTGACGAGTCCACATTTCAAATTGTTTTTGGAAACTGTGGACGTCGTGTCCTCCGGACCAAAGAGGAAAAGAACCATCCGGATTGTTATAGGCGCAAAGCTGAAAAACCAGCATCTGTGATGGTAAGGGGGTGTATTAATGCCCAAGGCATGGGTAACTTACACGTATGTAAAGGCGCCATTAATGCTGAAAGGTACATATGTTGCCATCCAAGCAACGTTACCATGGACGCCCCTGCTTATTTCAGCAAGACAATGCCAAGCCACGTGTTACATCAACGTGGCTTCATAGTAAAAGAGTGCGGGTACTAGACTGGCCTGCCTGTAGTCCAGACCTGTCTCCCATTGAAAATGTGTGGCGCATTATGAAGCCTAAAATACCACAACGGAGACCCCCGGACTGTTCAACATAAAAAACACAAGATACACTTACAATTAGTGCACCAACCCAAAAAAAACTCCCTCCCCCATTTACACTCATTCACACAAAAGGGTTGTTTCTTTCTGTTATTAATATTCTGGTTCCTACATTATATATCAATATATATCAATACAGTCTGCAAGGGATACAGTCCGTAAGCACACATGATTGTGCGTGCTGCTGGTCCACTAATAGTACTAACATTTAACAGTTAATTTTACTCATTTTATTTAATTACTAGTTTCTATGTACCGTATTTTTCGGAGTATAAGTCGCACCAGAGTATAAGTCGCACCTACCGAAAATGCATAATAAAGAAGGAAAAAAACATATATAAGTCGCACTGGAGCCTGCCAAACTACGAAAAAAACTGCGACTTATAGTCCGAAAAATACGGTAACTGTATTTATATTGTTTTACTTTCTTTTTTATTCAAGAAAATGTTTTTAATTTATTTATCTTATTTTATTTTATTAATTTCTTTTAAAAGTACCTTATCTTCACCATACCTGGTTGTCCAAATTAGGCATAATAATGTGTTAATTCCACGACTGTATATATCGGTTGATATCGTTATCGGTTGATATCGGTATTGGTAATTAAAGAGTTGGACAATATCGGAATATCGGCAAAAAGCCATTATCGGACATCCCTACGAACAACCTGTCTGCTTCTGATGATTAATAGCGGTAAATAAGGAGTAATAAACATTAATTTCATTGTTCATGCATGGCTACAAACGGAACAGGAAGTGGCCCCAACTCGAAAGATGATGCAATGTTGGTAAGAAAAAAAAACGTTCGTGTGTTGATCGTTTCCTAATCAACTTCCTGTTATGTTTCTTCCGCCAAGATGAGCCACAAGATTTCATAGCACAGCAAGAGTTACAGGATCATACATTGGTCATATTCAAAGTCCAGGGACATATTTCCTGACTTTATAAACATAATATGAATTTTTAAAAAAGGAAAAAAAGTTTTAGCGATGATAAAAAATTTTATATTTAATTTTTTTTTTTAACACATTATTTCCAAGCTTCCGAAAGCCAAATAAAATGATATGGCGGGCCAGATCTGGCCCCCGGGCCTTGATTTTGACACCTGTGATCTAGGATCTATGTTAGTAACATCTATTCGATGTGAAAAATTGTACATCTTAACATTACATTCATTTTAATCAGCCCCTTTAATCATCCAACATGCAGCTATTCAATTATAAAAGGATGTTGCTGAATAGATGATATGTCTAATATTTTTTTATTTCTGTCAAAACTCACATGTAGCACAGAGGATTCTCTGTCCTGTCTGTGCAGCGCCAGCACTCCTCTCTCACAGCCGCGTGTGAACTGTCAGTTTGCCCGACACGCGCAAAATAAAACATATGAACCCTAAAGAGTATCTTATTCACCATTTGATTGGCAGCAGTTAACGGGTTATGTTTAAAAGCTCATACCAGCATTCTTCCCTGCTTGGCACTCAGCATCAAGGCTTGGAATTGGGGGTTAAATCACCAAAAAGGATTCCCGGGCGCGGCGCCGCTGCTGCCCACTGCTCCCCTCACCTCCCAGGGGGTGAACAAGGAGATGGGTCGAATGCAGACAACAAATTTCATTACACCTAGTGTGTGTGTGACAATCATTGGTACTTCAACTTAACTTTAACCTTACACATACAAACTGTAGCACACAAAAAAGCACATTTAATAAAAAAAAACGTTATTATGGTTTTGCCTTTACTTATAAATGAAGTCCATGCGCCGCAACTAAAGCCCTCACTTAAACTTTCCACGTGCAAGATTGAATCTATTTAAAAAAAGTGTAACCGAGGGTTTATAAATGTCGCCTATACTGTATGAAACTACAAAATAACAAACACGGAGGCTCCAGTTTACACGAGGACCACTTTATTTACCTTCTTTCAAAAAAAATGTGTCATCACTTCCGCTCTTAGCGCCTTCAAAATAAGAGCTCAAGGCATATACTGTACAACAGCGCATAACAGGAACTTAACATCACAAAGAGGAAAGCCCATAAAAATAGGTTACAAAAGTTATTTAATAAGAAGCCAAAAAGTGCAAAAACAATAATGTTCGTGTTGGAGGAGTTGTGAATTAGGTACACCTGCAGTCTGCACGTGTACCTAATGTTGTGGCCCTGCAGTCATTCACAACTCCTCCAACACGAACATTATTGTTTTTGCACTTTTTGGCTTCTTATGAAATAACTTTTTTAAATAGATTCAATCTTGCACGTGGAAAGTTTAAGTGTGGGCTTTAGTTGATATAACACTCCCGTCAGGGGGTGCATTCTACGGCGGGGGTGCAGGAGGCGGGATTACTGCGAGCCTCAGACAGTGCGTCTTTTGCAACCGTTTTATGATCGCTCAGCACAATAAATACGTTACACACATACAGTTGTTGACAAAATACACTGTACATTATATACCTCAACTAACTAAACTATGGAAATGTATAATATAATTCATATAGCAATACAGTCTCACTGCACAGCAAACCAGCAGTTAGCCAAGTCCGCAATCCATGTTGAGGCACTGAGTGACGTGCCTCAACTGGCTGCTGTTCACCACACCGTCTCTTCTCAGTATTTGAACGGCACATGTGAAAATTCAGGGATTTTGAATAAAAATAATCTAAAACTGGTGAAGTTAAATGGAAAATAACTTTATAGTATAATCACTGGAAAGATATAACAATTTAATTAATTTTTTTTCTTTTTACATTTTTTTTCTTTCCATGATGGCTGCCTCTAGTGACTGCACGTCACTGCAACTGAACATGGGTTGAAAATGATTTGCAAATCGTTGTAGTCCGTTTATATTTACATCTAACTGTCAAGACTTGGACTTTGGCGTGGTTTGTTCTCCCGTGGTGCAAATGAACATTTGGACCAGACATGGCGTGAAGGTGAAGACATTATTTATTTTACACTAACAAAGGAACAAAAAGCGCGCTCAAGGCGGAAGTACAAACTTGACTAACGAAACAAAAGACTTGCACGTGGGCAAAAAACTATGTACATGAACAAAAGTCGCTAACTGTGGCATGAACAGAAACAACTTACTTGACATGGCATGAAGTGCGCATAGGTAAACAGAGTGAGAAGCAGAAAGTCAGGGGTATGATGTCGCCAGGGAGACTTCCTGGCAACAATTGGTTTAAATAATAGTGACATGATTAAAGACAGGTGCGTGAGTCGTGAGGGCAGGTGAAAACTAATTGGTTGCTATGGTGACAAACAAGAGTGCACAATGAGTCCAAACGTGGAACAGGTGAAACTAATGGGTAACCATGGAAACAAGACAAGGGAGTGAAAAGCCAGAAACTAAAGAGTCCAATAACTAAACAAAACAAAACATGATTACACAGACATGACACTAACACAATTTCCCAACTCATATGGAAACGGGGTTTGTATTTCTGTTATTAATATTCTGGTTCCTACATTATATATCAATATATATCAATACAGTCTGCAAGGGATACAGTCCGTAAGCACACATGATTGTGCGTGCTGCTGGTCCACTAATAGTACTAACCTTTAACAGTTAATTTTACTAATTTTCATTAATTACTAGACTCACTGTAACTGTTTTTATATTGTTTTACTTTCTTTTTTATTCAAGGAAATGTTTTTAATTTATCTATCTTATTTTATTTTATTTTTTAAAAGTACCTTATCTTCACCATACCTGGTTGTCCAAATTAGGCATAATAATGTGTTAATTCCACGACTGCATATATCGGTTGATATCGATATCGGTAATTAAAGACAATATTGGAATATCGGATATCGGCAAAAAGCCATTATCGGACATCCCTAATCAACATATACTCTGCATATTAATGAGGATAGACACACAAAATAGTTTGCACGCCTTATTCTGCTCACTTTACAGACGCAGCCCACTTTGCACACGTTTAGTAGATCAGCTTTGTGTGTGCAAACAGGTTTGCACGTGTTTTAGTACAGGCAAACCTTTACTTAATCAGGCCCGAGGTGTATTGTTTGCTCACCTGGTACTTGATGCCGGACTTAAAGTAGCCCAGGAAGGTGTTGGACTCGCTTTTCTGCAGCTCCCTGTATTGGACCGGGCCCCCACCCAGGAAGTCATCCAGCTGTGTGGCAAAGATGGCTGCCGCGCCTCTCTCGTCCTGCGAGCATTCATCACCTGGAAAAAGAGATGACTTATTGCGGCACATCTGAGTCAGGCAGGGAGACGCTGACTCACATCTGCCACAGCTGCTGAGACAATCACAACATGGATGCAACTTTTCCACATGACTCTGTGTGCAATTCTTGTCTTGCTGCAGCTATAACACTGTGTTGTGTTTGTTGTTGCAGCTATAACACCGGGGTTGTGTTTGTTGTTGCAGCTATAACACCAGGTTGTGTTTGTTGCTGCAGCTATAACACCAGGTTGTGTTTGTTGTTGCAGCTATAACACCGGGGTTGTGTTTGTTGTTGCAGCTATAACACCAGGTTGTGTTTGTTGCTGCAGCTATAACACCGTGTTGTGTTTGTTGTTGCAGCTATAACACTGGGTTGTGTTTGTTGCTGCAGCTATAACACCAGGTTGTGTTTGTTGCTGCAGCTATAACACCGTGTTGTGTTTGTTGTTGCAGCTATAACACTGGGTTGTGTTTGTTGTTGCAGCTAAAACACTGGGTTGTGTTTGTTGCTGCAGCTATAACACCGTGTTGTGTTTGCTGTTGAAGCTATAACACCGTGTTGTGTTTGTTGTTGCAGCTATAACACTGTGTTGTGTTTGTTGTTGCAGCTATAACACTGTGGTGTGTTTGTTGTTGCAGCTATAACACTGTGTTGTGTTTGTTGTTGCAGCTATAACACTGTGGTGTGTTTGTTGTTGCAGCTATAACACCAGGGTTGTGTTTGTTGCTGCAGCTATAACACCGGGGTTATGTTTGTTGCGTCAGCTATACCACCGGGGTTGTGTTTGTTGTTGCAGCTATAACACTGGGTTGTGTTTGTTGTTGCAGCTATAACACCAGGTTGTGTTTGTTGTTGCAGCTATAACACCAGGGTTGTATTTGTTGTTGCAGCTATAACACGTGTTGTGTTTGTTGCTGCAGCTATAACACCGGGGTTGTGTTGGTTGTTGCAGCTATAACACTGGGTTGTGTTTGTTGCTGCAGCTATAACACCGTGTTGTGTTTGCTGTTGCAGCTATAACACCGTGTTGTGTTTGTTGTTGCAGCTATAACACTGTGTTGTGTTTGTTGTTGCAGCTATAACACTGTGGTGTGTTTGTTGTTGCAGCTATAACACTGTGTTGTGTTTGTTGTTGCAGCTATAACACTGTGGTGTGTTTGTTGTTGCAGCTGTAACACCAGGGTTGTGTTTGTTGCTGCAGCTATAACACCGGGGTTATGTTTTTTGCTTCAGCTATACCACCGGGGTTGTGTTTGTTATTGCAGCTATAACACTGGATTGTGTTTGTTGTTGCAGCTATAACACCAGGTTGTGTTTGTTGTTGCAGCTATAACACCAGGGTTGTATTTGTTGTTGCAGCTATAACACGTGTTGTGTTTGTTGCTGCAGCTATAACACCGGGGTTATGTTTTTTGCTTCAGCTATACCACCGGGGTTGTGTTTGTTATTGCAGCTATAACACTGGATTGTGTTTGTTGTTGCAGCTATAACACCAGGTTGTGTTTGTTGTTGTAGCTATAACACCAGGGTTGTATTTGTTGTTGCAGCTATAACACGTGTTGTGTTTGTTGCTGCAGCTATAACACCGGGGTTGTGTTGGTTGTTGCAGCTATAACACCGGGGTTGTGTTTGTTGTTGCAGCTATAACACCGGGTTGTGTTTGTTGTTGCAGCTATAACACCGGGGTTGTGTTTGTTGTTGCAGCTATAACACCGGGTTGTGTTTGTTGTTGCAGCTATAACACCGGGGTTGTGTTGGTTGTTGCAACCACACCAGGTTGTGTTTGTTGTTGTAGCTATAACACTGTGTTGTGTTTGTTGTTGCAGCTATAACACCGGGGTTGTGTTTGTTGTTGCAGCTATAACACCGGGTTGTGTTTGTTGTTGCAGCTATAACACCGGGGTTGTGTTGGTTGCTGCAGCTATAACACCGGGGTTGTGTCTGTCGCTGTATGTTGTCGGCAGAGAGGGGACTGACATGGAGCAGCACAAACATGCAAGGACTGGTTGCTCTCTTGAGGCTCATGAGGGTTTTCCCACTCTGGTTCAAACTGCTTTAGCAGACATTTACAGAGCCTGAGAAAAAAGACATAGTTGACATGTCATGTCTCTTAAAGGGGAACTGCACTTCTTCTGGAACTTGGTCTATCGTTCACGATCACTATGAGAGACAAGAAGACAAAAGGTTTTTCTGAGTCTAAAATGTAAAAAACTGTTCGTTCTTGGTGGCTAGCAATGCAGTTAATGTTAGCAATCAGTTCTACCTCTTAATCACTTTGTATTCAAAAAGCGTCAACAATACTTCATTTAAGTTCTGTAACCTGTATAATAACGAAACTGTAGCAACATTGTTATTGTAAGAGTGAAGACTGAGGAACTCTTTTTTTTAGCGTATTACACATCGGCATGCTACGGTATTAGCTGTGCGCTAACTATGGCAAGAGATAAGCTAGCTTTTGAGTTTGTAACACACAACACTGTGATAAGACACCAATCTGTACTGAGTGAAAAACATGAACAATCATATTACAGTATCTGTAAAGTATTATTTAATTTTTTGTTTGTACACAGCTAGCCAGACTGTGTATGTACTGTAGTTGTAAACACGCATGACGTGCTGCGTGTATCATGATCAATAATAAAATGACTCACTCGATAGACAGTTGTCTGTTTGGTACAACTGGCCAAGGACATTTTTTACGGTTTAATAAAAAATGTATATATATATATATATATATATATATATATATATATATATATATATATATATATATATATATATATATATATATATTTATACAAAAATGTATATGTATATATATATATATATATATATATACATGTATATATACCTTTTTTATATATATATATATATATACAAAAATGTATATATATATATATATACATATTGATAATATATATATATAGATATATATATATATATATACACATGTATATATACATTTTATATATATATATATATATATATATATATATATATATATATATATACAAAAATGTATATGTATATATATATATACATACATATTGATAATATATATATATATACATATATATATATACATACATATATATATATATATATATATATATATATATATATATATATATATATATATATATATATATATATATATATATATATATATATATATATATATATTAGAGATGCGCGGATAGGCAATTATTTCATCCGCAACCACATCAGAAAGTCGTCAACCATCCGCCATCCACCTGACCTAACATTTAATCAGAACCGCATCCGCCCGTTGTTATATATCTAATATAGACGATGCAAGGCATTAGTGAGGTTATAAAGCTTTTGCCTGTTAAAGAAAGGAGACTGATCCAATGCAGCACAGACATTCACGTGCCACGCTGTCACGGCCCAGACGCACACCAGTGCGCAATCATATGGGAGCCGCGCTGAGCGCACCTCCAAGCGCGTCTCGCTGCCGGCGACAGCCGGGTATGGTGCCGACGCTCCAGCGCCATCCATTTTCAGGGCTAGTTGATTCCGCAGGTGGGTTGTTACACACTCCTTAGCGGGTTCCGACTTCCATGGCCACCGTCCTGCTGCTGTCTATATCAACCAGGGTGAGCCCCACCCCTTTCGTAAGCACACTGCGCGCGGAGTGACCCCTGTTACGCGCCCCCGGCAACGGGGGTGGCGGGCAGGTAAGCTGCACGGGCGGAGCGCGCGGAGTGACCCCTGTTACGAGCCCCCGGCCACGGGGGTGGCGGGCAGGTAAGCTGCTTACCTGCTGCGCGTGACGCCGGTCGCGGCGAAGGCGGACGAGGCGGGGTGTCGGTGCGGCCGGCGCGGTGGTGACTCTGGACGTGCGTCGGGACCTTCTCGCGGATCGCCTCAGCTACGGCTCCCGGTGGGGCCCTCTCGGGGGAAGGGGCCTCGGTCCCGGACCCCGGCGAGGCGTCCCTTCTCCGCTCCGTAAAAGTGTCCATCTCTTCTTCTTTTTTTTTCTTCTGTTGTGGCATATGCTGCAGGTGCCTGCTCGTTTTTCGTATGTGGGTAACAACATTTGACTATGTATATATATTTCCGAATTGGTTTAACTGCCACCCGCCTGAATCTATTTAAAATCTTTTTTTTTTTTTTTCAACCGCCCGACCCGACCCGCGGATAAAATCTAATTTTTTAAAATTTCATCCGCCCGATCCGCGGATAATCCGCGGACTCCGCGGTTGTGCCCGCAAATCTCTAATATAAATATATATATATATATATATATATATATATATGTATATACAGTATATATATATATATATTTATATCAGGGGTGTGGGAAAAAATCGATTCAAATTCGAATCGCGATTTTCACGTTGTGCGATTCAGAATCGATTCTCATTTTTAAAAAATCTATTTTTTTTTAATTTATTTATTTTTTTCATTTTTTTTAAATTTATTTATTTTTTTCATTTTTTTTAATTTTATTTTTTTACTATTATTTTAAGTTATGCCAACACTCCATTTGTGTCAGCATAACTTGGCTCTGTCACGCCAAATTTCTTCCCCCTACAAAAACCTTAACCCCCCCCCCCCTCCCCTCAAGCGTTTTTTTATTCATCTTTAAAAACCTAAAAAAATAATTAAAAAAAAGACATGTGTGTTCTTGTCTATCATAATGATTGTGAACGATAGGCAACATTACAAAGAAAGTGCAGTTCCCCCTAAAATGCCCGTGCGGAGAACCGAGGGCACAAAGAGGGAAGTGTGACGGAGGACTTTTCCACAAACAGCTGCAACTTTCAGAGCTGGGGAGTGAGTCCCCACTGAGCAGGGATACTTCTAATCTGACTCATCTGGGCCAGCCACACACCACATCAGCAGGATGCGCGGTGTAGCAACCACTTAACGTGTCAGCATACATCCAGGGCTGAGAAGAAGTCATCATGTTACAGCAGCTACATGGCTGCGTAGATCTTCTTATAGTAACAAACAAGTAGGATTATGTAGCAAAGTCACTTAAATTACGGCAAACTATGATTCCTTGGGTTTTATACGCAGCATTTGTGCAGTGTGTTTAGTAGATTTGTGCAGGAAATGGCAAAAAACTTGCAAAAAATAACCCATAAAATGCCCTTTTTTTAATACTTGTTGGTTCTAAACAGCCTCACGTGGTCATTTAACACATTTAACTTGAGTTCTACACATTAAGAAACAATTGCATGCATACAGTATACAGTACAGTAGTACCGTATTTTCCGGACTATAGGGCGCACCGGATTATAAGGCGCACCGCAGACGAATGGTCTATTTTCCATCTTTTTCATATATAAGGCGCACCGCCGATGAATGGTCTATTTTACATCTTTTTCATACATAAGGCGCACCGTCGATGAATGGTCTATTTTCATCTTTTTCATATATAAGGCGCACCGTCGATGAATGGTCTATTTTCGATCTTTTTCATATATAAGGCGCACCGCCGATGAATGGTCTATTTT
This sequence comes from Nerophis lumbriciformis, assembly GCF_033978685.3. Classification (NCBI taxonomy): domain Eukaryota; kingdom Metazoa; phylum Chordata; class Actinopteri; order Syngnathiformes; family Syngnathidae; genus Nerophis; species Nerophis lumbriciformis. The sequence goes on along the minus strand of NC_084550.2, from coordinate 63,998,338 downwards.
CGATCTTTTTCATATATAAGGCGCACCGCCAATGAATGGTCTATTTTCATCCTTTTCATATACAAGGCGCACCGCAGACGAATTGTCTATTTTCCATCTTTTTCATATATAAGGCGCACCGCCGATGAATGGTCTATTTTCCATCTTTTTCATATGTAAGGCGCACCGCCGATGAATGGTCTATTTTCCATCTTTTTCATATGTAAGGCGCACCGCAGATGAATGGTCTATTTTCCATCTTTTTCATATGTAAGGCGCACCGCCGATGAATGGTCTATTTTCCATCTTTTTCATATGTAAGGCGCACCGCAGATGAATGGTCTATTTTCCATCTTTTTCATATATAAGGCGCACCGCAGATGAATGGTCTATTTTCCATCTTTTTCATATATAAGGCGCACCGCAGATGAATGGTCTATTTTCCATCTTTTTCATATGTAAGGCGCACCGCCGATGAATGGTCTATTTTCCATCTTTTTCATATGTAAGGCGCACCGCAGATGAATGGTCTATTTTCCATCTTTTTCATATGTAAGGCGCACCGCCGATGAATGGTCTATTTTCCATCTTTTTCATATGTAAGGCGCACCGCCGATGAATGGTCTATTTTCCATCTTTTTCATATGTAAGGCGCACCGCCGATGAATGGTCTATTTTCCATCTTTTTCATATGTAAGGCGCACCGCAGATGAATGGTCTATTTTCCATCTTTTTCATATATAAGGCGCACTGCCGATGAATGGTCTATTTTCCATCTTTTTCATATGTAAGGCGCACCGCCGATGAATGGTCTATTTTCCATCTTTTTCATATGTAAGGCGCACCGCAGATGAATGGTCTATTTTCCATCTTTTTCAAGGCGCACCGCCGATGAATGGTCTATTTTCCATCTTTTTCATATGTAAGGCGCACCGCCGATGAATGGTTTATTTTCCATCTTTTTCATATGTAAGGCGCACCGCAGATGAATGGTCTATTTTCCATCTTTTTCATATATAAGGCGCACTGCCGATGAATGGTCTATTTTCCATCTTTTTCATATGTAAGGCGCACCGCCGATGAATGGTCTATTTTCCATCTTTTTCATATATACGGCGCACCGCCAATGAATGGTCTATTTTCCATCTTTTTTATATGTAAGGCGCACCGCCGATGAATGGTCTATTTTCCATCTTTTTCATACATAAGGCGCACCGCAGACGAATGGTCTATTTTCCATCTTTTTCATAAATAAGGCGCACCGCCGATGAATGGTCTATTTTCCATCTTTTTCATAAGTAAGGCGCACCGCCGATGAATGGTCTATTTTCGATCTTTTTCATATATAAAGCGCACCGCAGACGAATGGTTTTTTTTCCATCTTTTTCATATACAAGGCGCACCACTGATGAATGGTCTAATTTCCATCTTTTTCATAAGTAAGGCGCACCGCCGATGAATGGTCTATTTTCCATCTTTTTCATATGTAAGGCGCACCGCAGATGAATAGTCTATTTTCCATCTTTTTCATATATAAGGCGCACCGCAGATGAATGGTCTATTTTTCACGTTTTTCATATATAAGGCGCACCGATGATGAATGATCTAGTTACGATATTTTTCAGAAAAAAGCGCACCGCCGATGAATGCTCTATTTTCCATTTTTTTCATATATAAGGTGCACCAGATTATAGGGCGCATTAAAGGAGTCATATTATTATTCTTTTTTTTCTAAATGTAAAACACTTTCTTGTGGTCTACAAAACATGTAATGGTGGTTCTTTGGTCAAAATGTGGATACTTTTCATTAGTTTTGGATGATACCATAAATGTAGATGTCGATCCGATACCAAGTAGTTACAGGATCATACATTGGTCATATTCAAAGTCCTCATGTGTCCAGGGACATATTTCCTGACTTTATAAACATAATATAATTTTTTTAAAGAAAAATGATTTTGTGATGCTAAAAAATATCGATGTAATCATAGTAGTATCGACTAGATACGCTCCTGTACTTGGTATCATTACACTGGATGTGAGGTGTAAATCCACCCATGGCGTTTGTTTACATTGTGACGCCGATGAGCTATTGTATCCTCCTACGGTGTGTAGTGAAGCATGTTTAGCTATTTCTCGTCCTGCAGGGATGATACTCGTAAGAATCTTACTTTATTTGTCGCCATGGAGGCGAGGATTAGTGATTTAGAAGTAGCTACAACACTGCAGACTGCGGATGGACTTTAGCCGCTAGCTATTGTGGTCCAAAACAATGTTTGACTTACAGACTTCAGAACAGACTCCTAATGCAGATTTTCCAAAAAGGCTCTGCTTACCTTGATTTATGTTTTGGCCAAATGAGTCTGTCCAGAAGAGTGCAAGATATGTTCAATCCTCAGCGTGTCATCCCGGACGAGCCCCCAAATTGTTGCGTCTGACCAGTATTCCCTCTCAGGGAATTAAAGTCACTGGTCAATCCCAAATTATTTCAGATGACATATATGCAGAGTAAGAAGGACCATCAAGACAGAACAGGAATATTATCAAGTTTTACTAAAGCTTCAGGAGACCAGCCCACACCAATACATTCATACCGGCTTCTCGAATTGGTCTAACATTCAAACGGAAGAAACAACTTTTTGAATACGAAGAAAACCCCCACCCTGTCCAGAAAGGAATACAGCCTCATTGTTCTAATACAGATAAGATATAACGGGAGTACTCCAACTCCTATATTCCGAGTCTTCAAAGTAAAGCACATAGTTTACTTGCGCACATAAGATACAAAAATAGAAAGAGTAAATGGTAAATTGGTAAATGGGTTATACTTGTATAGCGCTTTTCTACCTTCAAGGTACTCAAAGCACTTTGACACTATTTCCACATTCACCCATTCACACACTGATGGCCATGCAAGGCCCTAACCACGACCCATCAGGAACAAGGGTGAATGAAATGAAAAATACTAGCTGATTCAAACATGACTATGAATAAAGAAATAACTCTTAAACATATATGCATTCTCCACACTATCTAGCCATGTCTTAAAGCACCTCTTCCTGAGGGCGTTTCAGTGTTATAACTATAGTTTTTAAGCCAAAATACGTCCCTTATCCCTTTTCTGTCTACACACTGTGTCTGCTTGTAAGTACTCTGTGATTGTGCGCTGCCAAACATGCTCCTCTGCTCGTAAAACCAGCAATGTCATGACATGAAAACAACGGGGAACCAGGGATGGGGACCGGTACTTTTTAGGGGCGGTATAGTACCGAATATGATTCATTAGTATCGCGAACTATACTCGTATACCGTACAACCTGTCTGCTTCTGACGTTTAATAGCGGTAAATAAGGAGTAAT